>NC_090931.1:784181155-784493343 GCF_040938575.1 Ambystoma mexicanum
GGTGGTACTCTCGTTCAGATTGGAATTGCCATTGTATTTCGGTGCTGGACTGCCCCTGGGCAGGACAAAGACTGATATGCAAATGGATATTTCCCATCTGTGAAAGGCACAGTGAGTAAAAGCAGTGGCTGCGAACTCTCAAGTGGTTAATAACCACTGAACAGGTTATCATGTCTGTTCTTGCGAGAGAGGGGCGCCCGCTACCTTTGTAAAACTATTTGTTAAGGAACCTGGGATTGGTAACCCTAGGTCTCCTGGGGGCAACCAGACGTGGTCTCCCTCTCACTGTGCTTAGAGAGGCATCAGCTTCACCTCACTGATGATCCCCAACAAGGGTGAAACACGTGTATGGGGTTGCTGGTGGTACTCTCGTTCAGATTGGAATTGCCATTGTATTTCGGTGCTGGACTGCCCCTGGGCAGGACAAAGACTGATATGCAAATGGATATTTCCCATCTGTGAAAGGCACAGTGAGTAAAAGCAGTGGCTGCGAACTCTCAAGTGGTTAATAACCACTGAACAGGTTATCATGTCTGTTCTTGCGAGAGAGGGGCGCCCGCTACCTTTGTAAAACTATTTGTTAAGGAACCTGGGATTGGTAACCCTAGGTCTCCTGGGGGCAACCAGACGTGGTCTCCCTCTCACTGTGCTTAGAGAGGCATCAGCTTCACCTCACTGATGATCCCCAACAAGGGTGAAACACGTGTATGGGGTTGCTGGTGGTACTCTCGTTCAGATTGGAATTGCCATTGTATTTCGGTGCTGGACTGCCCCTGGGCAGGACAAAGACTGATATGCAAATGGATATTTCCCATCTGTGAAAGGCACAGTGAGTAAAAGCAGTGGCTGCGAACTCTCAAGTGGTTAATAACCACTGAACAGGTTATCATGTCTGTTCTTGCGAGAGAGGGGCGCCCGCTACCTTTGTAAAACTATTTGTTAAGGAACCTGGGATTGGTAACCCTAGGTCTCCTGGGGGCAACCAGACGTGGTCTCCCTCTCACTGTGCTTAGAGAGGCATCAGCTTCACCTCACTGATGATCCCCAACAAGGGTGAAACACGTGTATGGGGTTGCTGGTGGTACTCTCGTTCAGATTGGAATTGCCATTGTATTTCGGTGCTGGACTGCCCCTGGGCAGGACAAAGACTGATATGCAAATGGATATTTCCCATCTGTGAAAGGCACAGTGAGTAAAAGCAGTGGCTGCGAACTCTCAAGTGGTTAATAACCACTGAACAGGTTATCATGTCTGTTCTTGCGAGAGAGGGGCGCCCGCTACCTTTGTAAAACTATTTGTTAAGGAACCTGGGATTGGTAACCCTAGGTCTCCTGGGGGCAACCAGACGTGGTCTCCCTCTCACTGTGCTTAGAGAGGCATCAGCTTCACCTCACTGATGATCCCCAACAAGGGTGAAACACGTGTATGGGGTTGCTGGTGGTACTCTCGTTCAGATTGGAATTGCCATTGTATTTCGGTGCTGGACTGCCCCTGGGCAGGACAAAGACTGATATGCAAATGGATATTTCCCATCTGTGAAAGGCACAGTGAGTAAAAGCAGTGGCTGCGAACTCTCAAGTGGTTAATAACCACTGAACAGGTTATCATGTCTGTTCTTGCGAGAGAGGGGCGCCCGCTACCTTTGTAAAACTATTTGTTAAGGAACCTGGGATTGGTAACCCTAGGTCTCCTGGGGGCAACCAGACGTGGTCTCCCTCTCACTGTGCTTAGAGAGGCATCAGCTTCACCTCACTGATGATCCCCAACAAGGGTGAAACACGTGTATGGGGTTGCTGGTGGTACTCTCGTTCAGATTGGAATTGCCATTGTATTTCGGTGCTGGACTGCCCCTGGGCAGGACAAAGACTGATATGCAAATGGATATTTCCCATCTGTGAAAGGCACAGTGAGTAAAAGCAGTGGCTGCGAACTCTCAAGTGGTTAATAACCACTGAACAGGTTATCATGTCTGTTCTTGCGAGAGAGGGGCGCCCGCTACCTTTGTAAAACTAATACCTTTATCACTTAACTCGAACTACATATCCCAGCAGCCCTTGTGCTACTTTTAAGGATACGTCAGGCGCTTTAGCACCGGCACTTCGGGGACGAAGCCAGTCTACGCCTGTACCGGCAGATATCGGTTGTCGGCTCTCCATTCTGCCCAACTTCGCCCACAGAGGCTATACAAGACCGGGTAAGAATGGGCTTTCTAAATCTTCTACATTTGCTCACAAATGCTAACAAACTGCAAAACGAACAAGTAGTAAAAGGTTTTTTACACAACAAAGACACATTACCTAGTCTTCCCATCTCCGACAAGGACCAAAACACAGACAATTAATTGACAGAAACACTCTCTCATATCAGTTTGGGTCAAATTGATCCTGTCACCATCCCTCCAGTACCTTCTTGCCCTGAAAGTGACAACTTAAAAATTGCACTTTTAAACACAAGATCACTGAATAAGCACTTGCAGGATGTACACGATTACATTCTGCAAGAAAATCTGGACATCCTCTTCCTCACAGAGACGTGGTTACAAGAACCACAGGCCCAACCATTGATAGCGCTGCCCCCCCCCCCAACTACAACATATAGTACAAAAACCGGACATCAGGAAAGGGAGGAGGGGTAGCTATAATAGCAAAACAGACCTTGAGGCTATTCACCACCAGAACTTTTTGCACGGGCTGTGAAGTCCTTCATCTCAAAGTTACACCTTCCAATAATCATTGCATCAACCTTATCATTATATAAAGGCCCCCATCACTGATTTCAGTATTCAATGAAGAACTCTGCCACATTTTGAACAACCTAAAGGGAACTAACACGGGAACTGTCCTACTGGGCGACCTAAATAGATGGCGAGGAAACCCCAGCGACAAAGAGGCTATAAGCCTAGAAAACAGTTTAGAAAACATCAACTACCTCATTGCCAATAAGGGCCCTACTAGTCACTCTGGAAACCAACTTGACTGGATTATCAACAATAACATTCAATTGACAGTGACAAATACCCTACCATGCATCTGGACAGACCATTATAAAATCGAAGCCACACTTTCGCTCACATTCAAATCTGATTATTTTGACAACTCCCCCAAATCCGTCCTAAGTAGGAATCTCAAGAAAATTACACTAGATATTTTAAAAGAAGGACTCACACATGTCATGAACAACACCACAGACAATGACTCTTGTGATATTATTACTCTCAATTTCAGTAACCACTTCCAGGATTTACTTGATAAACACGCCCCACTCAAAAACAAACAGGTTCGTCCAAACCCTAACCACCAAAATTGGTACATGCCTGAATTGAGTACCCTCAAAACAGCTAAAAGGAAATTAGAGAGAATATGGCACAAAACCCTACCGATGAAAACAAAAATAATTGGAAAAAATGTGATCTCTCGTACAGAACCAAATTGGCAGAAGTTAAAAAAGATTACTATAATAGTCTAATCACCAGTGCTTCTAGTTCTACTGGGAAACTATTTCAAATTCTAAAATCCTTCGAAAAACCACCTACCCTTTCCTCGCCCTTCCAGCCAACCTTGATTGACTGCGAAGCAGTCCAAACCGCTTTCTCGA
Source organism: Ambystoma mexicanum (assembly GCF_040938575.1). NCBI lineage: Eukaryota > Metazoa > Chordata > Amphibia > Caudata > Ambystomatidae > Ambystoma > Ambystoma mexicanum. Next base: position 784,184,750 of record NC_090931.1, read on the forward strand.
ACAAAATCAAAAAAACCAGAGATACCATCATAAACTGCAAAGTAATAGATCCATTACCACCTCCTCAAATCAAGGTTGGGAACCTCGAGCCAAACATCCCTAAATTTACATTCTCACCAGTCTCAATTAAAGATATGCAGGATACTCTTTCATCCATGAACTGCACTGCTTGCGTTGAAAACATCTTACCTCCGAAACTGATCTTAGACAAAGCAGAAATCTTCTCCCTCTTCTTATGTCGCATGACAAATGCTTCTTTTAGGGATCGGATAGTCCAGGTAGGAATCAAAACAGTCACAGTCACCCCTCTGGTGAAAAAACCTGGACTAGGCCAACAAGATCCGACAAACCTCAGGCCTATTACAAACTGTAATTTCTTATTAAAAGTACTCGATAAAATCACTACTAAACAGCTACAAGAATACGTAGACCAACATAGCCTATTACACCCACAACAATCAGGCTTTAGAAGTGCACACAGCACCGAGTCAGCACTGCTAGATATGCAAACAAAAATGCTGAGTATCTTAGACAAAGGTAATCCTTTGTCTGTTAATCCTTTTGGACCTCTCGGCTGCTTTCGATTTGCTAGATCATGGGAAGCTATGAGAGGCACTAGGTGCAGCCGGGAATTGTTATCAAGACGCCATTGATTGGGTATCATCTTTTTTGGAAGATAGGAACTCAAAAATCACTTGGGGAGGACATTCCACCCCTCCTAAACCAGTGGATTGTGGCGTCCCTCAGGGAGCCAGTTCCCCCCCACCCCCTACTCTTCAACTTATATATCAGTTGTATCTGCACCCTCTTATCACAGCTTGGGATCTTTTTTACCAACTTTGCAGATGATACACAGCTCATTTTGGAGCTAAGCGGGAACCATTCTATCGACAATGATAAGCTATCTGTTATCTATAATACAATTGAAAACTGGATGATAACACATTGGATGTGCCTAAATAGCTCCAAAACTGAGCTTATGACATTTGGCAACGCAACAAGGTCAAAACCCTCGGTATTTATCTACAATCTTCACTAGGAGCAGAGGCCCAAACCGCCTACTTGAAGCGAAACTGTCAATACTATCAGAGGCTCCTCAGCCGTATTAGACCCTTACTAAACACCAAAAATAGTGCCACGATCGCGAGAGCCACCATTCTGTCTCGCTTAGATTATGGCAACGCCTTGATGCTTGGCGCCAGTAGCAACTGCATAAAACAGTGCCAGATCATTCAAAATAATGCAGTTAGGTCCATCATAGGAAAATCTAAACGTGATCATATCACACAGGACATAAACGACCTTCACTGGTTGGCAGTGAGGGAACGTATTACCTTTAAATCACCGACCCTCGTCCACACCTGTCTTTACGGCACGGCCCCAGCATACCTAAAGAAAGAATTCAGCTGGTATGAGCCGAGCCGAAGCCTGAGATCCACAAAACAAGGATTACTCAACTCTAGTTTCCCTGGTAAATCCACAGGCCTAGGTCGAGCTTTTCCTAGCATGGCAATTTCTCATTGGAATAAATTGCCCTGCAGTATCAGATTGAAAAGAAATACCCAATCCTTCAGGAAACAGCTGAAGACCATACTCTTCAAATAATCATGCCTTCATCATGCTGGCCATCCGGCTACGCTCCTCTCTGCTTATTCTCTCATCTTACTATCTGTGTCGTCCTGTGAACTTTCCATCCTTGTGTCTTTGTCGCACCCTGATGCTTGCGAGCTTCGGCGTGTTATAAATACATAAATAATTAAATTTAAAAAAATATACATAAGTCAAGTCTAAAAAACCTGACATATAAGACTGCCTTCTTAATGGCTATTACATCCATAAGAAGGGTTAATGAACTTCAAGCATTGTCAGTGCCATTCTTTGTCATACACAAGGATACATTGGTTTTACGAACACACCCTATGTTTTCACCTAAGTTCATTTCCAAATTCCATGTGAACCAATCCATTGAGCTACCGGCCTTCTACAAGCTCAGCTGAGAAAAAACTCCATAAACTAGATGTAAGGAGGGCGGTCCTTTACTATGTAAACAAGGCCAGACCGCTTAGAAAAACAGACCAACTGTCTGTCTGCGTAGCATCAGGCAGAGAAGGAGACCGCATTTCAAAAAATGCCATCTCCAGATGGATAGTCAGATGCATACAACTATGTTACTCATTATCAAGAAAAACACTGACTTTCACACCAAGAGCTCACTCCACAAGGGGTACAAGAGCTACTTTGACTTTCATCGCAAATGACCTGCTGGACACCATTTGCAAAGCAGCTACATGGAGCTCAGTACACACTTTCACTCAGCACTATTGCATTTATACTCTTTCAAAAGCAGATACACAGGTGGGACAAGCGGTTCTAAAACATCTATTTGTTGCCGCTGGACCTTCTTACAACCCACCACCTTCTTCAGACACTGCTCGCTAATCTATGCATAGCATTTGATCTAAGCTGATTCCCACAAGCCTCAGAAGGGATACATTACTCACCGTAATTGTATTTCTGATGCTTGTATCTGCTTAGATTAACATGCATCCTCCCCTTGGAAAGAAGGTGCATAGATGTTCATATGAGCTTTATCTGATCATATCGCCTTTTATACACCTGTACTCACGCTACACTTCATGCTACCTCATGTCACAAACAAAACAATCTGAGGGACCTTGACGCGTGAAGGACCATGGGTACAGTGGGCGTCACACTAGGGATAGCATTACTGGCACGCCCTGTCGACATCCCTTTTCGAGTTTCGAAACCAGCAACTGTAATACACTGCTGCTTCCAATAGATGTCGGCCTATGCATTACAGTGAGTAACATATATATATATATATAGGTAGCGGCCGTGTAGTTATGGTTAAGTTGCTAAACCCATAGGAAGACCACTTTTTCGGCAGCTTGTAACGTCGCTCCCCCTGCAGGAATCGTCATCAAACTTTGCAAAAAAAGTATATGGCCGGGTCTGAAATTTTTTGCCAAGTTGGGTGAGGTTTCCTGCAGGGGTGGGCAAAGTTATAGGGGGGGTCCCACATTTTTTTTCCCATAGTCTGAATGGGCAAATCTTTGCGCGCACGGCTACAGCCCGAACTGCTGGATGTATTTGCACCAAATTTACGGCAGGAGCGAGGGCTTGTGTCAGAAAGCGTGCTTTTGTGTGTTTGGTGGGAATCCGATCAGTACTTTTGTTGCAAACAACTGAAATGTACGTCTCTAAAAACGAGTGATATCTGGGTCCGCTCTGCGGACCCATTTCCCTTTTTGCTCAGTGGACAGAAGCGTCATTGGCTTGCGGAACGGCGTGCTGTCGGAGAACTATGGACGCGGCCGGTGGTTGGCTGGAGGGAAGCGTGCTGTGCGTCAAAATTTTGTGGCTAACGTCGCCATGGTGTATCGGAGGAGAGTGCGCTGGCGGAAGGGTCTGGAAAATATACCGTACGCCATGTGTTGGTGGCAAGGAGGGAGGGTAAGGGTGGGGGGGTGAGAAGTGGTTCATGTGACATATGTAAATAGGCGGTAGAAGACGGAGGAGTGCCTGCAGTATTCGTGCGTATTGCGCCACTTCGCGAGTACCTAGACAGGTGACTACTTTGTGTGGTGATTTGAGGCAGCTGTCGTAACGGCTTGTGCTGCAACATCTTTCCGTGGTGAGTGGTGGCAGGTGAATTTCTGAAGGGAAGTGAATTGCATATTACATAGGTTGGGTGAGAGCGAGGGTGGCTGTGCTGTGCAGATGGATTGCGGTAGTTGGGCACATGGTGGCATGCATGGGTGCATGAAGTAGCGGTCGGTCTGTTGAAGGATTAGACTATTGGGTGCATGGCCAAAGGACGTAGGGCATGCACTCAAGAGCCTAGGGCTTCAGCACACCCACCGCAGCAATGCATGTCTGACTCTGCATCCAGTGGAGGGTGGTGCTTGCATAGTGTGGTGTGTGCAGATTGGTTGGAGTAGGGCCAATGTTGCGAAAAGTATGTGGGTAGGTTGGCAGTGACACAGTACTTTGTGAATGGAAGTGGGTACGCCCATAGTATGTGAATGAAAGTGCACAGGGATGCAGGAGACAGTGGGCCTCATTACACGGACGGCGGTAAGGGTTAACGGTCACCGTTAATGGTACCGGTGACCGTTAACCCTTACTGCCTTACTACGAGGTCCCTTTGCGGGTTGGAGACTTTAACGCCTGCTTTTTGCAGGCATTAAAAACCAACCCGCAAAGGGACCAGGGAGCTAATTACGGTACCACAATTTGCGGTGCCGTAATTAGCACCTTCCCCATTCCATTTATGCCCTATGGGGCAAAAATGGGAATGGGGAAGGGCAATGGGGCAATGGGGGAAGGGGGAATTACCGCCCCACCAACCTTGGAATAGGGCGGTAATTCCCCTTACCTCCAAGGCGGTGCCGGTATTTTACCGGCATGGACCAAGGTGCTAATAGCACCTTGGTCCACCGCCGTCCGTGTAATGAGGCCCAGTGTTTTCTTTCTACATTATGGTAACTGTTGCAATGTATTGCTGCATAGCTCTATGGCGGCGCACAGGTTGGGTACGAGTGCTGGGGGCAGTGGTTTGTATGTGGATTGTCGTAGTTGGTGACATGCATGGTGGCATTACGTTGCGGTGGGTGTGTTCAAGGCCTAGACGATTGGGTGCATGGCCGTAGGCCTTGGGCCATGCACTCAAGAGCCTAGGGCCTGAGCACACCCACGGCAGTAATGCGTTTTTGACTCTGCATCAGTTAGAGGGTGGTGACTTGTACAGAATGGTTTTGGAGCACATTTTAGACGCAATAGAGCAGCAGAAGTGAACTGCCATGCATGTTTGTTTGGTTTTGCAGGTGAGGTCACTGTTAGAACATGTTAAAGCTTTTCATGTGTGGTTGGAGATGGTGCAGTGAAAAGTCACACAGTGTGGGCACTGGGTGCAGTGTTTGTGTACTGTCAGTATGGAAGAGGGTATGGTTGACGTGTAGTTTATATGTGCTTGGATAGTGTGCTGTGTGCAGATTGCTTGGAGTGGGGCAGTGTTGTGAACTTATGTGCTTAGAAAGTATTGTGTCACTGTCAACCTGACTGGAAGTGGGTAAGACCATAGTATGTGAATGAAAGGGCGTAGGGGTGACCGAGACAGTGTAATGTTTGTAGATTATGGTAACTGTTACATTTTACGCTGTATAGCTCCTTTGCGGTGCAGAGGTTGGGTAGGAGTGTTGGTGCCAGTGGTGCGTATGTACGTAGTGGTAGTTGGTGACATGCTGACATGCATGTTTGCATTACGGTGCAGGGAATGTGTGCAAGGAGCACACCGACTGCAGCAATGCAGGTTTGACAGTGCATTAGGCACAGGGTGGTGATCTTTGGAGAATGGGTGTGGAGCACATTGTAGACATGCTACAACAGCACAAGTGAGTTGAAAAGTGTGTCTTGTGCATTCCATGGTTTTGGTGATAGTTGCAACATGCTACAGTATTTGGTGTATGGCAGGAGATGGTGCAGTGAGAAGTTGTGCAGTGTGGCCACAGGGTGCAGTGTTTATATAATGTGAGTATGGAAGAGGGTATGGTTGAAGTGCAGCTTATATGTGCTTGGTTACTCTGCTGTGTGCAGATTTATTGAAGTAGGCCCAATGTTGTGAAGATGTTGTTCTCAGGTTGCCAGTGACACAATACTTTGTGAGTGGCAGTGGGTAGGGGTGGTGCAGGCTGTGGTATGTTTGTGGATTCTGCTAATTGTGACACATTTTCATGAATGAGTGTTTTATGGTGTGGGGGAGTTGGGTAGAAGTGCTGCTACGTATGTTAGATTTGTGCATAATGTTAGCTGATCACATGGTTGCATGCATGGATCCATAGTGTTGTGGTGGGTATGGGCAAGGGCTGCACTGTTGTGTGCATGGCCAAAGGTGTGCTGGGTGCGCCTCAGGATCTTTGTGGATGCTGCAATCGTGCATTTTTTAGCAGAGGTTTTTGGTGGAGGGGCTTTGGAATGAAATGGAACGTGCACTGAGAGTGTTTAACGGTAAATATGAAGTGGTGTACAGAAATGATAGTGTGCATTCGAGAGGTTTTGTATGTGATTGCTGCATGCGTGTTTGAAAATTTGACAGCACCTAATGAGGGAGTGATGCAAAAATGCCAGTGCAAATGGAAGAAGTATTGTGTCTGCTTTACTGGGCCGTGGGCTTCACTATAGATGGGAAAGCGCACTTGCCACATCCTGCCATTATGAGCATGATGGCCATGGAAATGGAATTGTGGAAAATAGATAATTAGGTGTTTAGGGTGTGGTTGACCGGAAGGGGCAGTATCATTTCTTCCCAATACTGTGTCATGAGGTTGGTCGAGGTGGAGTGACGCACAGTGCTTATCGTCGGTGATACCTTTGTGCGCCATCTGCACAGGTGTTGTGTGCAAAGAGGCGTTGCTGGTAATTTTGGGTTGGAAGGAGTGGACGCTTTCTGGGGCTGTCAGGGTGACTGCAGTTTCAGCGGAATGGTCAGCCTTTGCAGATATGTGGCCTCTGTTAGGAACATAGATTTGCTGTTGCACTTTGCTGGAAGTCTACATTTGGGTTACATGTCGTATGGACGTTTACTCCATCACCTAAAGAGGTTGCTGAACGCAGTGATGTGGATTTTTCCTACTGCCAAGGTCGTTTTCTCATGCATAACACCAAGAGGAGTATGGGCCCATGCCGGTTTAATTTGTCCCCAGCCAGAGGTCGGAAGGTGTGTTATAAACAGAAGCATGTGTGAATTTATGCAGACTGCTAGCATGTTCTCCACCCACTATGAGATCATGAGGTTGCAAAATATGCAGTGGTTCCGTAGAAATGGCATTTATTTGCGCACCATTGACAATGCCATTTTCTTTTACACTGTGCAAGAAGCATTGACCAGAATGTGGTAAAAATTTGAGGAGAGGCAAACAGAAAAATGCATATAAAGAGAAAAAACAAAAAAAGTTGCTCGCAAACACGTAAAAAAAAACCTTTATACATCTACGATGGAAGACCCAATCCCCTACCCAGCTTCATATTGCTGCCAATGTGCTTTTCTCATGTATACCACCAAGATTACTATGCACCTATTCCAATGATTGCTGTCGCCAGCTAGAGGTTGGAAGGGGTCTCATCAACAGAAGCATGTATACTTTTTTGTCAGTTCGTGGGATGTTCTTCTGTAACGATGTCCCGATCAGTTGTGGAAATACAGATTTGTTCCAAGCAAATGGCATTTTGTTGTCATCCATTGGTAATGCAGTCTTCTTTGCTCATCTACAGGATGCACTGAAGAGTTTACTGTAATAATGTGAGCACTAAAAAACACAAAATCAAATAAAAACCGAGAAAGGCATTTCTCTAGAAATATCTACAAAAAAGAAAAAGTCAGAGCTGCCCCTTACAACAAACTCCCCCTACCCTGGTTGCAATGTATTCCCCCACACCTGCATGCAGCACGAAAGCCACATCCTGGGACTTTCAGGATGGCAGTAATGGAAATGGGACTGTGGAGGCAAAGGGATTGCACAATAACGTTTCTGGGCGTGGTGTGTACGCAGAGGACTGGTGTACAGAACTGATACTGTTACATGGGGAGCTCTTCAATGTTATTGGTGGATGCGTGTGGAACTTTTTAACCATATGCAATGACGGGATGCTGGAAAGAAGACAATAGAAAGGGAAGAAGGAATGTTTCTGTTTTATTGGGGCACAGCCCTCACCGTCCTTGGGGAAATGCATGTGCACATACTCCTGGTTTCAGCTTGCTACCCATGACATTAGGACAGTGGGGACTTTCACACCTGCGGGTGTGGGTCACAGGAAGGGGCGTTCCTAATTTTCTACATTACTGTGCACACTGAGCCAGACTGACATGGTTGCAATTACTTGCAAACGCAATGTAGCACAGGCCATTTGGTCCAACATCACTTACACGCCAAACCTATGTGGCCTGCTACTGTGTTTTGAAAAGCTGCAAACAAATTGCGGAGCAGCTTTGGGATGTGGCCTTTTGTAGGGCTGCTGTGGAGAATTTGCACCCGGAAAACAGGCCTACATTGTTAAAAAATCTACATACATGTACAACGACCCATTGTGGTCTGTTTGTAAGCGTGTACTTTCCGAAAAACACTCCCTACATTCCTCAACACTGTACTTTGCTGCTGTCCATGGGTCGGGATCATGTCACCGAACATTTTGGGAGACGCTGGCTGTTTATAGGGTATAGCAGGTGGGATGTTTATCTGTATAGGTACCTGTAGGCAGTGGGTGGGCGCTTCTGCCTTATTAATGTTCGTTCACATATGCTGCACAGTGGCAGTGTTACCAAGACACAGAGGAACAGATACACATGCGAACAAATGTCCCCTCCCACACGTCAGCCTAGGTGGAGGACAACATGTGGATATGTGGAGCGTGCGGGCATCGTACGGATGCCTCCATTGTCATTGTGGATAGGCTGGGCAACTGCGGTGTCCGTAGGTCACCTACCTTTTCCTTAATGGCGGTCATTCCAACCAGGACTGCGTGCTGATGAGTGAGAAAAGCATTACAACAAAAAAACATATTACATATACATGCAACAACCTTTCACTTATTAATGTTTACTTGTACACATTCATACACACCATTAGCAAAGGGAAAGGGTAGCATAAGTGGATACTTATTGTGGGGAATTGGGGATTTCCTCAAGTTGGTTGTGAGGGGAGGAAGACATTGAGGTATCACCTTAATGTCTCCCATCACCCGGATTTTGAGGGGATGGCACCCTTTGACATGGGAAAGTGTTGCACGTGCAGGTCTGCTAAAGCTGTTTCATTTTGTCAATAATACACCCTTGTACGCATCCTTTCAGCCGGCACAATTGTTCACCAATTTTTCCACTTTGGCTTCCAGCCTGTCCTTTTTGCTATGTACAGAGTTTCTTTCCTTTGCTATCTTCGTATGCTGTTGTGGAAGTGTTGCCGCTTGTGCTGCCTTGCTTTCCTTTCCAATATGTTCTCTCACAGAAAAGACAATGTGTTTGCTGTACATATAGCAATATATATTACATGATGTATGCTTCACAGTACTGTGCGTACCAATGGGGTTAGTAGTGTAAGTCATTGCGTCATGAGGGGAATTTTCTTCCAGCCACTCTAAGGTGCTTGCCATTGCTCCGTAATAAATGAGACATTATGCTTCTGTACTATTGGTTACTGCAGCACCTATGCAGTTAGTAGACAAACTTCAGTGTGCTTACTACATTGTAGTAACATTCTGGTCTTGGTACTTTCCAGTCTGTACTCTCTAGAAACATGCTGTTAAAGGGACGTTATAGTGAAGTTACACTACTAAAAAACTATTGCCTTTACTGAAAACACCACGCTAAAGCAACGTTCTGGTTACAGTGCCCTACTAAAAACCTATGAAATTCACTTACAAAAAACATTGTTAAAGGGGCGTTATGGTTAAGTTGCACTAGCAAAGACCTATGAAATTCAATGGAAAAACATTGTTACATGGATGTTATGGTTCCAGAAGTCGGAACGCTGAACGCACGCTGGTACCCAAGGAAGTTCGCACAGGGTTATACAATACCCGAACTGTGCGCAAGAAGACTCCTTCAAAGAACTCCAATAAAGAACACAGACAGGTGAGAAGGGGGGAAACCTGTGACACAATGGTAGCTACTTCTTACATATTTCACAGTACCCGAAACTCTAAAACGAAAGCATTCATGATTTCAATATGTAACATGGGAATATTTTCAAGATTACACTTCTATGGTGCATGGTGCAGACAATAGCTATGTGTCCACATGAGTTGGTACATGTACTGCAAAGAAGTCTGTAATACAATGGTGTGTATACCAATGCATTGCGCAATGAACTACTTATCTCATGATAGTTCTTCCAATGATCTTTGATAGTTTTCTGCCACCATTACAATAACAATCCCTTGTGGAGGCTTTCCATGAAAACTAAATGCACGATGTGATGTCATCAGTGAGATTTGTGATGGCATCTTTGATGTCATGGGTGTTAGTCCTTGCAGTGCACACTGGTGGCGTGAGTTATGGTTGCTTAGCTTACCATAACTGGCGAATTAACTAGTTTTGCGTCGACCATATTACCACGAGCACATTTTTCTTCCCTTTCAAAACTATACTAATTTCGAATAACTTTACCACAAAGCCAGTCCCAGGTGGACATGGCCACTTTAATCCTATGTTTTGTCCCATGTGGTCATGGCCAGTAGCCAGATTGTCCGGATCATGACCTTATTCCATGACCCTGACAATCTGGCCACTGCCCATGGCCACAGGCTACCCCTCAGTCACTAAAGGTATACCGCTAATTTTTTGTAGCTACATTATGACACTTGTCAAATAATAAAACACTGGCACATTTGCAAAACCATGCTTGTAGGTCCTCGCCAATGCTCCTTACGCAAGGTTGCTGGAAATCCACCCATGTTTTATTCTTTCAAAAGTGTCAAATGTATGCACATATAAGCGTCATATAACCTAGCCCCCACTTGACAAAATCCATTCAGACTTAACAAAAACATCTAAATCTAGATCTATAATCTTTTTGCAAACCTTTGTGTAGATTTGTCAAATGGCACCACATTTATAAGCCTTTACAATATTTTGGGACTCCCCACTCCCATTTTGCTCCCTCTCGAAAGAATCCCACAAAACTTCGCAAAAACATGTATATCTTGTATATCACCATTAAGTGGCGCCAAAGTTATAAGCCATCCAAGAACTGCATTTCACCAACCCTGTAATGCTAAGGTGTTCGCGAACTTCCACAGGATCGCTCGTAAACATCAGGACTGTTCGCAGACTTTCGCGGCAAAAAACACCCGTTTTTTTTTGCTTCTTGCAGCCATATCCCATCCCATCCTCATTACCTCTCACCTCCCCAGAGATTATTTGATAAGTTTGACAAGTTGAATGCTGTGTTTTTACATATGTTTTTACTGCGATGTCTGCGGACACCGGCAGATGTCCGCAAATCCAAGATGGCGGGCGTTTCCAAAAATTTGATGCACTTCACTCTCCTCACTATCCAATCAGCGAACACGTTGCATGTCCGCGGACATGACGCAAGCCGATTAGCCAATCAGGACACTGTCCGCGGACCGAACAGGGAAGTGTGTCCGCAGACCGTACATAGATATCACTAGTTTTTTGTGACCTACTTTTGGGTCATTTTTTAAAAAACTACTGGACGGATTTTTAGCAAAGTTACAAAGGCACGCTTTCGGGACCAAGCCGCTGCTCCTGCTGCAAATTTGGTGAAAATCCGTCCAGCGGTTTGGGCTGTAGGCATGAGCAAAGTTTTTTCCCCATTCAGTCTATGGGAAACATTTTTATTTTGGGACCCCCCTATAACTTTGCCCCCCCCTGGACCAAACATCACCAGAATTTGCAAAAAAATTCAGAGTGGGCCATATACTTTTTTGCAAAGTTTGGTGAGGATTCGTCCAGGGAGAGCAAAGTTACAAGCTGCCCAAAAAGTGCTCTTCCTATGGGATGAGCAACTTAACCATAACTACACAGCCACTACTGTGGCTGTGTAATATATATATATACATATATATATATATCACTAGCACAAATACCCGAATGGGCTCTGTAGACAGACATGATAACATTGATCCTGTAGGTCTCGCGGTTCTGATTCGCTTATCGCTTGATGTGCTTTGCACCCCGCAGTAAATTGCACTGAGAATCGGTGTGTGTGGCTGGTTGACATACTGCGGAACAGACGTTGGGGGAGGCGAGAGTTAGTCTGCTGCTGCATACTGGCACCTTCTGTGCTCTCTCCCCACCTGTTGCCTCACCCTGGTGTGGTGCCGTTCGTTGCGGTGCATTGCGATGAAAATTTCTTGGAAACCGTGCAACCTAGGGCCTGCACCTCGAGTTTTGTTCCTTGTATCGGGACCAGTCCTTCTACGACCACATTGATGTTTTGCCGATTTCAGGCAACGTCTCATGTGTGAAGGTACTGAAATCCGGGGAAAGGCGTGAGGTGTCCACATGTCATGTAGCTAGTAATGTCCGGAGACAGGTTACTATGCAAAATCTGGTGCAAATTGGTGAAACGACGTGGAATCGTATAAGGAACAACGCTTCGCCAAGCCACAAACCCACAAACATATTTTGACTTGTGCTGAAATACGGGGTACAGGGTGAGGTGTCCAAATGTCATGTAGTCAGTAATGTCTGAAGGGTCTTTACAGGTAACTATGCAACATTTGGTGCAGATTGGTGAAACAGTGTGGAATTGTATAGGAACAACGCTTCGGCACAAACCCACAAGCCCACAAACAAATTTTGACTTTTGATGAAATCCGAGGAAAGGGGAGGGGTGTCCATATGTCATGTAGCCAGTAATGTTTCGGAGGGTGCTAACAGGCAACTCTGCAAAATGTGGTGCAGATTGGTGAAACAGTGTGGAATTTTATCAGGGACAATGCTTCGCCACAAATCCTGCCACAAACAAACACATTTTGACTTTTATGTATATGGATAAGGTAAGTTGGACTTCCACAGGAAACCCGAAAAAAAATGACTAATAATTTTTGATTCGTGTAACGGATTTTGTCGAAATTGTGAAGACAACTAGGTATGCCCAAACCTCCTCTTCACCTCCAGATTGCACATTTTGGGAAAGATTCATAAAAAAATTAAAAGGTTATTAAGAAAGAAAACGAAGTTGCGACCTAATCCACTTTAATTTTTCCATAGACAGAAAAGGTAAATTGTTGCCAGAGGGCACAGCCCAAACTGATGGATGGATTTGGACCAGGTGCGAAACAACTTGGGCATTAAGCATTAACTCAAGGCCCTTTTGTGGTTTGGGGATATTCCGTCAAGTCATTTAAAACATTGTTGATGCAGAAACGGTAGCCCCCTTCTCCAAAATAGATAGCTATAGCTCAGGTAAATTAACAAGAAACCGGGTATTCATAAATGAAACAGTTGCTATCTTTTTTTTTCCCAGTGACCCGATGAATATTATATGGGAAGACAACAGTGTAGTACGCACTCATGTTGTATCAAAGATATTGCATACTGTGAGGGGGCAGTAATGCGAGGCGGACAACTGTTTGATGATTTATCAGAACATGCCGTTTTATTCTCAAAATAAATGTAATAAAATGCCTCACTACCCCTACTCTGATGAGGATTTCCCTGCTTAACCAAAGCTAAGGAAAAACACTCTAACACAGTATATCTGGCCCTCACACTAAGCAACAAATACACAAAGAAAATATATGTCAGTACAACATAGCATAAACAACATTCACAGTTTCTGAATAACCTTTTGGTGTCCTGGGTCCTGGTTGATTTCACTTCCCCAGGATTCAAGGCAACTCTGCTAATGTTCAATCAAAGAAAGAAATGTCTCAAATCAATGTTTTAAAGACAAAGTAAGGTTTGTTAACCAAAGTTCCAATGATAGCAAATCTCTTTTCCTTGGTGAAATATCCACTTTCCACTTCCACCAAATAGCACCAATGGTGATCCCAACCACAATGATGTGTCACCTCTTCAAGAAGACTTGCCACGGTTCAAAAGAAATGCAATATCCACAACTCTCAGTGATACACAGTTCTTGGTTAACAGTTAGTATTTCCGTAGTTACAGTTTTAGAATTCACAATGGTATATTTGTCAGGATGACTTCAGTGATGCTGCTTCCACTTTAACAACTTCACTTCTACTTCATTCACTATGAGAACAGTCACCTTTGTATCCTAGTACTCCACTTGTTTAGGCTGCTACAATGTTGCCCAGATATACAACCACAGCTTTAGTAGTTTGAGTTACCACCACAGCTTCAGTGATTTGTACTTCTAGACAGATTTTGATAAGATACACTTTAAAGTACTTCAACACCTTCGAGTAGGCAAGTCACTCTTCCTGTGAATATCTCTCTTTAAAAGTCTTTGGCAGTCAGGTAGTGTCAACCTCAAAATAGTCGTTGCAAGCAGCCAGTTTCCCTTCCCCAACTTTACCTTCACCATTCTGCAAGCTATCAGCCCAAGTAATTACCCAGAAGCCTTGGTGCCACTCTTTTAGCTTAGAGTAATGCTTGCACACATGTAGCTTAGTACCGTTGAACTGTTATTAACTTCACAGTAACAGTTAAATGGCCTTTAAACTCGGAGAAAGGCTGGTTTCACTTTTAATATAGGGAGGCTCTTGGCTTGGGAAATGCTTGTTCTCTTCTTCAATAGTTGATAGGCACCACCAATGTAGGGCAGTCTAGCCAAATAATAGCACTTAGTATGTTCGGTTTAACCCTTGATGCCTAGTAAAAAATGCAAATGCCACCACCAATTTATGCCAGACAAGCCATGTAATAACACTTATCATGTTTGCTTTACCCTTGATGCACCCTTAAGAATCATTTCTGTGCATCAAGGGTAAAGCAAACAACAATTCCACGCCCCCAGCAGCCCCAAACCTAAATTTGGTGGTGCGCCCCCTTCATACATGCAGGCACACATGCTCTCATACACACGCATTCATACAACATAAACTCTTTCATTCACCCGCAAATTCAGACATCATTCAAACAACTCCTTGCATGCATCCATACATGAAAACAAGCACTCAAACATGCACACGCACATACATAAATTCAAATACATTTCATACACAAAAGTACCTTCACTCACACACACAGCACGCACCAGCATGGAGGACCGGATGGCACCTCCCTCTTCTCTGTAGGGTGAACATGCTGACTGACAGGAGAGGACTCTGTCAGTCAGTGTGTGTTTGCTGTTAGTGCAATAATGAGAGGCGGCAGGGTCAGAGTTCGAACAACACACCCTCCTTTCATTCTTCCGAGCTACCAATCCAGATCCCAATCAGAGCACTTTATTCAGAATTAGAAGGTTTGATCACTGTACCAAAGGCAGGTACATAACATGGGGTGGCCACTCCTTTTCAGTACAAGCAGCCAAACTGTGGAAGCATCAACGCACTCACATCTGAAACCATAGTGTTGTCATGATATTGAAACACTTGTATTTCAACTGTAATTAGATTGGTCCGTGTATCTAGTTTGAGGGGTTTTTTTTACAGTGCCAAGATGCCTTGGCAAAGTCTACATTGGCTTTATGAAAACCAATTATCATACAACCAGCATACAATTTAATTGGAGCATGGAACATTTCTAACAAATGTGAATGATGGGTACAAACCCAAAACTTCCATGTAAAAAAGGCCAATTGGAACTTGTGTAATTTTCACTCATTTGTCCATTATGCACCTGCCCAGCATCTGTTAGCATCTATACTTCCCCAAAACATGGTATGAAACTCTTGTGTATGAGGACGATACAAATACAATATCATATCATATCATATCATATGAAAAGGAGAGGCCCAGTTGGTTAAAGTGCTTCCCTGACAAATTAAGTACCTTCTCCAGCCAGTGCTTCTGTTCCAAGTCATGTAGCGATGGTGGAGAGGCCAAGATAGGCAGACCTTGTAAATGCAGGTTAAATGGATGGTTTTACTGATGATTACAGCGGCAGGAGCATTGTTCATTCCTGTCTTAACAGGTTGGCCTAGGTTTGGCACCCGGGTTCAACTGATTGTCCACCTCATTGGGTCAATGCAAACTGCACACCCAAATGGCCGAGGCAATGTGGGTGTAGGAGGAGGTGGTTATTGTCTGATTTTAATAGTTAGAACTTCATGCGGCTGTCCTTATCTACAGCTTCAACATTCACTTCATGAGCTTCCTACCATGCTCTCTGTGCTATGTAAACTTATGTGCCACCGATCCCCTGGCCTTAAGCCTACCGTGATGCCTTCACAAAATGTAATTGTCACGACCCTCATTCCAGACTCCCACTGGCAAGCCCATTTGCCAGGTGGGATTAGGGCTCGGGTCTCTAATAAGGCCTTAAAGGCCTGGCATCCACTTTCAAAGCTCTCTTGGGGCCAGTCCTGGCGCCTATGACACCAGGCTCATACACCTTGAAGGACATGTGTACTGGGAACTACTTTTTTTATTTGAGGCTTTCAGCCAACATGGAGGCATCGACATAGCTTGGCTCCTAGGAACCAAGCTATGCAGTATAGTGTTTTGGATGTGGTGGCCTAGGGACTACTTTACCTGGACTACTTTGTTGAGGCTATTTAAACCACACCCGAACAGGAAAGCAGGCTTTACGTTACTTTGCAGTCTGCAACGTGACGCTCGCCGTGTACAGCGAAACCCGCAAACCTCGGAGAAGCAAACCTGCAAGGAGACAAAAGGAACATCGTTAGCAGCATCTTACCTGCAATCTCCATCTTTTATCCGTGTGCGGCTCCAGTGAACAGCTTCCTCTGGATCTGCACGCCTCCCGGACCAAAAGACCTGAAAGAGGAAGGGAAAAGAAAACATTAAAGAAGGCATTTAGACATTTCAAAACCATGAACTGCTCAAAAGGCTTACCTGGCTGGTCGCCTCTCGGCCGGCGTCGCTCTGGAATTCGACACACGCTGAGGAAACACTGCGACCTGCAAGAAAAGAAGAAAACAGGTTACCAAAGGCAAGACAATGCAGCGCTGCGCATAGCGCTTACTTACCGCATCATAGCGCACATCACGCGCCATCATTTACCGGCGAGGCCCAATTTAGCCAGTTCGCCACGGTGAAGCTCCGCACACCTAAGGGAGAAAAGAGACATTATTAAACAAGAAAGGCATGCAAGAATAACAAAACAATAGGAAAAAATTGCAATAAGACTTACCTGAAAGACACCAAACGGGCCCGCGCCAGTGAAGTAACTTGGCCACGCAAGCCCATGAAAGACAACACGCCCCTGCCAAGAAGGCAGGATGGAGAGCACGCCTAACTCCACAACAAGGTGAGGAGAGGGCCCAGAGGGGCTGAAGTCACACAGGGTAGTGGGAGGATATTTACCTCAGTCGGCCATTCTTGAACACAGCCCTCCTGTATTTTCAGGCGGAACCTTCCTCGCAGACCACATCTGGAAAACACTGGAAGAAAGATACCAGCAGCCAACCCGGCTGAGTGGCCTCCCCGTGGATACCAGGTGAGCGTAACAGTAATATGTCATCCTTCTGCTAGCCTTCCCTCGCTTTCCTAGTTCATCCTACACTGACATTCTTTTTGCATTACTGTAGCACCTCCTCATTCTTGGCCTCCATACAGCAGTCCAGAGCAACTGGCGAGCAACATTTTAGTGTGCTGCCAGAAACATGTTGCTCCCGAGCAACACGTGGGGGATCACTGGGATAGAGTTTTGTCTTCCTCTGGGAATCACAATTAGGCACACACAACCACTCTTTGATATAGTTTTCACAAGTTAAAGACGTCATCAATTGTTTTATCAAGGTTAGGTATTTGGTAATGACATTCACGACGTTCACTCTTCTTAATTGGTGACTCACGATCACTCCTTCAGGTAGATACAGTCTGTTAAGGGTTTAACAAAGGATTTAAGCAGTTTTTGCTGTTCACACAAGTAAAGGACTTTCCCAATATACGAGAGTTCCAAACTTCAAAGAACAACTTCAGCTTGCTTTAAACCACACATGAGTGAATAGGGAACTGGATACTGTTGCCGGCAATGCTCGTGCAAGGTATTAGAAATTCAGGCTTCACTCACCGGCTTCTTTAATACTCTGTGGGTCGCACTGCTTCCACGACTTGTGCCACAACTTCTACTGCTTCTGGATTATTAGGACGCACACTCTTCTTCTCTGAAGGTGATTCCGTTCCGGCCACACATTTATGGAGCCCCTCTTGCTCCTGAGAGCCATGGCTTGACAACTGCTTCTCACCTCGATCTCCATCACGTTTGCTGCACGGCAACCACAGCAATCAGGCTCACATGGGGAAAGACAGCTTTCCTGCATGCCTTCCACTGCACAACCTCTTCACTTCAGAGTTTGGGAGAACAGGACCCTCTCAGAACAAGCAGCTGAAATCTGCTGTCTCCACGGTCTGGCGTCCCTCTTGTTCTCCCACTTCTGACTGGTTTGCCAGCCTTGTGTTTTCTTCTCTCTGCTACTACTGCGACAGCTCGCATTCCAGTCACAGTTCCAGCTCCTTCCAATTTCTCGCACCTGAGGGGGCCTTTTATGCCTCCCAGGTTCCTTCAGGTGTGGCCTGTTAGGCCTAATTGCCTAACTACTGCCACAGCATGCCTCTTCAGTCCTCTTCCTCGTCCCACTACTCATGGGATTATGGCACTTGTAGTCCCCTTCAACAAAATTAGTTCTTCTAAGAATTTAGTTACTTTTAAGGGTAGAGTTATTTCCCTTAAATGTCTTAAAAGATGAACTGTTAGAATTGGTTTTTACAGAGGAAGACATTTGATCTAAGACACCTTTGCTAGTTCCTTCTACATTATACCTTTGGGAGTAAGGAGGGTGTTCATTCTGAAATACCTTAAAAGATCTTTCTGTTAACCAGGCTTACTCAGATTTAACAGAACTTTTACCTAGAGTCCTATATCTTATGTGTGGGTCAGGGATATTATATGGACAATATGCCTTTACCTGTTTTGGCAACACAGAAAGGTACTTCCTTTCAGAAGACAAATACTGTGTCTCATCCCATGGGATCTCCTCACCATCATGCACCCTGTCTCCTCCCATGTCATCCTCCCGCAGTACACCACCCCCAAGGTCAGGACCAGGAAGCATCTGCCTTCCTATGCCACCCAGGAGGAGATTTTAAACAGGGTTTCAGTGAGGGATCCGTAGGATATTTCACAATACGATGTACAATTTATGAGGTTCAAAACAATTGAACATATGTGTGCAACTGTAAGTAATTGTATATAACAAATCCTACGGATCCCTCACTTAACCTCTGCTAAAGCCTCCTCCCAGGTGGTCATGGAATGGCAGACACTTCTTGATCCTGACCTTGGGGGCTGTGTACAGTGGGAGGATCACCTGGGAGGAGACGAGGCCCAGGGTAGTGAGGAGATCCCATGGAATGAAACGTGATATTTGTCCATTAAAAGGGAGAACCATTTAAAGTTGCCAGAACAGGTAATGGCATATTGTGATTATGATGTATCTGAACCACCTATACGATCTGTGGCTATGGACACAAATGCCATAAAATCTGAACAAGCCTTAACAACAGAAAAAACCCTTAAAGGTTCTTCAGGATAAAAATCCTCCTTACTCCCAAAGGTATAATGGAAAGGAATTAAGAAATATTGCCTTAAATAAACTGTCTTCCTCTACAACAACACATTCTAATGATTCATCCTTAAATGACTCTAGGGAAAATGAATCTAACCTTAAAGCCAAGAGGTTATTAAAAAGAACTAACTTTGTTGTTGGGGACTAAAAGTCCCATAATCCTATAAGTACTGGGACGTGGAAGAGGGCTGAAGAGTCATGCTGTAGAAGTAGTCAGGCAATTAAGCCTTATAGCCCACACCCGAATGAACGAGAGAGGCTTAAAAGGCCCCCTAGGGTGCAGGCAGTAAGAAGGAGCTGGAATTGTGGCTGCAGTGCGTGCAGTGGTAGCATAGGTAGAAAGAAGGCGGCACAGTGTTGGCAATCCAGGCAGAGGTGGGAGAACGAAACAGGCGCTGGGATTCTGGTGCAGCAGATTTCACCTGCTTATCCTGTGAGGGTCCTATACCCCAAACTCTGGTGTGAAGAGGCTGTACAGTGGAAGGTGTGCAGGAAGAATGCCTTTCCCCATGGGAGCTTAATTGCAGAGATTGCGTAGCAAGAACCGCGTCGGAGACCGTAGTGAGCAGTTGTTGTAAAGCCGTGGGTCTCAGGAGTGAGAAGGGCTCCTTAATTGAGTGGCCGGCCGGAGACGCCTTCAGCAAGGAAGGGTCACAAGTGAAGCCAGAAGTCGTAGAAGTTGTGCAACATGTGGAGAAAGGAATACAGAAGCCGGTGAGTTAAACCTGCCGTTCTGATTCCTTGCACGAGCACTGCTGGTAACAGTATCCAGCTTAATTATCACTCGCGTAAGAGTAGAAGTGAGGCAAAGTTGTTCGTTGAGTCTTTAACAATGGGACACTTGAAATGTAGCACTTGTGTGTGATCTGGTATTTTCGCTTTCACCTGCCTGAAGAGCAAACACTACAAAAAGCAATTGTTAACCTTTTCAACTTTGTAAACTACATGAAGTAGTCACATGCGACTTGTTACTCAGTTACTCAGTTCTCAGAGGAAGATTGACCTCTGAATCATTATTCACGCAGACAACAATTGCGCATGAAGAAAAGTCAAGTGTTTAAACATTGTATTTGAAGTTGGAGAGAGCAAGCATTGCCCAAGCCAAAAGTGAACAAGGTATTCCCCAAATTAGACTGAAACCAGCCTTTCCAAAAGCCAGAGAACAGTTTAAACAGCACAGTGAGCCAAATAGAATGTCAGCATTGCATAAGATAAAAGTGTGCAAGCATTACCTGAAGCCAAGAACATCAACGCTTTGGCTAATTATTCGAGTTAACAGTTAGCAGAGGGATAAAGGCATGGTGGGGACGGGAAACTTGCTACTTATAAATATTCTTTGAAGTTGATGCATTCCAAGACTGTCGAAGGAAGAGAGAAGTGTCTCGTAAATGCAATAATAGGTTGTTGTTGGTTGCAGACAGACAAGAAAGGCAGAGCGGCTGCTTCTCTGAAAAGTTAGGTTCAGAGGTAGAGGGCCTTGTCTACTAGAAGTGTTGAAGTACCTGAAAGTGAATCTTGCCATAATCTGTTTAAAGTCACAAAGTACTGAAGCTGTGATTGTGTATTTGGTTGTCAGTAGATTTGAGACTTCAGTAGCACAAATTAAGTGGATGAAGTGAAATACGATGAGGCAAAGGAGTAGGCCCTCATGCTAAACTCTTGTAGAAGTAGAAGTGCTGTGAAGCCATCCTGACAAAGATGCCTACTTTGACTCCTAATCTTGTAAAGAGAGACCTAACAACTGTTAACCAAGAACTGCGTTTCATGAACATCTACAGAAGTTGTATTTTCTTTGAATTGTGATAATTCTTCTTGGACAACTAGAAGTTGCGGCAAAGCATCATGGGTGGGAATAACATTGATGCTATTTTGGTGAAGTTGAAATATCACCAAGAGGAGAATCTTTTCTGTTATTGGAACTTTGGTTAACAAAACCTTACTTTGACATTGAAACATCAAGAACTGAATTGAGACTGTATTTCCGTGTTTCTTTCCGCTGAACATAGGAGATGAATTACCTTGAATCTTGGGGAAGGGAGCTCACCCTGTTTAATAAGAAGTTATCGACAAACTGTGAATATCATTGTTGATGTTATTTGAATTGCCATATATTTTCTTTGTATATTTAAGTGTTTATGCTTATGTTTATATTTAAGTATTTATGTTTAAGTGTGAGGGCCAGACATTGTGTGTTAGAATGTTTCCCTTTAGTTTTAATAGGCAGTGAAATCCTCGTCAGAGTAGGGATAGTGAGGCGTTTGATAACAATTATAATGTAATAAAATGGTATATTTTGAACAATCATCCAAAAGTTGACTGCCTCTCATTGCTGACCCCTCACAGCACCTACTGTATTTCACCTTGTCTACATCCACCCAACCTACCCCCAGCCTTGTCTACCTCAACCACTCACCATACTCCCCCCTCTTTATCCTCACCCACTTTACCTAACCCTGACTACCCCACCCGACTCACCCTATTGTCATCTTCTCTACCATCATACCCCCAATGTCTCTTCCCTCATCCACACACCTTACCCCTACCCTTCTGACCCCTACCCACCCACTGTATTGCTACAGAATCCATTCATGCTTCTGCACCTTACTCCCACCATCTCTTACACTGTATATATATATCTCAAAATACAACTTACAAGGACTACTAATATGCACATATATACATATGTAAGTACATGTTTTTAAACATACATTCTCAACCACGGCTACCGTAGCATCCAACGAGATAGTGAGCTTTGGAGGCACGGTTACCCGCAGCAATGAATGGAGGTTGTATCCGTGGATACGATATAGCCAATCGGTACACTGAGTGGCGGCTATCTTCGGGGCATAGTCTTAGTCGCAGCTATGTTCAGTCCTATTGCACAGTGTGTATTTTAGCTGCAGAAATAAGTGGACCTTGTGTAGCCGTGGCTATCAGATGCCCCTTTTCTGAATCCACGGCTATTAAGGTGATTGGATGAATGAAGATGTATTATGAAACATGTTGTTGTATTGGAGGGTGGTGTTTACTTTGATTGTACTGAGAGTGACCTGTGTCATCAGTAGTTCTGAGGTTGATACCTGCACATTTGACATTTGAGTGGACATTTGTAGAACATTTTTATAGGCTGAAAAATTGATACAAATGCTAAAGAAGATGCTGATAACTCTTCCTCTGATTTCTCGGGTCCTGAATCTTTTTCAGAAGATAGCGGAGGAATAGGTGATGTTGGCTTAACATCAAACAGTGATGTGGATACATTTGGGGAATATTTTGAGAAGCATTGGCTAAGTTCATTTTTTTGTTTTGAGGATGGCGATGTGGGAAGATTAGCAAGATGTATGATTTGTTGAGAGCAATTCATGTCATGTTCCCAGCGCAGACGCTTACCTACAAGACCACAAGCACTTGTCTCGGTGATGAAACAAGGGTCTTGTATCTTTTCAGGTTTCAAAAACTACCCCAACTTACCGCATTTAAGCAGCATGGAAAAGGGGAAAAAATGACTGGCTGCAAGAATAATATATGCCCCGGTACTTTTGCCCTCATAGCAAAAATGTAAAACTGCCATCCACAAATATACGCACAGTAAGTAAACATATATCTTAAAGTGAAATAAACAAATGCAGTTTAATTCCCCTTAGAAGTGTGATGAATCCAATGGGGTCATCACAGATTCCCGGTGGTGACCTCCTCCCATGTGGCCAGGGCATGGGAGCTGCTACCTGATCCTGGCTGTGGGGGCGGATTTATGAGAGAGGATCACATGGGAGGAGACAACTACCGGGGAGATGTCATAACTTCATTGGATAAGGCGTGGCATCTCCCCCTTTCCCATGAGGAAGACACTCTAATACCCAAGACTCTTTTCCATGAGTAAGACCCTTTTATATCAATGACCCTCATTGTCATACTGCCAATTGCTTGTTCCCCCTTGTAGAAGAAATAAAGCAACCTCTTCTTCATATTTTTCTGTTCACATACCTAACTAAGACAAACACACAAACAGAGCCAACACAACACCTTTTGCTTTTAAAGTAACATTGTGTAAAACCAAAAGGAAGAGCTATTCACATACCATGTATCCAATAACATCTATGAACTTCAACTCCCAGAATTCCCCATGTACTGAGACGAGGAGGATGCAGGAGCTTGAAAAAGATGCCAAGAACTGGAAAACCAATGTGCAGTCTACTTGTTTTTCCAAAGCACCTTTGCGTGGGATATTTAAATATGGCAAGCACACTATTCGAAAAGGCCATGCAGGAGAAGACATCTGCGGTGCGAAAGCTCATGAATGCAAAGATCACATAGTGGCAGAGCAGATGGGGCTGCCACATTAGAGGGAGAGATGCTGTACTGGAGACAGACGTGCCGTGGAGATGCTGGGAGCCACAAGAGAGGTCCTGGGCTTTCGGCAAGTCAAGAAGGTAGTGTTCTCCATTTCGGGACCTGAAGGGAAGCAGGCACGTAACCGTGGAGCCACGAGGGAAGCCGGCAGAATGTCTACGCATCCCCATTTGGAAAATGGGTGAAAGCAGCATGCAGCAGAAGCATGAACCGGACCAGAGATGCTGGAGAAAGCCAGTGATTCTATCTGAAGCCAGTGGGGACCCCGGGGCATTCCGGCAACCGCGCTTACAGCAATTTGAATCTAATGCCATTGAAGAATTGTTTGAATGCAAAAAAGCCAATGTACAAGCTCCAATTAACTATGAATACCTAAAGTGCAAACATGGGGCAAGTCTTGAACAAACCTTACCACAAACTTATATACAATTCAGACAGTATTGGTAATACTGACAAACTGTGAAATGCATGCCAAATCCTGACACGAAGATACCAGGCAACTGAGATAAATAACAAGTCCTGGTAAGCAAGATGCCAGGCAACTGAGATATATAAGAAAGTCCTGGCAGGGGAGTAGATCAGGCAATATAAATCCATAAAGTGAAGTCCAGGCAGGCTAGTACAAGAGGCAGTTGGCGTTGCAGAAAGAATCCTGGCCGGAGTACACCAGCTAGTGGGCATTGCATAACGGAACGTGGCACGGCAGTATACCAGGCAAATCGCAAGCCCTGCAGAAAGGTTAAAGACATTGGGCCTCATTACGATAGTGGTGGTCCGGAAACAAGGGTGCCAGTAAGCCTACCGCCACCCTTGTTTCCGGACAGCCACATTCTGAGTCTGCCTGCCGGAGCTGCTGTGCCCAACAGGTCTGACCCTGCCGGGTGCAGTGGCCATGGTAGGCAGAGCCAGCACGGAAGCAACGGTGCCGGTGCATCCATGAACCCATTCCCATATGGGAATTTCAGGGGGTTTGTTGCATTACGTTCTCACCTTAATGTCCCTGCAAATAAAGTTTTTTCACTGAAATCAAAGATTTACAATGTATTGCTCACCTTAACGTCCCTGTAACTAAAGATGTTTCCTTCACTCTATATTGAGTGCCTAAATAACACTCAGTAAAATTCAATAAGGAAAACACGTATGGGAGCTCATTTTAATGAAACAAGCAATTTGGTGTTGGAAAGCTGTTACATTTTGACATACACATAGGCGGATCCCCACTGCTAAATTTTCGTCATTTGCGCGGCATGGTGCAAAGTGCTGGTCAAAATGCGAAGTTATGATATAGATGTTAACCCGGGGATGGTATTGGATAAAAATGAAGTCCCCAAAGGGATGCTGTGTGACAATGCTGAAGTCTGTGAAAATATGGTGTATGATAGTGTTGGAATGTCTACAGTGTATGTGTGAGGATACTGTGAAGAATCCTGTGGATCCCTCACTGAAACCTTGCCTAAACGCTCCTCAAAGGTGGCCAGGTGAAGGAAGATGTTTCCTGATCCTAACCATGGGGGTGGCATAATGCAGGAGGATCACCTGGGAGGAGACAGGGCCCATGTTGATGAGAAGATTCTGTGGGATGAGAGACTGTATTTTTCCTCTGGAAGGAAGAATCTTCCCAAAGTACATAGAGAGGTGATGCCTTATTGTCATTTTAAAGTCCCTAACGCTCATGTTAGATCTCGAGTTATGGACCATAATGTTTTAACATCTGAACAAACTTTACCAAACGAAAGATCCTTTTGGTATCACAAACTAAGCACCTTCCTCAAACCCAAGGATACACTATAAATGCTAAATGCTAAATTATTATTATTAATATTATAAAGGAATTATAGCCCCTATCTTAATAACTTTAAGGGAATTAAACCTACCCTTAAAAGAACTTTAAATATGCTAAAACCTAACTTTGTTGAAATAAACTACAAGTCCCAGAATCCTAGATGGAATGAGAGGAGGAAGAGGGCTGGGGAGGCATACAGTTGTCAAAGTCGGGCAATTAAGCCTAGTAGCCATTGAACTAGTCAGGCAATTAAGGCTAATAGCCCAGACCTGAACATTATCACTGAACCTGGGAGACATAAAAGCCCCCTTAGGGAGAGAAAGGGGGAAGGAGTTGAAGTAGCTCTAACTGCAGGCTGTGGCAGTGGAAGCCAAAGGAAAACACAAGACTGGAAAACCAAGTAGAAGTTGGAGAACAAGAGGCACACTGGAGCGTGGAAACAGCAGATTTAATCTGCGTGTTCTGAGAGAATCCCGCCCTCCCAAACTCTGAAGTGCAGAGGCTGCGCAACGGAAGATGTGCTCAAAAAACAGTTTTCCCCGTGTGAGCCTGATTGCGGTGGTTGCAAATCTGCTGGCATGTCGGAGACTGAGGCAAGAAACAATTGGCAAGCCGAGGGTCTTGGGAGTAAAGGAACCTCCCCCAACGTATTGCTGGACCAGAGACACCTGTTCAGGAGAAGTGTGTGGGTCCCAACTGAGCCAGAAGCAGTAGAAGTCGGGAAAGCAGTGCGACCCATAGAGAAAACGCTTCATAAGCCGGTGAGTGAAGCATGGCATTCTATAGCATTACACAAGCCTTGCTGCTAACAGTAACCAGCTTCTTTGCTACTTGCGTAAGCCTTTCAGCGAGTAGACGTGGACTGCTGTATTAAAAGCTTCTTTGAACAATGAAAATGTAAAACACGCTTATAGAGCAAAAGTCTTCTTGCTCACGTAGGAAGCTAATGCTGTTACAGCCCATTGTTCCACACACCGAAGACTGTTAATGTTCAAGGAGTGGTTGCGTGCCCCTAGTTAAGGAAAGGGAACGCTGCGAAGACCATTGCATAACACTTAACTGTGATCATTTCAAAGTTACAATCTTTATTGTGGGAAAACTACATTAACGAGTGGTTGTGTGTGCCTTATTGTGATTCCCCAAAGAGGCCTAAACTCTGTCCTTTGCATCTATGGGATTACAATTACACAACCACTTTGAAAGCTTGAGAATTACATCAAAGAGTGGTCGGTTGTGCCTAATTATGGTTGTTCTTGAAAGACTAAACCTTAAACATTGTACACAAGTGACAAACCTTTCTTTCACAAGAGTTTAAAAGACTGAAGAAGAGAACTGTCACGGCCGCAGGCGGCTGGAGCCTGTGGAGAAGGTGGAAACATGGACGCCATTAGATTGTGCTGTCACGTTTTCTCCCTTCTGCCGGCCTCGGTCTAGTTGTTTTCAAGATGGCGGCCGCCGATCGTTTATCAACATTCGGCAGTCAGCGTTCCGCGCGTTGTAACTGAGTTTTTCTCTGTTCTGTTGCGTGCGCTAGTTTTTCCTTCTATTTGCCCCCTTGTTGCCTTCTGCTCTGCGTCCCTGGTTTCCCCTTCTCTCCTCATTTGAGATTCCCCCGATTCGCTACTACTTCCCTGCCTCCCGTTTTCACTCTGATTCGCTTGCCTCTCCCCCTTCTGCTCTATGGTCCGCTCGGACTTCCCTATTCTCGCATATCCTTCGATTTGTACATTGGCTTCTCCTTCATTCAGTTTCACCTACCTGTCTGTTGGATGCTTTGGCCTTTCTGTTTTCGTATCCTCGGCTGAGGAAGTTTACTTGTGCTCCGGCAGTGTACCTCCGGATTGGATCCAGGCTTGGTCGCTGTTCCCATCTCCCCGGCTGAGGAGACTCCAGTCGTCGCTTCGGATACAGCGGACTTCCATCACCTGCCACTGCTCTGGACCCAGGGTTTTTTTCCGTTCTACGGTTTTTCCCCTTTTCTGGCTGTCGTGGAGGGGAGCCTCGGTAGGTCTCTCTTTCACAGAGACCACGGTGGCTTCTTTCCGAGGTAGACCCTTCCTTCTAAAAAAGAAGAAGCCATACGTCAGACTTTCCCGCAGAAAGAAGTCGGACTATTCCACGTCTTCAGGTGAGGAGGAGGAGGAAGGGAAATCTGGGGAACACAGTAAGGCCAGTGATTTTGAAGATATTACTGATCCTCTCGCAGACCCTGTAGATCACAGTGTCAGATGTGATAGTTTGCAACGCCAAGAAGAAACCATGGCTATGCAACAGCAGCTGCAGGAGTTAGTAGCAGCTGTTCAAAGCCTAAATGTAGAAGTACAAGCCCTCAAGGCGAATAACGTGGCCCTCCAGCAAAGGGTAGCGGCCAGGGACCAACAGACCTCGGATTTGCCCCCGCTTCCCCTGGTATCCAGGAAATTTTTCGGCTCAGAAAGGAGGGTGAAAGAATTTTTGGAAGCCTGTAACATTCACTTCACTTTTCGCAAGAACACCTTTTCTACTGACCATGCAAAGGTGGGATTCATGATCACACATATGACTGGAAACGCCCTGGCATGGGCCACTCCTTTGGTATCCCTTTCCGATCCTGTTCTACAGGATTATGCAGCCTTCAAGGATCTCTTGAAGGACACCTTTTTGCGAACTGAATGCGCTCACGTAGCCAGCGAAGACCTCCTGGATGTGCGCCAAGGGAGTTCTGATTTACTATCCCACATCTCGACCTTCAAGAAACTTGCTGCTGAAGCCGGCTGGCAAGAGCAGGCGCAGTATACCATCTTCCGAAGAGGATTGCGGGAAGAGCTGAAAGACAAACTCACCCGGATCCCTCGTCCAGCGACTTTTTCTGATCTTCAAACCGCTGTGTTACGAATAGATTTCCGCCTTACTGAACGGAAGAATGAGGAGAAGAAGAATCAAGGCCCTACTCCTTTCTTGGATACCCTCCCAGCATCCTCCTCACCTACTACCAGACTTGTCCGGGATGAGCCCATGCAGATTGGAACCACCAGAGCACCATTAACAGCAGAAGAAAAGAAGAGGAGGCGTGATGGGAACTTGTGTTTGTATTGTGGTGCCGCGAATCATCTGCTAAGAGATTGTCCTGATGTGCCTCCCAGGAGGTCGGGAAACGACCGCCCTCGATAGTCAGAGGGACAGACTATCGAGGGGCTTTGCCTTGTTCCTATACCTCTCTTTCTGTCTCATCCTCTCAGACCTCGGAGGATTTGCGTCTGATGGTCATCGCCATCAAACTCTGTTTTCGCAAAAGGGAAGTAGAAATGCAGACTCTTTTGGATTGTGGAGCCGCGGGAAACTTCCTAGACACCTTATGGGCAGATAAGGTGGGCTTGATCAGGATAGAGAAGAAAGAGGACCAAAAGGTCGAAGGAGTGGATGGAACTCCTTTATGTTCTGGACTTATCATTCACACCACTGAGGAGATAAAGGTGTGCATTCACCAGCATACCGAGACCATCAAGTTTGATATCATCCAAGCAGCCCATTTCCCTGTTATTCTGGGGATCGGCTGGCTCAGGAAACACAATCCTTCTGTGGATTGGTCTAGGAATCTACTAAGTTTTCACTCCGAATGCTGTCAAAGAAAATGCCTTCCGGAGCCCATGTTTGAAATCGTAAAGACCATGTCTGCTATAGAGAAGAGCTCTATACATTGCATACCTGAGCCCCTTTCTGAGTTCTCGGAAGTCTTCAAGGAATAAATTCCCATCAGACTCCCTCCACACAGACCCGAGGATTGTGGCATAGACCTGATTCCACAGGCATTAGTTCCCTTTGGAAGGATGTACCCACTATCTGTGTCTGAGAAGGCTGTGCTCAGAGATTACCTGGATGACAACCTAGCCAACGGTCTTATTAGACCCTCCAAATCTCCTGCAGGGGTGTCTCTGTTCTTTATACCCAAACGAGACACAAAGGAACTGCAGCCCTGTATCGATTACAGGGGATTAAACAGGGTGACTATTAAAGATCGCTATCCCATGCCTATAATCTCAGAAATCTTGGAGGCAGTTCAGGGTTCCATAATTTTTACGAAACTGGATCTTCGAAATGCGTACCATCTGCTCCGTATAAGAGCAGGAGATGAGTGGAAGACTGCTTATCGCACCCCCTATGGATTGTTCGAGTATCAAGTGATGCCGTTTGGCCTAGTAAATGCACCTTCAATCTTCCAAAGGTTTATGGATTGATTGTTTTCGGATCTGCTGAGTCTTAACACTGTGGTCTACCTAGACGACATTCTAGTCTTCTCAAGGAGTCAGGAGGAGCATGTTCTACACGTTAAGGAAGTCTTGCCCAGGCTGCAACAACACAGCCTTCTGGTTAAACTTGAGAAGTGCGCATTCGCCCAATCTTCACTGTCCTACCTGGGATTCATCCTGTCCGACAAAGGGATCACCATGGACCCAAAGAAGGTTGACGCCATCCTGTCATGGCCCTCGCCATCTTCAGTCAAGGATATCCAACGCTTTTTGGGGCTGGCAAACTTCTATCGGAAGTTCATTCCAGGATTCTCCCTACTCACTCTCCCCATCACTTCACTACTAAAGAAGTCTTCAAAATCATTCTTCTGGTCCAATGAAGCTGAAGAAAGTTTCCTCGGCTTAAAACACCGCTTTTGTACTGCTCCCATCTTGAAACAACCCGACAAATTACAACCCTTCATTTTGGAGACTGACGCATCTGCAGCAGCTGTGGGTGCGTTACTTCTTCAGAAAATCAAAGACCTTGAACACCCAGTGGCATACTTTTCTAAGACCTTGAGCCCTAGCCAGTGCAACTATTCTGTCATTGAAAAGGAACTACTAGCCTTGAAGTTAGCTTGCTTAGAGTGGAGACATTTGCTTCAACGAAGTCTTCACCCGTTCCAGATACGAACGGACCATAAGAACCTTCAGATTCTCAAGCAGCAAGAGTGTTATAACACCCGTCAAGCCAGATGGGCTCATTTCTTCACCCAGTTTCACTTTTCCATAACTTTCATTCCTGGTTCCCAAAACCAAGTCGCGGACGGACTCTCCCACAGAGACGAGGTCCAGTTGATACGCAGCAAGGAACTCATGTTTCCTCACACTCGGATAATATCCACAGTGACCAGTTTTTTGGATGAATTAAGAGAAGCTATCCTCCACGAGTCTCCACTCAATGTGGGCAACAACTCTGCCACTTCTAAAGATGGTTTACACTTCATCCAAGGCAAGCTGTTCGTTCCTTCCCCTAGTCTCAGACGACGAGTGACTCAGTGGTGTCATGACACCAAGACCGCCGGTCATCGCGGGGTGCGAGGCACTCTAGATCTTCTACAGAGATCATTCTTTTGGCCCAACATGAAGGCTGATACCCAGGCCTTTGTTCAATCTTGCATGGTATGTCTTCAGAGTAAGAATTCCACCTTGAAACCCTTGGGTTTACTACAACAGGAACCGGTCCCTCAGGGCCCCTGGAAATGCATCTCTACGGACTTTATTGTTGAGTTGCCTGCCTCCCGAGGCTGTACATGCATAATGGTTACGGTGGACACCTTCTCTAAACTCGCCCATTTCTCTCCATTGGCTAAGATTCCGTCATCCTCAGTTATGGCCGAAGTCTTCCTCAAGGACATTTTTAGGTTGCATGGTCTTCCTCAAAAGATAGTCTCCGATAGGGGAAGCCAATATACATCCAGATTCTGGACTGCCCTGTGTGAGATATTGGGCATCGAAAGAGCTCTCTCGTCGGGATTCCATCCTCAGACTAACGGGCAGACCGAAAGACTGAATGCAACTTTAGAACAGTACCTGAGGTGTTTCTCCAATCAGCAACAGGACAACGGGGTGGACCTACTCCCAACCGCAGAGTTTGCATGCAATAACGCAGTTCATTCTGCCACTGGGGTCAGTCCGTTCTTCTGTACCTATGGGTTCAATCCACAATCCATCATCCCAGACTTTTGGGACGAATCTAACATTCCTTCGTTGGAGACCACTCTTGGACAGATCAAGGAAGCCCACAACTCGGCCCGTCAATGTTTGCAAAAGGCTAGCCAATGCTACAAGGAGCAGTCGGATAAACACAGGAAACAAGTACCAGCCTGGGACATAGGCTCTAAAGTCATGTTATCCACTAAGTTTGTGCCTCGTTGGGTTCGCCCTTCAAAACTGTCACCTTGATATATTGGCCCATTTGAGATCTCATCAAAGATGAATCCGGTGGCTTACCGTCTTAAGTTACCAAGGGAACTTAAGCGGATTCATCCGGTATTTCATTCATCCTTACTGCGCCGCTTTTTGTCCGATACCCGGAAGCAAGCATCCCCCAAGATATGGA
Source organism: Ambystoma mexicanum (assembly GCF_040938575.1). Lineage (NCBI taxonomy): Eukaryota > Metazoa > Chordata > Amphibia > Caudata > Ambystomatidae > Ambystoma > Ambystoma mexicanum. The sequence continues at coordinate 784,216,415 of NC_090931.1, forward strand.
CTTTGCCGGATCCTGTCTCTGAGAAATATGAAGTGTCTCAGATACGAGACTCCAGGTATAATCGGGGACGTCTTGAGTACCTTGTACATTGGAAGGGTTATCCTTCCTCAGAGCATACCTGGGAACCTCATTTTCACATCCATTCTCCCCGATTGTTATGCAGGTTCCATCAACTTCGTCCTGGAAGGCCGGGAGGGAGAAGTCTCCGGAGGGGGCATACTGTCACGGCCGCAGGCGGCTGGAGCCTGTGGAGAAGGTGGAAACTTGGACGCCATTAGATTGTGCCGTCACGTTTTCTCCCTTCTACCAGCCTCGGTCTAGTTGTTTTCAAGATGGCGGCCGCCGATCGTTTATCAACATTCGGCAGTCAGCGTTCTGCGCGTTGCAACTGAGTTTTTCTCTGTTCTGTTGCGTGCGCTAGTTTTTCCTTCTATTTGCCCCCTTGTTGCCTTCTGCTCTGCGTCCCTGGTTTCCCCTTCTCTCCTCGTTTGGGATTCCCCCGATTCGCTACTACTTTCCTGCCTCCCGTTTTCACTCTGGTTCGCTTGCCTCTCCCCCTTCTGCTCTCTGGTCCGCTCGGACTTCCCTATTCTCGCATATCCTTCGATTTGTACATTGGCTTCTCCTTCATTCAGTTTCACCTACCTGTCTGTCGGATGCTTTGGCCTTTCTGTTTTCGTATCCTCGGCTGAGGAAGTTTACTTGTGCTCCGGCAGTGTACCTCCGGTTTGGATCCAGGCTTGGTCGCTGTTCCCATCTCCCAGGCTGAGGAGACTCCAGTCGTCGTTTCGGATACAACGGACTTCCATCACCTGCCACTGTTCTGGACCCAGGGTTTTTTTCCGTTCTACGGTTTTTCCCCTTTTCTGGCTGTCGCGGAGGGGAGCCTCGGTAGGTCTCTCTTTCACAGAGACCACAGTGGCTTCTTTCCGAGGCAGACCCTTCCTACTAAAAAAGAAGAAGCCATACGTCAGACTTTCCCGCAGAAAGAAGTCGGACTATTCCACGTCTTCAGGTGAGGAGGAGGAGGAAGGGAAGTCTGGGGAACACAGTAAGGCCAGTGATTTTGAAGATATTACTGATCCTCTCGCAGACCCTATAGATCACAGTGTCAGATGTGATAAGAACAAGCATTGTCTAAGCCTGGAGGTACCCCATACCAAGAGTAAAACTGAAACGTTCTCAGAGTTTAAAGCAATCCAGCAGTATTGTGAAGTTACGAACAATCCAAAGGCCTAAGATACAAGTGCATAAGTATTACCTGAAGCTTAGAGAGTGTCACCAATGCCTCTGGGTAATTGTATGGGCTTATAGCTGGAAGGAGGGCAAAGGAAGTTGGGGAAGGGGAATTGGAAGCTTGTAAAGATTACACAGAAGAAGACTGAACCTGTAATGCCCATGAAGGTCACGGCCAGAGAAGAGTGAGTTCTGAAGGCAAGCACAGCTTGTTGTCATGGCAGTTAGACAAGAAAGGCAGAGAGGCTGCCCCTTTGAAGGAAGCTATTTGAAGGAAGAGTGTCTTGCCTACCTGAGGAGGTTGAAACATTTTGAAAATCTGTCTAGTCGAAGTCTGTCTAAAAATCATTGAAGTTGTAGCAGTCTGTCTAAGAGTCATTGAAGCTGTTGCAGTAGTCCAAAGCCCTGGAACTAAAGAGGATTATCTGGTTGTCAGTAGATGCTATGATGCAGTTGTTGAAGCCAGGGTGAAATACTGTGGGACAAGAGGTGTCTGTTCTCATGGTAAAGCAAGTAGAAGAATCATTGTTGAAGTAGAAGTAGCAGTATTGAAAAGGCATCCTGATAAACATACCCTTTTGAATGTCAAGGCTATAATTAAAGAAGTCCTAATTGTTAATCAAGAACTGTGTAACATTAACAGCGTGGACATTGTAATTTTCTTTGAACTGTGGCGAATCTACCTATGGGAGTATTAAAGTATTGTGGCCAGGATTTCCATTGTGGCTATTTTTCCCAGAAATGAAAAACACTACCCAAGTCATGAGATTTGTTACTATTGGAACCTTTTGTTGATGAACTTTTGTTTTGACTTCAAAAATCATCAAGAACTAACCTAAGAAATGTTCTTTCGATGAATGAACAATTTCATGAAGTGACTTTAAATCCTGGGGAAGGGAGATCACACAGGACACTAGAAAGCCCTTGAAGACATGATATATAATGAATGTCCTGTTCAATTGCTGTACCTTTTATTTATGTTTGTTGTTTAGTGCGAGGGCCAGTTGTCCTATGTTAAGAGTGTGTTCCCTTAGCTTTTAGAATAGTCAGGGAATTCCTCAACAGAGTAGGGAAAGTGAGGAATTTTCATAGATTTTCTTTTAAAAAAAAATGGCATATTTTGAAAGATCTTCAAACAGTTGTCCGCCTCGCATTACTGACTCCTCATAATACTAAAGTCCTTACAGGAATGTTGTGTGATACTATTGAAGTAAACGGAGGGAAACTATTAAAACCTCAACAGGAGATGGTGTTTGATACATTTTGTAATTTTCTCAGGGATGCTGTACAATGATAATGAAGTACCTGCCGGGATAGTGTGTAATATTTCTGATGTCCCATTGAAACTGTAATTCACGATATTTGTTTTCCAAGGAAATGTTTGTGATGATAATGAAGGAAGGCGCCAGATGATAAAATACATCTAGACTCTAGAGTATTTATACTGATATTGTCAAAGATCTTCCATGGGACAATATTAAGGTTAACACATGGTTCATGATCATTGATAATGATCATGACTACTACAAAGCAAAGGGATATGTAATGATATTGAAGAAATTATGGTGTGTGACAATATTGAAGTCCCCACAAGGAAGGTGTGTGATGATACTGAAGTCCTCACAAGGAAGCTGTGTGACATGAAGAAGTCTGTGCAGGGATGGTGTGTGATAATGCTGTAATTCCTGAGTGGAAAGTGTGATGGTACAGAAGTCCTTACAGGAATGTTGACTGATAATTTTGAGCTACCCACAGGACTGATGTGCAACGATGTTGAAAATTTCATAGGAATGGTGTTTGATCTGAAATCCCTAAAGAGATGATGTGTAATGATGGTTAAGACCCTAAAAGCATTGGTGTGAGACGACCTTGCAATACCCAGAGGTATTGTTTGATGTACTTGAAATCCCCACAGGGATTGTGTGTGATGATGTTGAAGTCCCCACAAGGAAGTTGTGTGACAATGAAGAAGTCTGTGCTGGGATGTGTGTGATTATGCTGTAATCCCTGTGTGGAATGTGTGATGATACTGGAGCCCTAGTGAACTACCCACAGGAATGATGTGAGATGATACTGAAAATTCTATAGGGATGGCGTTTGGTCTGAAATCCCCAAAAGATGCAGTGTAATGATGCGTAAGTCCCTAAAAGCATGGGGTGTGGGATGATCTTGAAATACCCAGAAGAATTGTTTGATGTTATTGAAGTTCCCACAGGGATTGTATGTGATGATGTTGAGGTCAACATGGGAATGCTCTGTGATGATATTGAAGCTCCCCAAGATCTCTGTGATGATATTGTCATTTTACTAGTCCTTGTGTTTGTATGCCTATTGCTATCCATGAAGGATAATGAGCAATTATTTGCCCTTCAGGATTACGTGTGATTATACTGGTATCACCGCCACAGCCCTTGTGCAGGGTTATATTAACACTGGCATAGGCTTAATTTATATTATTATCGCGCAACCTACAGGGATGATAATTCCGTTCATGCTAAAGTTCTAAGATGATAATGAAATCCCTATAAATGTAGCATGAGATGATATTGCATTCTCCTCATGGATTTTGTTTAATTTGATAGAATCAATACAGGGAGAATGTATGACTATATTGAGAGCCTCATAGCAGGGCTCAACATTTTCACTGGCTAGTGATTATTGACTCTTGCCAAGTCTCCTCTGCCGCCTTCTGGAGGAACTTGACTTCGATGTCCTCAGTCTCACCGAGAGATGGTTCACGGCCAGCTCTGTCACAAGCTTTGACACTCTCCTCCCTGACGGCTTCAAGACCCTCTCTGCACCCAGTTTCATGATCCACAGAACGCATCCCTTTTGGACTTCCTGGCCCTTGTCACAACGAGTCTTGCACTCTTTGATACTCCCAACATGGCCGTCTAACCTGGTATGCCTTGCACCAGCTTCCACGTCGGACGTAGCACATTCTACAAATAGACCACGCCCGCGGCCCACACGTCTCAACGCTATCGCTGGTAGTGACTAGACGTGTGCTCCGTAGTTCGCTGAACTATTCTCCTGTCCTTGGTTCCTGGACCCTCTAATTTCCCAATTCATTCCTCCCTCATCTCTTACCTTGTTTCCCGGATTTCGTGTACCTCCTTCGTGTACACTTCCCCGCTTACTGGACGTCCTGAGCATCCGAGTATCCTGGAACGCTGAACGCACGCTGGAGTCAGAGGAGACTCGCGCGGGCTTGTACAAAACCCGATCCGTGCGCAAGAAGACTTCCTCCAAGAAATCCTGCAAGGAGCGATCTCAGGTGAGAAGGGGGGAATTCCCTGACACCCAGGTCCAACCGCTCTGGAGGGGGTGTAGCCCTGATCTTCCCTGAGTGAATTCCTGCCTCTGTCATTCCTATGCAGGCCTACTTCTCTTTCGAATGCCTCGTCTGCAGGCTCTCTCCCTCTCCTAGCTATTCCCTTACTGTGGCTACTATCTTTCGGCCACCTGGTCAGATCTCCTCCTTCTCTGAGTGGGCGGACCTCTCCTCTTCCCTCCTAGTCTCGACCACTCAACTCCTCCTTCTTGGAAACTTCAACATCCACCTGGATGTTTCCTGTCCTTCCTCTGGACTCTTTTGCAAACTTTGCGACTCTCTCTCACTCTCTATTCTCCCCTCTGACCCGACTCACTCTGCAGGGCACACTGTGAATGTTCTGATCACCTCAGACCTTCCCCTTTCTATTCCTCTCACCACTCCTCTCTCCTGGAGTGATCACTTTCTCCTTTCCTCCCAACTCACCCTCCCTACCCCTCAGGCCAAGTCAACTCTATCACTGCCACCCACCTTCTCGGTCATCTGACCCATGAAGCGCGTGTCAGTGGAGGCTTTCGCTGCCACTTTCTCCCCCCCGTCTCCCCCTTTGGCTGACTCACACACTGACTCAGCCCTTTCCAGTCTCCATTCTTCTATATCTGATACTCTCGATGTTCTTGCCCTTATCATGAGGATCTGCCTGAAGCCCAAACCCAAGTGCAACTCCTGGTACGACTCAGAGCTCATCACCCTTAAACGAAGTGCAGGGTGGCTGAGAGGAAATGTGCTTCATGTACATCCTCTGACAAACTGGCCTGCATCCTGCTCCAAAGGCAATACCGGCTCTCTATCCTCACCAAAAAGAGAGCTCACATCCAAGTCTGCATCTCTGCGGCATCTAACAACTCGGCTGAACTCTTTAAAATCTGCAAGGAACTGGCCAATCCTGCCGCACTCTTTACCTCTCCTGTCCCTTCCCAGGCCGTCTGCACGGCACTGGCTTCTCATTTCATCTCAAAAACTCAGGACATCCTGTCCTCTCTCTCCTCCTTTTCCTTCCTCCCTCTACTCTCTGCTCTTCCTCTGGCCCTTTTTTCGGCCACCTCTACTCCCTCCTTCTCTGCCTTTCCCCTGTTCTCCCCAGATGAGGTTTCTAGACAAGTCTGATCTATGAAAGTCTCTTCAGAACAGGTTCATCTCTGTTCCTCCAAAACCATCAAGTACCACATTGACTCCCTGGCACCTGCCCTCGCCGACTTCTTCAACCACTCCTTCGCCACTGGAGTCTTCCCTTCTCCCCTGAAGCACTCCCTTGTGCAGCCTCTTCTTAAGAAACCCTCTGCCGACCCATCCTGCCTGGCTAACTATTGCCCAATCTCCATCACTCCTTTCCCGGGCAAACTCTTAGAAAAGCTGGCCATCTCCCAGCTCAGTCTCCACACTGAATCTGTTGGCTGTATTCATGATCATCAGTCTGGCTTCAGAGATGCCCGAAGCATGGAAACTGCTCTCCTGAACATATGTGAAGACCTGCTCGCCAACCTTGAGTCCAACACTGCCTGTGTCCTCATCTTACTTGATCTCTGTTCTGCCTTTGACACGGTCAACCATGCCATCCTGCTCAACCATCTCCGTGATAACCTGGGTAGCACCGATCAGGCCCTGGCGTGGCTGACTTCTTTCCTCTCTGATCGACCCTCCCAGGTTAAATTAGGGTCCTTCCTCTCCTCTATCTCTATCTCTACCTGTCGTGTTCCTCAGGAGTCTAGCCTCTCTCCTTGGCTGTTCAACCAATACCTGGCACTTCTTACACACCGCATTGCCTCACTCTGCCCCAACTTCCAGTGCTATGCGGATTACACTCAGCTCATTTTCAGGCTACCCTCAGCCACCTCTTCTCCCTCTCTCATCTCTGACTGTCTGTCCGCCATCCATGAGTGGTGTGCCGCCAATGATCTCTGCCTTAATGGCAGTAAGACTGAGATTCTCCTCATCGGCACACCTGCTCCTTCCTTTCCTGTCTCTCTCTGGCCGGCCTCTCTTGGCCAGCTTTCTGCTCCCACCTGTGAGGCTAAAAACCTCGGGGTCATCTTCGACTCCACACTCCCCTTCTTTCCTCACATCTGACATCTCTAAGAAGTCACACTACCAGCTTCACCTCCTCAGAGGTATTCTTCCTTTCCTCTCCTTCCCCCAGAACCTCACTGTCTCCAGAGCTCTGGCTCTCTCTAGGCTGGACTACTGCAACAGCCTCTTTCGGAATCTGCCTGCTTCTACTCTCTGCCCTATGCAACTCCTCCAGAACAGGACTGCAAGACTTGTCCTTGGCATCAAGCCCAGGGATCGTATCTCTCCAGGACTGAAATCTCTGCACTGGCTCCCAGTGGCTGCGAGGATTATGTTCAAAACCCTCTGCATTGTCCACAAGGCCTTCTGGGGCCTGAATACCTTCAACTCTCTTCCTAAATATCTTCCTTCTCGAGCTCTTCGCTCATCCGCCTCCAACTCCCTCAGGGTCAGTCGCTTCTCCAAGCAATGAGTTGGTGGTAGATCTCTTTCTTCGGCTGGGGCCTCCCTCTGGAACAGCCTCCCTGCCTCCCCGAAACTTGAGGAGAACCATCAGCGGTTCCGGAAGCAGCTCAAAACCTTTCTCTTTGCTTCTGCTTTTTCTCCTCTTCATCCCTACTGACTTCCTGGCTGAAACCAAAACTGCACTGGTTTCCTGGCCGTCCTCTGATCTCGGGCCCAGATCCCCTCCCCCACCAGTCGCACCCCTGCACCGACTTCCTGGCAACCCCGTACTTGGGGACTGTTTCTGTATCCCTAAAGTCCCACTACCTGCACTTAACACCTGCTGTCTGCACTTACCCTTGCACTTGCCACCTGCGGGCCGTACTTTTACTTATTGTTATTTATTATCCCATGTACAGTACTGTCCCGTTCCCCTTCCCCCTGAACTCTCCCCCATCCCACTTTCCATGCACTTGCGCGATCTAAATGATACGAGGCCTAGTATGATCGGTGTCTGTCATCCCTCTGTTCCCCCTCCCTAGCCTCATCGCACCTTGAAACACTTGTGGATAGGCGCGTTATAAATGCCATATCATATCAAGTAAGAAAAGGCGTGCCGTGCATATGTGAAGAATTGAGGTGGCATGTGACTTTTTATGGCTGGATTTTTACAGCTGCTCTTAGGTAGGGTGTATATATTTTGATATTGAAGACCATCTGAGTTGTTTAGACTCATTGCAATAATTACTATTTTTCACTTTTGAGCCTCATGGAGTACCTGGACATTTTGCATCATATGTATTAATAATACCTAATCACTGACCCTGGCACATGGGTCAAGCCTTTTTCCAATGAATATCATATCCAGTGCACTGTGAGTATTTGTATTTGTATTTATATATCATGAACCTAGCTAAAAGGCAGGAGCTGATCTAGAAGTAATCTGGGGTTAACATACGTTGGCTGAAGGAGAGTTTACAGGTTATATAGTAGATTGGCTATTCCATATTACAGGGGTGGCATATACCTACGAGTAGCAGGTTGGAAGTAATCCCTGGGTACTCTCCGGAGAGCAGAGTCTTGAGTTCCTTTATGCAATGTCGGAGCATCTGAGCGGTCATAAGAGTCAAACCTGTTACCTTTACACTACACATACATTCCATTGGTGAGAACTTAAGCGTCTCTGCTTTCTTATAATATATTTCTCACTTATTATTACAGTGATTGGAAGAAAGAATATGGCGTGACCCACTAGTAAACAGGATACGAGTATTGTTTCATTTTGTTTAAAAAAGGACTTGATGGGGCAGGAGAGGGTGCTGTTAAAAATCCTAATACATGTTTCTTTTTAACTGCACAGTGGGTTAAACAGCATACTGTGACACAATTGGTTAAAAGCTCAAATCTGACATGTGCCAGTCTGCACTTTCCAAGTTCATATTTCAGCAGGGCTGAACCAGCAGTTCATTCTTGTTGCGGTTGCTGAGGTTGATAAATTAAGTAAAATTACATTTCATAGTATGATATGATATGATAAGTCATGTATAACGTGCCTGTACACATGTGTTTCTAGGTGTGAGAAGACAAGGGAGGCCACAGAGGGAAGACAAGACAAACAATCTTACTAGGCCTTGTGTCATTCAGATTGTGCAAGCGAGAGGGAAAGGGAAAGTGCGATCAGGGCAACATTGTTCTAAGTAACTGCAAAACAAAAAGGAGCGGGGACCTGGCCTAGCAGTTCGGGCTGGGCTGCTACCTGACTGATTTACATAAGGCTGGACCCCTTTTGCAATGGCACAGACGGACTAAAAAACAGTGGTGTGGAAGGTTGCCCAGAGCAATGCCAGTGGTTAAGATTAATTCAAAACCTTCCATCCCTCACTTTTGTGTTTATAGTTTGTCTCAACATGTGAGAGAGGGTATGCCCATACATAGGTCCCTTGCTCGCTGCGCCATAGGTAACAAAGGTGCACCTCACTGAGGAGGCCCAACAAGGCCGAAACATGTCTGGGGTTGCTTGTGTTTCCATGCAGAGGGGACCTTGCCTAGCAGTTCGGGCTGTGCTTCTACCATTGGTGGCACTACCTGACTGATTTGCATATGGCTGGACCCCTTTTGCAATGGCGCAGACGGGCTAAAAAACGGTGGTGTGGAAAGTTGCCCAGAGCAATGCCAGTGGTTAAGATTCATTCAAAACCTTCCAACCATCACTTTTGTGGTTATAGTTTGTCTCACTATGTGAGAGAGGGTATGCCCAGACGTGGGTCCCTTGCTCGCTGCGCCATAGGGAACCAAGCTGCACCTTACTGAGGAGGCCCAACAAGGCCGAAACATGTCTGGGGTTGCTTTTGGCTAAAGAACAGTGGTGTGGAAAGTTGCCCAGAGCAATGCCAGTGGTTAAGATTCATTCAAAACCTTCCACCCATCACTTTTGTGGTTATAGTTTGGCTTACCAGGGAAGCGTGGCTCTGGGTAAGTTTAAGGAGGCAGGGGACTGTAGAGGTTACAGTTACAGCCCATAGTGCGCAACAGGCCCAGAGGCATTGCTGAGGAAACTAGTCTTAGCAGATCCTGGTAACCCAGTGAGAATCTGAGGGTATCCAAGCAACCAGTCAGCACAGCAGGCAGCTAGGGAGAGAGTTCAGCAGGCGAGGGATAGAGAGAAAGCAGAGGAGAAAAGGAAAGTCTTAAGCTGCTTCTGGAACGTCAGATGGTCCGGCTCAAGTTTGAGATGGGCAGGGAGGCCATTCCAGAGGGAGGCACCTACATAGGAAGGTGATCTGCCCCTACCCTCTGCCTGGAGAAGTGCCTGACCCTCAGAGAGTTGGAGGCAGCAGAGCGAAGGGCTTGAGAAGCAAGGTATTTAGGAAGAGAGTGTTGGATGTAGTGCAGGCCTCGGCTCCAGAAAGCCTTGTAGATGATGCAGAGGGTCTTGAACTTGATCCTTGCAGCCACCAGGAGCCAGAGGAGAGATGTCAGGGCTGGAGACATATGGTCCCTGCGCTTGAGACCAAGGATAAGACTCACAGTCTTGTTCTGGATTAGTTGCAGAGGGCAAATAGTAGAGGAAGGCAGATTGAGAAAGTGGCTGTTATAGTAGTCCAACCTTCAGAGAACTAGTGCTCTGGCGACAATGAGCTTCTGGGGGAAAGTGAGAAAAGGCAGAGTACCTTTGAGGAGGTGCAGCTGTTAATGAGCCTTCTTGGAAAGGTCAGTGATGTGAGGCGAGAAGGAGAGATCGGAGTCAAATATGATCCCAATGTTTTTTGCCTCACAGGAAGGCGAGGAAGAGGGCCCAAAGAGGGCGGCCAGAGTGACAAAGGAAAAGCTGGAGAAGGGATCCAGATGAGAGGGATCTCAGTCTTACTGGCATTAAGGCAGCGATCATTAGAGGCGCACCATTCCCGAATCGTGGATAGACAGTCAGGAATGCATGAGAGAGGGGAGGAGGCTGTAGGGAGCCTGAAAGAGAGATGTGTGTCATCCGCATAACACTGAAAGTTGGAGTAGAAAATAGAGATTAGGTGGGCCAAAGGGGCCACATGGAGATTGAAGAGCCAGGGTGAGAGGTTGGAACCCTGGGGGATACCACATGTAGAGAGAGATAGAGAGGTGATGGAGAGAAAGGACACAAGTTGGACCTGCGAGGGTCAGTTCAGGAGGAAAAAGGTCAGCCAATCCAGGGCCTGATCCGTGAGGCCCAGGTCTCACTGAGTCGATTGATCAGAATGGTCGTCGATTGATCAGAAATGGTCTGATTGTGTCAAAAGCAGAGGAAAGGTCAAGGAGGATGAGGACAGAAGGGATGCTGGAGTTGAGATTGGAGAGAAAATCTTCACAGGTGTTCAGGAGAGCAGTTTCTGTGCCTCTGGCTGCTCTGAAGCCAGACTGATGATCATGGAGGCAACCAACAGTTTCAGTGTGAAGAGTAAGCTGGGAGATGGACAGTTTTTCCACAAGTTTGCCCAGGAAAGGAGTGAAAGGGATCAGGCAATAATTAGCCGGACAGGTGGGATTGGCAGAAGGCTTTTTTAGGAGGGGGTGCACAAGGGAGTGCTTGAGGAGAGAGCAGAAAGTTCCTGTGGCAAAGGAGTGATTGCAGAAATCGGCTAAGACTGGAGCAAGGGTGTCCATGTGGTCCATGATGGTTCTAGAGGAGCAGGCAGGGGAGCACCTGTTTGGACTACACTTTCATAGATAGGACTCATCTCGAAACATCATCAGGTGTTATCAGAGAGAAAGAGGAGAAGGGAGGAGGAGAGGGAACGGCCATAGGGGGGCTGAGAGAGGGAGAGGAAGGGGAGAGCAAGGACAGGATGTCCTGAGTTTTAGTAGTGAAGTAAGGGGCCATACAGAGCGCTGGGGGTGGGGGGGGGTGGGGGGTGGACAGGAGAGGCAGAGACTGCAGAAGGATTGGCCAGCTCCTTACAGATTTGAAAGAGTTCTGCCATGTTGTTAGAGGCCACAGAGACGTGGGCTTGGATGTGGAATCGGCCAAGGCTGGAGCGAGGGTGTCAATTTGCTCCAAGTGTTGGCATCTATTTTACAGTGCTTAGAACATGAAGCCAGAGGTCAAACCTGAATCGATGTTCGTACAAATGTGATATAATACAAACTCTTCTATCTCAATATAGGAATCCCTAGGCTACTGTTACATCAAAACATGGATTATATTTGCACAAAATAATAGATGCCAGAAACATAAAACAATCAAGTTCATTCTAAGAAGCTTTGGGTCTGATACATCCAGTCTGTTTGGCCAATATACACAAATAATACTCCCCTGCAAAAATAGCTTACTATAGGAAGCCAAAACCCACTTTAAATAAGGAAGGCTTCTGGTAGGGGTATAGTGAGGGAAGATTTCATCTCACTAGAGTTTACAACATAGGCTCATGGTTCATGACCCCAGATAAGAGTGGAAGATGACATATGTTGGGAGGACATTGACATGAACTTTGTGAGATATCCAGTGTGTTCCTTCTCCAGATGTAGCCTTCAAATCTTTTTCATGGTAAGGACAATGGACCAACAGCATGATCTGATCTTATCCCAGTTGCCCTAGCTGCATCCAGGGTGCATCATCAACATATCTATTCCTTCCACACACAAACTGAAAACAAGATTATGTGTGTCTCCTATTAGCAAGGGGGCCTACCACATGTTATGTACGGGCCTCACCAAACCCTGTGACAGCCCTGCATCCAGGTTAATTCCTCAAATATCCCCCTGGAGTCCTATGGACTCCATATATGAGGGCTAACACCACTGTTCTACCACTTGTAATTGGACGTATTAAGTAACATTACAAGCGACGATAACATTAATTGAGTTTTCGCAGCCAAGCATGTAGTACAGCCCATTGTGACATTGGGAGCTTTGATGGTGTAATCTGGCCAATGTAGTAACGGTACTGAGATATCAAAGAGACATTGTGAGGATAAAGAGATTCCTGACACTACATTTTGAAATGCAGAGAATGTATCAAAAGGTCCAGAAAGACATTTGAGAAGGGAGACCAGACACCACATGAAGGTAGATGGAGTGAATTTCGCAATGAAAGACTTTTTAAGAAAAAAAAGTCCATTCTGACAACTATTAGACAGAAAAACCATTGTTGATAATACGGTCACATTGACTATACCTTTATGAAATTGTCCAGCACTCCAAGATGAATGACATCACCTACAAATGTTTGGGCAGTCTTCGAATATTGCTTTCAGCATCATAGCATATGAAAGCAGCTCCCTTAGAATTGGCAGCCCGCTTACACATTGTGCACCACTATATAATGCTAAGTAGGGCTGTGTTTTACGGTGGAGATGTTTTACTGTTTTTAAAAATGCCAACTTTCAAGGGTATGATCATGTAGAAAAAGGTAGAGAAAGGGGCTTTAAAGTCACTATCATCCCAAAAGGTTGTACATGGAGACAGGGTCTCTTCACAGTACCTTTACATTTCCTAGACTCTTTCAGTGCAATCTAGCCGATGTCAAGATGTCTGAGTCAATGGAGCCCAACTAACAGTTGTTATTGAATGGGCTCAAAGGTGCAGGCTCCTGTTGTCGTTCGAGATGGTCGAGACAATGCTTGCAACAGTTTGGAGGTAGTGATTGAGTCAGCAGAAAGATGTTGACTATGCTGGGTTGAGTGGACATTCGAAAGAGGCGAGTTGATGGCTTCCAGCAATAAAGTCGGCACTTGAGTCACTTGCTCTCATGATGTTGAGCCTGCGATTGGGTCAATATGAGTCGGTCTGCTTCAATGGGTCGAGCTGGCATCAGGATGGCTCAAAGTGCTACAACTGATTGGAAGTTGCATAGAATGCCCAAAGCAGCACTGTGGATCCTGTGGAGGCGCAAAGTACCTCGAGTATAGACGATCCACTTGAAGATGTCTTGTGGCAATGAAACAGGGTTTCAAGCTGCTACTGGATTTCTGGGTTGACGGGAGGCCCAATACAGGTTCTCTGGGACAAGGGAAGTCCTTTAGCTCTGTGCTTCCACTGCAGGAATTGGGATGCCACTTACACTGGGTCCTCCATCTCCAGTGAACAGGGTACTGGTTCCAGTGCAGGGAAGCAGAGAGGCCTTGGTCCACAGCAGTTAACCCTCACTTGTTCATGGATGTTTAGGGGTCAGAGCTTGCCTCTGTCTTGGATGCCTTCTGAATGTACCTCTTTGGCAGAGGACTTTGCAATAGACTGTACTCCCAACAGAGGTCCACTGAATCCTTCTTATTGTCTTTAGAGTCCAAAGATGAAGCAAAGAAGGAGGGGTGCCCTTCTCCTTAAAAAGGAAAGATAACAAGGGATTGGTTGAAAGCAAGCTTGCTGTAAGGGAACCAAAACAGTCTGTTGTAACAAGTGTCCTTTGCCCTCTGACATCACAGCCAGAATGCCTTGTCTAGCAAGAAATAAGAGGACAGGAAGTTGTAGGGAGCCCTAACAGAAACCAAGATGGTCAAACCCATCTCTCTACCCTCCTATATCTTCCGGCTACTTCAACTCTGCCCCTGTTAAGCACAAAGGTCCCAGATTAACTGATTGGCCTTCTTCCCAATCTATCAACCAGGGAGAAATGCAACTAACTCCACTAACAGACAGATAGGGGAAAAGAAAGTTAAGGTTGTGCGCTGCCAGGCTCTCTCCAAGCTGTAAATGAAACAACATATATGGTGAATCATAAAACATGAAATAGCAGTCCCCTTATTACTCTAATTCCCCAGTACCCTTATCAAATACCTGGAATAGGTGAGGAGTAGGTCCAGGCTAGTAGAAGAAATGTCTGACTGATTACAAACTATTTTGGGAGTGAAGAAAACGAGAAAAGAACCAGAACATAGGACATGAGGTTTCTAGCACGATGAGGGTAAACAAGAGTTAGGCTCATCCAGGCACCCGGTTTATGTATGAGCCTTCTGAAAAACCATTGGGTCTTTTGAGTCTCTGTGGACATTCTTTAATGAAATGTCCAGTTTTCCAGCAATTAAAACAGGTGCAGGCTGTGCGCCTTCTCTCTTTCACAGCTGCGGTTAAAAAGCCACTAATTTCTCCTATTTGGGCTCAGGGGGTGGTTGAGGAGGGTTTGGACTCCCGCAACTGGTCAAACAGAAGGGATGATTGTACTTCCCCCTTCCTCTCAGTATGACTGGTATCAACTTGGGGGACCACATCTACCAAATCAGGATACGAAGTAGGGATGGGCAGTACCGCTGATAACAGGTCCTTATTTCCATCTTTGATACCCGTATAAAAGACAGCGGCCTTTTTCTGTTCTAGCTAAGCTGGCTCTGCAGCCAGCTGTTAGAAACATATTTTACAATCTAGGACACTGGTGTCACCCTTTGTCAAATCAAGGAGTTCCAGGTCTCAGGCTTGGGCCTTGAAACGGGTTTCGATACCTTCATCATTTCCCCTATCAGGGCATATCCCGTCTGAACGAGGATATGTCCTCCATTATCAGTTCATGTGGAAAAGTCTCCTCAATCTGTTAGGTACAAAGGTCCCAGTTTAAGTGATTGGCCACCTTCTCAATCTGTTAGCCAGGGAGAAATGCCACTAACTCCACTAACCGAGCGATTGAGCAAAAGGAAGTTAAGGAGGTGCACCACACCCAGCTCTCTCTAAGCTGTAAAGGAAACAAAATATACTTTGAATAATAAAGCATGAACTAGCAGTCCCCTTATTACTCTAATTCCCCATTACCCTTATCAAATAGCTGGAGTAGGGAGTGAAGAAAACAAGAAAAGAATAAAAAGGGCAGAGACCTAAACCCGGATGGCACGAGGATGCACTACACAAGGGGAAAAAAGAAGGAGGCAAGAAACAGTCACCAAGGAGGCATTTCCAAGATATAGAAGAACCCACAGACCGTTCCATAAGAAAAAACAATCCAAGGCACCAAATCCAGAAGAGGGTGTTCCAAAGTTGAATCTGTTTTGCATAAATCCGAGTTCATCCACTTATACCCAAGTCCTTTGATCCAAACTAGTCAAAGAAGCAGAAAACAAGTGTCAGAGCAATTCAAAAAAAGACAATCCAAAAACCAAAGAGAACAGTTCACCAGCTACTCAATACTCGTTAGCACTGTTGAGGAGCACAGAGAAGAAGCCAGGGTCAAAATCCCTGCATTATGACCACATTCTCCACCTTCCGAGGCCGACACAATGTAATTCATCAGCTGATGCATGTGTGGCGTGCTCGGGAAACCGGGAAAAGTAGTCTCCTGTGCTGTGCTCAATCTGCTAGGTGCCATTGCAACTGCCATGTGCGGCGGCGGACATTGTGGTGTTTGACAGACCCCTTCCTATGTCTCTTGACCTCAATGTGACTCCACTGGTCAAAACATTGCTAGTGTGGCTTTTTGTTATGTCAGTGCTGGCTCTGAAGAACCTAATACCACAAGTGTTTATGTACCATGAAGGAAGGTGTTACGCTTTCAGTAATATGGTCAAGACAGCTAACACACATTGCTCTGTCATAGTTGTGCCCTTCTCAATGAACTGACAATAGTATGATATCAAATTGCTGTGGCTGTATAAATGTGTGATCAAAGCAGTTCCATGACACAACTAGGCACAGATTAAATGTACAGTTTGATATGGCATCAGACTGCGTATGTTACAACATTATTATAATTTGTGTCAAAGGAGTAGACAGTTAAAAAGCCACCTCCACCTGCTGCCACTTTGTGTTCCAACAGCTGCCAGAAATGCGCTTGTGACATTTGAACCTGAAGCTGGTCCTGAGGGCGTCAGGAGATTATTTTAGCAAATGCACATGTTTGCTTTATAATTTTAGAATAGAGCAGTTGGTCAGATTAGCAGACCTACCTTTCAGAAACAGAATTACCTGCATCATTGTATGTAATAAAAATCAAAACGGCTCAGGCTATCCCTTCCTCACCAGATGGAATTCTGTCACAGAGACATGGGGTAACTATGATCTTGACTGCAATTCTGAAATCCTCAGGTGAAAGGAAAGTATATTCTGCATTTACTTGTTGATATCACACAGTTTAGGGCTTTTTGGTTGATATGTTTCTAGAAGAAGATTGCTGTCAATGAACCAAAGTGATTTTGCACATGGGGCCAACTGAGGTGTGACTACGTCAAGGTGCATTTCATTTGTCCACCCTTGGATGACCTCCTATTTAGATGGATAGTAACAATTCAGTTTTGCTGGGGCTGAGCTTCAGGTAGGTGCTTGTTATTCACACTTGGATGGTGTTGAGGCAATTCTGCGGCATGACATCTCTTGAGTACAATCACATTGTTTCATACAGAAACTGAAGATCACAGGGTAAAGTACTGATCACTTTAGTACTCCTCAGGGGACTGGGTAACGGTCGGAACTAAAGTTACACATCTGAACTGCTATGTATCTCTCCAAGAGATAGGAGACAAACCAGTTGAGGACTATCCCTATGAACCACATACTATCTAAGAGTAAGCTTGTATGTTTGCAATGGTCAACCGTGTTCAACGTGGCACAAAGGTTAAGGAAAACCAAGAGGCAGGAGTCATATTTATTTATGATTTGGAGAGCATCATGTATGACCTGGATGTCGCAGCTTCCATGCTACAACAAAGTCTACATCCACATATGTATTCATGTATCAGGTCATATCGGTTAATCCAATTATAGAGTTGATTGGCAGCTGCCTTCTTTATGATTTTACCAATGACCCAAAGGATATTGATTGGTCTGTATTTAGCAAGGTCATCTGAGTCTAGAGTGGGGTTTCTGAGGATTGGGCATATTACCGCCGCCGAGGACTACAGAGAAGCACTCAGGGCCCAACAGGAGCCTGGACTGCCGTAGGGACAGGCCACATTCCAACAGAACCCCACAGAGGGCACACACCAG
The DNA here is from genome assembly GCF_040938575.1 of Ambystoma mexicanum. Taxonomy (NCBI): domain Eukaryota; kingdom Metazoa; phylum Chordata; class Amphibia; order Caudata; family Ambystomatidae; genus Ambystoma; species Ambystoma mexicanum. Next base: position 784,233,804 of record NC_090931.1, read on the forward strand.
AATTAAATGCCTTGAGAAAGACCGTACGGGTCGAAACACGTGTCGGCTGACCTAACTTGCTTATCTAGGTTGAAACAGTGTTTCTCAAAAACAACTATGAGTATGTAAAACTCAATGCAAGTACAACCACCACTAATAAAAACGAACCAATTCGTATGGAACAAAGTGTCACAGTAATTACTTCACTAACTTCCAAGCGAGATAACCAGGAGACCACCATTTTTCTTATCCAACCAAACAGGGGCTTGGGCTAAACCCCTACAATTACTCCTGTGATCTTGCTCATGATCAATATAACTGGAGCTCAGCACTGGCAGGTTCCAACCCTAGAGCCTAAAACTACCTTCTCGTATGAGACCAATGTTGGTGATGGAAGAGTATCAGTGAAGTCCTTGTGAGTAAGGGTTGTGAAGGATGTCTGGGGTTGTGTTGCATGAGGGCCGATCATGAGCGATATGTTGCCTGATTTTATATATGTTGGTGATGGAAAATGTGTTAATTCTGTTACATGTTTCTGTGGAACAGTGTTTGACTGGCACAAAGAGGGCTTGATTCCTATTAGCAGCTTCCGTGATAGCCATGGCGAACACAGAGTTTTAGCTTCAGTGATGAGTGCCCAGCATGTACTACATCATGCCATTAAGATGATGAGGTCCTTGGGTTTATGTGTTTTTGCCAGCATTTTCTTGTGTTCACATAGTCTTACGTCTACCAATTCCTTCATGGTTTGGTTGAAGGTTGATAATAAGGTGTCAACATTGTAGTTTGTTTGCTGGTATTAAACAGTGTTCTATGGTATCTGAGGGAATGTTCTTAAATAAGCAGCATCTGACCCCAATATTCTAGAATGCTTTCTACCTATATTCCTAGTTGCCTCTGCAAAATAATAGGTACGCATTGACAGACTACAGTTTCATCAGTGTATAATAAGCCTCCTATATGGGTCAATGGATTTTTAACCCCTTTACACCACATATATATGAGGGGGGAGACCCCCCGCAGCACCCCACATATTAATTTTATATTCTATACCCCTCCACATATATATGTGGTGTAAGGGGGGGTAAAAAAAAAGTCAGCATTTTCGGCCATCGTAATTGTGAGGGCGACATTTTAGTACGATTCCGATTAGACTATCCCAGGCCAGTTCCCCCTCCCATGGAAGAGAGACTGCTGTCCGAATGAGGAATTGCCTTGAGCAATATTGCAGCTGCAGTGGTAAGTATTGTTGATCGTTGCTGGAGGAGCTCTGATGTGTTTGTGTGCTGGGGTCACTCACAGGAGAATATCTGCTTCTGTATCCCTGATTGATGGAGCTGATGAGCGCTACCACCACGAGTGGGTGCCAGCATTGTACCTAACCTTCAGCACACTTTCTTTTCTTGGGCACTGAAGCATCACAAGCCGCCTGATAGCTGTTCTTGTTAAAGATAATTTTTTAGCAGCACCAAACCCACTGTTGAACTACTGGAAAATAGGATCCACATCCATTCACTGTTCACCTCGAGAGCTCCAGCATTGGCCTCCATTGATCATGATTCAATCATGGATGATGGACAATGGTCTTGCTCTGAATGACTCCAGATAGAGTTGATGAGAACAGGTACTGCAGCCCAGCTCAAGAAGTTAGACCCCAAATACTGGGAATTCCTTACAGCTGGCTGCGATATTACTACACTTCCCAAAATAAGGACACTGGGTGCTGTCTTTGATCAAGAACTTAATATGAATGTGCATGTTAACAGTCTTGCCTCTTCCTCGTCTTATTATATTAAGTTGTTGACTCAACTTAGACCTTTGATGACCCATGACAACAGCATGACTATTGCTAGAGCCATTTCCAACTTGAAAATAGATTACTGTGCCAGTGTGTTGAAGGGCACCGGGAAAGGAGCACCCACCAAACCTCAGACTGTTCAAAACAGCGCTCTTGTGGCAGTAGAAGGTCTAGGTAAAAGAGCTCACATCTCTGAACTAGGAGAGCGCGTCATTGGCTACCAGTTGACGCCAGGATCACCTTTCATCTGCTCTCCTTAACACATAAATGCTTAAAGAGCCTTAGCCCAACTTATCTGTCAAACAGGCTGTCTTAGCTTCTGTCTCGCAGAGTATTGCGATCTAACGGCACCCAACTCCTGTGCGTTCCCAGAGCTAAACTGACCATGGTCAAATCAGGGAGCATTTCAATATATCACTCCCAAATGCTGGAATGCTTACCCCCCCAACTTAGGGCATGGGTTTCCCTTGGCTGCTTTAAACATGTCTTAAAGGCTGTGCTCTTGTCTTGACTCTTCATGCTGCCCCTTTCCTGATATGCTACCAATCTATTTGGTATCTTCACTGTTCTTCGTCATGTTTGTCCTGTTGCCACTCTTATGCCTCCAGGCCATTTGTTTCAGCCCTTTACAAATAATAAATAAATAGAGTACAACATATTCACTATTTTGTGTGACTTCTCCTAAGTAGTGTTCAATTTAGTGAATCAGCAGGAAGTGGCATGCTTAGCTAAGTACACAGTATCCGCACTGAGTAGAGATAGAGCCTAAATAATATTGACACCAGGCCATAAAGTAAGAGTTTAAGAAAGAAACACTAAGAGGAGAACCACTTTCATCATCTGAACATAGAGGCCATTGGCTTTAAATTAACTGGAAGCACCCTCATGACTAAGCCATGATGACCCTCATTATGTTGGCTTTCATTATAGAAGAGCCTATCTTGTTGTGTGCTAAAGCTCATATCTCCGGATTAGAGGCTGAAACACTGACAAGAATGCTAGTGCAATCAAAAGGAATATCCTTGGAAACAGTTCTGCTCTAAGCAGCCCAGAGTTGCATAACAGATTTCATTACTTAACAGTATGACACTGACTGACTATGCATGTACGAGTCATCTCGAGACCAGAGTCATACAACCTTCTTTCACAGGCCCACACACACACCACGAGTCCGACAACAGTCAGATCGGCTGGATTGGCCTGGATTGCGCTCGGATGGATAATGATGAATGGATCTCAGCTTTGGAGACTCAGCTATGTCCTGAGGGCAGCCAGGGCCGGTAGTGTCGTGGGCACAGACAGGCCAGAATCTGTCTCCAAGAAGAAATGCTGCAGTCGCAGAGTTAGTCACTGTGGCACGTCCCATAGCTGCAACTTACTCAGCTTGGCCTGTCGCAAGACCTGATATTTCCACCATTACTGTGTCTTTTGTGGTCAATTGGATGGAGGCATGGGTGGTGCCGCAGCAACTCTGGGCCTGCCGCAGAAAACCTGGAGAGCTGGAGAAGAGCATAAAAACCCAGAGTCATGGAGCTAAACCCGGAGACCAGGCAGGTCTGGTGGGTGGAGGAGGGTGTTGCATGTTTCACATGAGTGGGTGGGAGCTTTCGGATTGCACAAAATGTGTATGGAAAGGAACCATATTCTCCAGACTTCCGAAGTTGGGTTCTGTACATCCCCGTTGTGTGGTGGTTCGTCCAATAGGTAGCTGTTGTGCCAAATAGTGCAAATGAACTGGGTCGCACTCAAGATTTGAATGTTCTTGTGGAAAATGGAGAGCGCTAGAAAGTAGTATTTATAGGTGGCAACTTTGACAAGAGGCTCCAGGGATATCCAGACCTGCCTACATTTGAAAATCAAAAACTCTGAGATTTGTCAAGTGGTGCCAGTTGATAATCTGCCCAAATTTGCTTAAAGTTTGAAGAGGAAGTGCAAAGCATATCCACACTCCGGCCACCCCCTTCGAAGCACCAGGTACGTTCACTCCAAAATATCTGATGTATGGAGAACAGATAAACCAGCAGAGAGCCGCAGTTGGGCTCTGCCCAGTGCCTATCAGAGTAACAGCACCTACTGAAGTACCGACACCTAAGAAAACCTGGACAGTGAGGTACCCATTGAGAAAACTATATCTACAGGCAAGACAAAATGATGTTTGTCAGAATGAAATACCCGAAGAAGCCAAGAAGATACTAAAGGAAGACGAATGGTAAAGTCATAAGAAATCAAACTGACGCACATCTAAAAGATATGATGACCTGAGAATGCTCACAAAGAGATGAAATACCACAGATAAGTGACATCTTGAGCCTAAGGTGAAACAGTTGATATCTAGATAAAGAAACTTATGCCATACGCACGATGAAGATATTCATTTAGTTTAAACGTGTACAGATGCAAGAAACCGCAAGAAGCAAAGAAATCGTGAAGCTTGCTTATGCTTAGTAGTAAAATAGATTAAGGCAAGCGCCAACTATACGGGATACATTACTCACCGTAATCGTATTTCGGATGCTTGTATCTGCTTAGATTCACATGCTGTGCATAGGCCGACATCTAGTGGAAGCTGCGGAGTGTTACAGTTTGTTTTTCGAAACTCGAAAATTGGGCGTCGACACAGGGCGTGCCAGTAATACTATCCCTAGTGTGACGTCCACTGTACCCATGATCCCTCACGCGTCTAGGACCCTCAGATTGTATTTTTTCTGACATGAGGTAGCATGAGGAGTAGCATGAATACAGATGATCCAAGCAGATAGAAGATAGATAAGATAAGAGGGGAGGAAGGGTGGGTCGCATGTGAATCTAAGCAGATACAAGCATCAGAAATACGATTACGGTGAGTAATGTATCCCTTCTGAGGCTTGTGAAATCTGCTTAGATCACATGCTGTGCATAGATTAGCGAGCAGTGTTAGCAGGAGGTGGAATTTGAGAAGGGTCATGAGCAAATAAATGTCTTAGAACCGCTTGTCCCACTTGAGTATCTGTCTTGGAATGGGTGTCAATGCAGTAGTGCTGAGTAAAAGTGTGATTAGAGCTCCAAGGAGCTGCTTTGCAAATGGTGTCAAGGGGAACATTTGCAATGAAAGCCAGAGTGGCCCCAATGCCTCTTGTCGAGTGGGCTCTGGGCGTAAAAGGCAAAGTTTTGTCAGAAAGAGAGTAACACAACTGGATACAGTTGACAATCCACTTGGAGATGGCACCCTTAGAGACTCAATCTCCCTCTTTGCCTGTGGCTACGGAGACAAACAGTTGATCTGTTTTCCTAAGTGGTCTGGTCTTGTTTACGTAGTAAAGGACTGCCCTACGCACATCTAGGGTGTGTAGTTTAACCTCAGCCGAGCTTTGTGGGTTTTGGAAGAAAGCCGGAAACTCGATGGACTGGTTTACATGGAATTTAGAAATAAATTTAGGTGAGAACCTAGGGTCTGTCCATAAAACCAGCTTATCCTTATGAATAGTAAAGAAAGGATCCTGCACTGACAGAGCCTGAATTTCACTGACCCTTCTTATGGATGTAATGGCTACTAAGAAGGCAGTCTTATAGGTCAGGTGTTTGAGACTTGTTTTATGCATGGGCTCGAATGAGTTTAGATAGCACCACGTTCAGATCCCATCCTGGTGGTGGGTTAGATATAGGAGGATGAAGTCTCTTTACTCCCTCCATGAAGGCTTTAACCACGGGTACCTTCCACCACGACACCTTGCTATGTGAGGTGGTGTACGCTGACAGTGCTGCCAGGTGTACCTTTAGTGAGTTGAAAACCAACCTTGCGTCCAGCAGGTGGAGCATGTATGTCACGATTGTGGAAGGAGTGCAATCAACTGGGTTGATTTGTTTATACTGGAACCAGATAACGAATCTCTTCCATTTGTCGAAGTAGCAATGCCTCGTGTTCGGTTTCCTAGACTCTTTTAGGATGTCCATACATCTCTGTGGTAAATTGAGATGTCCAAACTCTATGACCTCAGGAGCCATGCTGCTAGGTTTATGGAGTTGGGTTGAGGATGCACCTTCTGACCTTGGTGCTGGGACAAAAGGTTGTACCAGCCCAGGAGTTTGATGGGATCGCACACCGAGAGTCTGCGTAGGTGTGGAAACCACGGTTGTCTCGCCCACATGGGAGCAACTAGGACGAGCGTCATCGACTCTCTGTTCATCTTGTTCACCACCTTCCTGATGAGAGGAGTTGGTGGAAAAGTGTACGCAAACATCCCTGACCAGTTCATCCACAGGGCGTTCCCCAGGGAGTCTGGTTGGGGAAACCAGGATGCGATTCCTGGGCACTGTCTGTTTTCTCTTCTGGCAAATAGGTCTATAGTGGGGAAACCCCACTGAGAGAAGAGATCTTCTACGATATCTCTGTGTAGATACGATTCTTGTTCCTCCAGAAGGGGATCTCTGCTCAAAGCGTCCGCTAGAGAATTGAGATCCCCTAGAACATGTTGAGATGACAGAAAGATGTTCCGTCTGAGTGCCCATATCCAAATTTTCTGGGCAAGTCTGGACAGATTTTGCGAACGAGTCCCTCCTTGCTTGTTCAGGTAGTACATGGCTGTCGTGCTGTCCGTCCGGATCTGCACCATCAGGTACAGTAGGTGGGACTCGAACGCTTGAAGTGCTCTGAAAACTGCCAGAAGCTCTAGCAGGTTGATGTGATTCTTGGCCACTGTGTGAGACCAGAGACCATGAGCTGTGTGGTGGAGATGGTGAGCTCCCCATCCTGTCAGTTGTGACTACCGCCTGTATCTCGGGATCGTAAAAGGGTTTCCCCTTGGATAGATTGTCTCTTGTCCACCAGTGGAGGCTTTGTACAAGTGTTGGCGAAACGACCACTAGATCGTCCCACTGACCACTTGCCTGAGACCACAGTTTCGCCAACCATTCTTGCATGGGACGCATACACAGGCACGCGTGGGGGACCAGGTAAATACATGACGCCATCATGCCCAGCAAACGCATTTCTTTGCGTACTGTTATCTGGCGACCGAGTTGATATTGCGGAATTTGCAGTAGTATATTCCAAATTCTTTCCTCTGAAGGAAAAGCCAACCCCTCTTGAGTATTTAGAACGGCTCCTAGGAACTGCTTGGAGGTGCTGGGCACCAGACTTGATTTTTTATCGTTTATGGAGAAGCCCAATTCGAAGAGGAGGTCGATAGTTCTTTGAATGTTTGTCCTGCAAATTACTGGGGTCTCCCCCGTGATGAGCCAGTCTTCCAGATAAGGGTACACTGGGATTGCCTCCCTGCGTAGGTGTGCCGCCGCCATCGCCAGTACCTTGGTGAATACCCTTGGAGCCGAGGCTATCCCGAAGGGCAGTACCTTGAACTGGTAGTGCTGACTGTCCACCTTGAAGCGCAGATATTTTCTGTGCGCTGGAAACATGGAAATATGAAAATATGCATCTTTCATATCCAATGTTGCCATGTAGTCCCCCTTTTTTAGGAGGGGAATTACTTCTTTTAGAGTAGTCATGCGAAATTTTTGGGGCTTGACATACTTGTTTGCAGGCCTTAAGTCCAATACTGGGCGCATTGTCAAATCTTTTTTTGGCACAAGGAAGTAAATTGAATAAATACCCTTGTTTACCTGGTATCCCGGGACGAGTTCTATCGCGTCCTTTGCGAGAAGAATTTCGATCTCTTCGAGTAGGATCTTCTGGTGCTCTAAGGAGTGTATTCTTTGTCGTGGAGGGTGGTTTCGGGGACGCTCTAGGAGTTCTATTCAGTATCCTGCGGACACTGTGGACAGCACCCATCTGTCTGATGTGATCCCTTCCCAAGCTTGGGTGAAGATGGAAATTCGTCCCCCTACTGGGGATGCGTGAGAAGGGACCCTGAACGGACCGTCACTGTTTTGGTGGAGGCGTGTCCCCTCCTTTATTGGGACTGCCTCTACCCCTACCACGACCTCTTTTGTTACCCCTGCCATAACTCTGGGTAGACTGCTGGTTAGTGTTCCATGTAGTACCCTGGCCTTGGGAATAGTTTGAGCCTCTTTGGGAGTTTTGTCCACGAGGCCGACGAAAATTGCCATTCCCTCACTGGTTAGGGGGTTTGTTGGTTAGTTGCCCTAGGGACTTGAGTGTCTCGTACTCGTCCTTGGCATTATTTAGCGCGTCCTCGACCGTCTTTCCAAACAATAGATCCGGCTCCACCGGCTTATCTATCAATGATGCTTGGGTCTCGGCCTTGAAACCAGACTGCTGTAGCCAAGCATGCCTCTTGATGACCGTGCTTTCAGCAATTAATCTGCCGGCGTTATCCGCGGCATCAAAGGTTGATTTTAAAATGCAACCTGATACGGCTCTCCCCTCTGCCGAAACTCGTGCCAATTGGCTTTTTAAGGGTTCTGGGGCGGAGTCTATGAGAGCCGCGACTTCTTCCCACTGGTGGCAGTTGTAACTAACCAGCAGGGTGGTGGAGTTGGCAATCCTTGCCTGGTAGGGGAAGTGGAGGCTACCTTCCTGCCCAAGCCATAAATCTTCTTGCTCTCCTTGTCGGGGGGAGCTTCGGACGATGACAAGGGTATTCCCGCCCTCTTACGGGTGTTTGTAACAACCAGGGAGTCCGGTTTGAGATGTCCCCTTATGTATAGTGGGTCAGATTGGGCTGCCCTGAAAAGCTTTTCAATTCTGGGGTTTACTGCCCTAGTGAGATTGGGGTTAACAAGGGAAGGATCTATCCTCCTTTCTATTGACTTAAGGATAGGGATGGCCTGAGCAACAGGTCTCCTTTCTCCCACCAGTTCCTCTGCAAAGTCCCTCTCTTCCTGAGCACCTTGGGTGTCAATGTGGAAGTGCTGTGCCGCTCTGGACAGGACCTCATTCAGGAGAGGCTGGTTGCCGACAGGGGAGTCGGTAACCGTGGACTCTTTCTCTACCGGGGAATCTACCCTGTATGTATCTGGGCCGTCCTCCTCCTCCTCTTCCTCTTGGTCCTCATCATCCCCATAATAGCCTGTCCCAGTTTGTTCTTCGAACATGCCCACGTCTGGATCCTCAACAAAGGATGGATCTTCCTGATATTGAGAATAGGGCTGTTTATAGAAGGGGTTTGAAGACTGAGTTGGTGCTTCACCACGGGACTTCCTACTTGGGGGTATTGGATCCTTCGAGCCTGAGGGGGTTGACCCTTCTGGGGTATAAGAGAGAAAGTGTTCCGGGTTCTTGGCGTAGAAATCTGCCGATGATGACATCCTTGACATTACTCTGTCTATGTCATCACTGGACCATTCCCTTGAACTGGGAATAACTCTTTCCTGGAGTGCTTTCCCTGTTTTATCCTGACTAGACCTACTGGTTTGAACAGGGGTCTTAGGGACAACAGACTGTGATTTGTCCTGGCTAGACCTACTGGCCTGAACTGGGGCCTTAGGGACAGGAGCCTGAGACTTGTCCGTCTGTTTAGGTTGAGTAGACTGTAGTTTAGGAGTGGAAGTAGGCTGGGACTGCTTACTTTGTTGTTTTCCCCCCTCCCTGTGGGTGGAAGAGTGCTTCCCCGATTTTTAGGCCCTATCAGAGCTTTTTGATGCCTGGCGTCGAAATTCGGGGGTAGAGTCCCTGTCTCTAGAGAGTGTAAGGGATTTGGTAGCAGCCTTACCGCTGCCTGCGTACGGCGACTCCTGGAGTGCGGCTTGGGGGTAGAGGTCGGCGTCGTCCTCCGACGACCGAACCTCAGCCACTAAGGGGAGCGAGGCACTTTTAGCAACAGTGGAGGGTTGCTTGGTGTCATGAGGCGATCTCAAACGCGAACGCCCAGAAGACACTGACTCGGTGGACCGTTCTGAACGTGCCTCTTTCCGAGAACTCGACATGCGTGTCGAGTCTCGGTTGGACCTTTGTTTGCTGGAAGTGGTGTGGGTAGCGCTCGTGTCGCCGGGGGTCTTCCCCATAGCTGCCCTGCCGGACAACCTTCCGAAGTCGGGGACTTGCGCTTGGCTGTCCATCGACGCCACATTGCCCTCGCCGTCCGAAAGTACGGCATCGCTGCCATCGCTGAAGGCACCCTCCGCGGCCATGGCCTCTTGTCGCCTGGCGTGGTGGGCCCAACGCTTTGTCGAACGGTCCTTAAGGGTCTTCGGTTTAAACCAACTGCACGCTCTGCAATTCGCCTCGGGGTGGTCCCTCGGCAAGCAGAGGTTACACGTGGCGTGTCTGTCAACCCAAGGATACTTGCGGTTGCACTTGGGGCAACATTGAAAGGGGGTACCCTCCATACGCACCCTGTGGCAGTGGGCTGGGAGTGTAGGAATATAAGTAATGTACCTATATTAATCAGAGTGTAGGATATGTGCCACCCCCCACTCTCCCTACTTGCAGGGCCGAGTCCAGAGGACTTCCGAGGCCCGGGCAGAGACCAGAGGCCTTCCGAGGCCCAAATCCGTCGCTGTAGTCCGACAGTTGAATTTTCTCCGATCCGGCATCGAGTGTCGATGTTCGGAGACTCGACGTAGAGGTGGAATAAACGGGGAAATATATAACAATATTAGGAAAATCTGACTAAGTCAGGGAACTACGCTCAGTGCTTCCGACCAGCATGGCGGAAAAAAACAATCTGAGGGTCCTAGACGCGTGAGGGATCATGGGTACAGTGGACGTCACACTAGGGATAGTATTACTGGCACGCCCTGTGTCGACGCCCAATTTTCGAGCTTCGAAAAACAAACTGTAATACTCCGCAGCTTCCACTAGATGTCGGCCTATGCACAGCATGTGATCTAAGCAGATTTCACAAGCCTCAGAAATATATATACATCAAAAAAGCACTTTATAGATGAGTGAAAATCCACTATGCACATGAGCAGAATTGAACAGAGGTTACTAAAGGTCTCAAGAGGAGAGTGTTCCAGCAAACAAATCGAGAATTGAGATGGAGAGAAACCCAGCTGAAGGTAACCATGTCAAGAAGCAAAGGTCGTATCGGGCTGGAAAAGGCAAACAGTCGATACAACTAAAGAGAAAAGAACAGAGTATCCTGTTCAGAAAGGTCAAGGTAAGCCACAGATGGTAGAAGACTGGCAGAATTAAATCAAATACACGAAAATACATGAAGAAGAGGTTGTTTTCACGGTGTCCTAGTCACGTGACAAGGCAGGCAGGAAGGGATGAGACTTTCACACCTACGCATGGATCCCTGCCATACCCATACTCCTTAACTTTCTCAGACCAAGAAGCAGACTCGAGGCCAGATTAATTGACACATGACCACTGAGGTGATGAATGATTGTAACATAATTGGAGGGAAGCTGAGGTGCAGACAAACTCCCTGCACCTGGCTGGTTTTTCTGCATGCTGCTAGACATGAGTGGAAAAGTATGAGTGGGGTTGATGGCAACCCAAACATATTGGACTGTGTAATCTACGGTCCTATAGTGAGTAGAACTAATGAGACGTCATACTCTTAGTGATGTTTACAGTGGCCATTTTGAAAGAAGGGCTTAGTTTCCCCACCTGACATTGATTATCCAAACCCTTCTCCCCGTTACCACATACAGTTATAGTACCTATGTTAAAGTTATCTTCCTATAACCAATCACGTTGCATGTTAGGTTTGTTAAGATTACGCGTCAGTGTTGACAAGTTTTTGATATAAATCATGTGTTTTTTCTGAAATTAAGTGAAGGTTTAAGCGAGAAGGAAGATCGGGCGGTTGCTGATGTTCATTGAACTCTCAGTTTTTTGTACTTGTCATTAAACGGACTCCCTTTGAAAAACTATTGAGTTGTCATAATTATTTGGTGCAAGAGTACAAATCTGCATCCCCATCTATCTCGAGGGTGCTGCTACTCATCTTAAAGGGCTGTTTGGAGACCCCCAATCACATGGGCCGGCTGGGGTCCATCCAGTTCACTTGGTAGCAGAGATTAGATGGTTAGATTAGATAAGACACCCATTGATCGTCGACATAAGTAACTTCGGGTCCTCGGCAATATCACAAGTCCTTTGCCATCTGGCTGTAAGAACAAGAAGCTCCCCATAGATAGTGATCAGTTTAATTAAAAACCCTTTAGGTTAGGTGTGAAGGGACCTTTGCTTTCCCCCAAGAACCCCTTCCCACACCTATGAGCAGACGATCGAACGAGAAGCACGGAAAGGCGGTAACAAAGGCGGTGATACCGAGCATATAGAGAGGAAAAACATGCGAACGGTGAGTGAAAAAGACTGAATGCTTTGGCAAAAAGTTGCATGCTTTAAAAACAAGTACATGGAAGGTAACGGAGGGAGGTGGGACAAAAAATAACGTCAGAGTAGGAGTATAATGTATATATAAGAGGAAAATATTGACTCGAGGTTGGCCGAGCAATATAGAAGGATACCGGGAGTGACCGAGATAAGAGTATATGCCCATTTTCCCAGGTTTTAAAGAGCGCTAGCAGAAGCCTTCATTTAAGGTCCTGAATTGATAGGATGACGTAAGAGACCAGATCGATTAAAGACGATCTGAAAGAAATGGGCTTAAATTCCATGTCGGAATACAAATTAGGGGCAGAATGCATCTGAGGAAGCAGATGGCATGATATTAGTTGGCCGGCCGGAGTCTGTCTGTCTGTTTTATGGGTTTAGGTAGATCTATGACGTTATAAGGTAAAAAACTTTTTTTTTTTTTAAATAGCATGAAAATTGCACGAATGTAATGGTATGATGTTGCATGGCATGGAATGATGGTTGTAGTTACAAAAGCAAAAGTGGATACAATTAAAGAGAAAAGAACAGAGTATCTTGTTCCGAAAGGTCAAGATAAGCCACAGATGGTAGAATACTGGCAGAATTAAATCAAATACACGAAAATACATGAAGAAGAGGTCGATTTCAAGGTGTACTAGTTACGTGACAAGGCAGGCAGGAAGGGATGAGACTTTCACACCTATGCATGGATCCCTGCCATACCCATACTCCTTAACTTTCTCAGACCAAGAAGCAGAATCAAGGCCAAATGAATTGACACATGACCACTGAGGTGATGATTGATTGTAACATAATTGGAGGGAAGCTGCGTCTGGTTGTTCTGCATGCTGCTAGACGTGAGTGGAAAAGTATGAGTGGGGTTGATGCCAACCCAATCATCGCGGACTGTGTAATCTAGGGTCCTATAGTGAGTAGAACCAATGAGACGTTGTACTTTCAGTGATGTTTACAGTGGCCATTTTGAAGGAAGGGCTTAGTTGCCCCACCTGACATTGATTATCTAATCCCCTCTCCCCATTACCACATACAGTTGTAGTACCTATGTTAAAGTTACCTTCATATAACCAAGCACGTTGCATGTTAGGTTTTTTAAAATTACACGTCAGTGATGATGAGTTTTTGATATAAATAATGTGTTTTTTCTGAAATGAAGTTGAGTTTTAAGCAAGAAGGAAGATCGAGCGGTTGCTGATGTTCATTGAACTCCCTGTTTTTTGTACTTGTCATTAAACAGACTCCCTTTGCCAAACTATTGAGTTGTCATAATTATTTGGTGCAAGAGTCTGAATCTGCATCCCCATCTATCTCAAAGGTGCTGCTACTCATCTTAAAGGGCTGTTTGGAGACCCCCCAGTCACATGGGCCGGCTGGGGTCCATCCAGTTCAAGTTCTTCAGCAAATGTAATAATAAAATAAAAATTCAAACACTCGCTGGATGATGGGTGAGGATATTGTGCAGAATTATTTCAGCATTCCTCCTTGCCTCATCCCACTCCTAAAATGTCCAATAGTAAACAACTGCCAGCAAATGAACATGTATACATTCCTACAAAATGCCGCCAAAGTGGCTTATTGCATTATTTTACAAAGCACACCACATATCCATCCATACATTACAGAAAAGCACATGTATTGTCTGATAAATATCTGAACCATGTGAACTTCTTGAATTCTTGCTGCACCCCCAACATACTTTTGCAGCCTTATTAAACTCACAAGGGCAGCCCTGGCACAAGGATTTCCCTATATAAGAACTCAAATTAATTATTTATAAGGTTAACAGCTATGTGACAAACTTGCACAGGCATTTTGAATTTCAGCTAGAGTGGAATATAAATGCAGGTCCATCCCAATCTACGTTAATACTTAAAATATCAGAGTTTTGAGACCCTGTATCAGAATTGAGAGAGACCTGTAAATGGCAAGTTTCCGTTGCAGGTAATCTCTGTCAGATTTCCCAAACGTTTGTAACTGTGCATGTCATTCCACTACGCAATTTAGGATTGCTGTCTTTTAAGGCTGCAGCAAAAATAATAATCAAGAGGTACATCTTATCCTATGCAAAGGCTTATTAGAAATGTTTGGCAGTGTTAAATAAATATTTCATGCATTCTTTTAAATCTGCAGGTTTTCACCTTCACTGAATTTGTTTTCTAATTCTCTTCCATGCGTGCTGTGCCACACACGGCAGCAGTGAGCTTTTGTGATGTAAATTGTTGAAATGATTACCAAAGTGAGCTCCTCAGAGGTACGATTCCTCAGTATTGTACTGATTTAAAAGGAAACAAGAAAATTGATTATCTTTTGCTCCAACTGCCAAAGTGGATCTCGTTGAAGCACACATAGACCTATTCAAATATACGAGACAATAAAAATTAAATACATTCTTTGCCAAGCAGGTGTCTCGCCACCCCGCTCGAATAACCAAACCAACATTCAGTGAAATCAATATGGAAAAAAGGGAACTGACGCATCTTCTTGTTAATTTAGAGGAGAATCATGAAACTGAAAAGATTCACTCAAAAAGAGACATATTTAAAGACCTAGACATAGAAGAACTAAATATCAATATACCGGAAATCATACTGGTCGAAATTCACGCCGCACAAACAAGGAGAAAACGGAACACACAAGGAGAAAACGCGATTGACATATTTCAGCAAGCCGTCACATGTGATCTACACAGGCTAGAGGATAAAATGAGACACAAGAAAGAAACAAGTCCCGGAAATTTAACGCCAGAAGAAAACCATGCCCTCAAAATACTTAGACAAAACAACTCTATCATAATCAAGGAAGCAGACAAGGGTGGAAACATTGTGATACTAGACAGAACTGACTATATCCAGATGGCTACCACGCACTTATCAACCCCAGAATGCTACGCGCAAATGACAAAAAACCCCAGCAAATCCATTTTCAAACAAGCGAAGATCCTCATCATGAAGTGGCATTATCGAGGGCTACTAACGGATGGGGAACTGAATCACCTCCAGCCAAAACATCCCAAAATGCCTGCCATCTCAAAAGCACACAAATCATTTGATAAAATGCCAGACGGAAGACCTATCCTGAGCGCAATAGGGTGGGTCACCGAGCCAATAGCTAAGTACATTAACAACGTAGCCCCAGAGGTCCACAAAATACAAACATATTTGAGAGACACTATGCACACCCTACTCATCCTCAAGGGGGTAATTTGGGATCACCACTTCCTCCTCATGACCTTATATGTCAAGGCACTATACACAGCAATTATTTTATTCTCATCTGGAAATTACCAAGGATTTTTTTGGAGTTCTCTCTTACAAGCACAGTGTTTATTTTCAACGAAGCCTATTACAAGCAAACCAAGGGTATTGCCATGGGAGCGGCCTATGCACCTTCCATGGAAAACCTATTTATGCACCAATACATTGAAAATCTATTTATGCACCAATACGAACAGGAACATGCCTTTTCAAACCAATATTTCAAGCCTTTGATTTACAAATGGTATTGTTATATCGACGATGTGCTAATGATATGGTCAGGAACAACAGACCAACTAAACGTGTATATAGAATACCTGACTATCAACCAGTTTGGTATCAAACTCACAGGGACCCACAGTGGATCCACTATCGACTTTCTGGACATAAATATCACTGTTGAAAACAAGAGTCTAATAACAACTACTTACAGGAAACCCACAGAGGTGAATTCAGTGCTATTTGCCACGAGCTGCCACTGCAGAAATGTAATTGACAACATCCCGAAAGGTGAATTTATCAGAGCGAAAAGGAATTGCATCACAAAGAAGGCTTTTGAAGGAGAATGCAACCTCTTATCTGACAGATTCTCCCAAAGAGGCTACACTGAAGGTATAAGAGCAGCTATCAACCTCGCATAGAATACAGCCCGCAAGACACTACTGACCCCCAAAACTTGAGCAGCACCAGAGGAAGATACAATCTGATATGCGTCAAGATTTGACAGAGACAGTCATCAAGTGCAGAGAGTTCTAAGCAAACATTGGCACCTTCTCAGTAATGACACATATATTGTGAACAACTGCGGGAGATTCCTCACCTGAATCTTCTGTAGAGGGGAATTCCTCTTCTTCCAAATCTTCTGGTGTTGTCTTCTTCTTGGAAGACTTGCGCTTCTTGAAGAGATAAGGTCTTCCCCGGGAGGTAGCCACGATGCCCGCTGATGGTACAGCAAGGGCAAGGGGCTCCCGCCCTGGGAATCCCAGGTATGTCTTTAGATACTTCAGATACTGATTTGGTATTAAGGAAATCCTTTGGTCCAGTCAGGGTGGCTATCCGTATGTACTGAAGCAGAAGTGGGGAAACTCTGTGGAAGCTTCATGGGTGTTTGGGGTAGCCGTATGCAAGGTAAGAAGTAACCTCCATGAAAGGAGGAGGAGAAGTCTACAAATGTGCAAAGGCAGCCGAGTAACAGGCTGTGTGTAGCTCAAGAATAGTACGTTTAAATGTGTAAAAGGAAAATGGAGTGAGGACAATCAAGAGAGCAACAGGCGAAATCCCGCAAGGCCAGAGAATCACCAAGAGGGAATAGGTCTGGCAGGGAGAAAGAGGGAGAAGGAAAGCTCAGAGTCGGAGAGTGCGGAGAGGAGGAGGTGGAGTCAGCGGGAGTCAGCGAGCGGGAGAACTGGCCTGAAAAGGAGAGGAGTGGGGAAAAGAAGGAAAAAGACAGCAGAGGAACTGAAGCCAGGAGCGAGAGAGAGAGCAGGGAGGAAAACTAGCACCTTACACCAAAGCGCGAAGAGCAAGTGGTTGCAACGCGCGGCAGTGAAGATGGAATGGAAGGATATGGAAGGGAGGGGAGGAGCCAGGAAAGACTAGCCGCTCTGAGAAGTAAACGAAGCAAACATGCTGGCCCATTAATGGAGGAACATCCATCTCCTCCAGAGTCCCCAGGGTCACCGACCAGTGACAGATATACAATGGATACCTATTAAATTAAACCCAGCCTAGCAAACACCAAAGCACCAACCCTAGGCACCATGTTAAGTCCTTCCTACATGGCACCAGTTGAGAAAACTAGACTAAACTGGCTTCCTTTGACACAAGCAGCCAGTTTCTACAAATGTGGATCTTGCTCCATGTGTCTACATGCTAGAAATGCCTATGCAATACATTTCTTTGGCACACACAATCACAAATTCACACAGTTCATTAACTGTAAATCGAAATTTGTCATCTATGCTATCATTTGCACTTGCCATCTCAAATAAATTGGCAGCACAATTAGAGAACTGAGAACAAGGATCACAGAACACCTGGGCCTAATAAATTCACAGGAGACTAGATATCCTGTGGCACTCCACTGGCAGCAGAAACACCAAATGGACAATAAAGAGGACACCCAATTCATGGGCTTGGAAGTCATCAAACAAGACCCCAGAGGCGGAAACAGAGAATTGAGACTACAGCAACGAGAAGCCGCACTAATCTGCAGATACAGGAGTGTCATCTTAGGCATCAACACGGATCATGAACTTAATATCTTCCTCTAAAATGTCTTCCTCTAAAATGTGACAAACTGTCACTACTATGCAACCTTGTGTATATCCCTCCACAAACCTACCAAGCACGCATGGTTAATTTTTTCCACCAAGCACCAGTACACATTGGTCCTGGCCACCCATCAAACCTGTGTCTTGCCTAAAGGTAAACAAACACACAGGGCTGCCATTAGAATACACCATTGATCCCAGGCACACTGTTTTAAGCCTGACCCCTTGGCTTATCCCCTGCAATTACATGAAGGTGATTCACCACTGTACATGGCTACCTTGAGAATGCACCTGTTTTTGCCACATATGGCCTTCTCCCCAGTTACTTCCACTTGATCACATCACTCCGTGCCACCAGATATGGCATACTAGTGCGGGTGCACTGCACACTCTCCCACCCCATGTCCCGACTGCGAACAGGCAACTACCAAGTCTGATCAGGCGTCAGTTGCCCATCAATAATCAGTCAATCATTACAGCAACTGAAAGACCAAAGAAATATCGAGGCTTAGTACCACAAAATGAAATACGCCAATCATGGGTCAAAAGATACAAATATCTTTATTTCTGTACAAATTTAAAATAAAACAGATCGCTATCTGGCACCCAACACTTCGCAGTGTATACCAGTAGACACAGTGAGGGTTGAGAGTGCTGGACATCTCAATGCAAGATGTTTTATACATTTTCCAATCATTGTCCAGCCCCTCTCCAAACGAATAATTTACATGCTAGGGTTTTTGCCCAGTTCACATGACAAATATGACAATATTATTTAACAGATTTAACAAGCTTGCTTGTCCATGAAGATTCAATGGCAGTATTGGGTCTCTGGCTCATAGTAAGTGTAGTTTCAAGAAAGAACACAATATATTGCAACCAAAGCACACGGTTTGAGTTTGCTCTACATTGTTCCGCTGTTTATATGAGGATGATGCTTGTGAGCGCACACAACACTTCGATTGCAGTTCATACGAGTCATAAGGTTTCTTTGCACAGAATAAACAGTCTGCTCTCGGTCAGCCTAAATGTTGACACAACTCAAAGGCCGTTCAGCTCAGGTCTAGTTGAAAACAAGTCCACCATTTTAGGACACAAAGCAAGAGTTAAAATCAAAATTGCGGATAGTTCTTAAAATGGCGGCGAAGTTGATCAGAAATCGGAGCATTTCAAACACGGTTTTCTATGCAACGCGAATGGGCGTAGGCCAATATTCATAACAAGGCGGTATTATACGAAGTTTAACAAACCCTCCTTTTGGCCTAAGCCAAGAGCATTACTCAAACATTTGCTTTATTCAAAAACCCACGCCTCAATGTCCGTACATCCTGAATCACATTCTTCAGAAATATCAATCGCCAAAAGTTCCTTGATAGTAATATCCTTCATTATTAAAACTGTAGTAGTTTCCTTGGGCGTGTGTACCTTTGGTCCTAGTCTACCTATCGTTTGTACACAACATCCTCCTTACATCGAACATATGGCAAGGAGACACTGTACACAACAACAACAAAACAGTAGAACACCAAGAACTATCATTAGGACTGCAAAGAGTTTCCAACCCCATGATCGTAATAAGTCCCAGAACCAAGCACTAAGATTCCAGTTTCCCTCTGGGACATGTACTTTAGTACTCAAGTTATGCAGATTTTGTATTGCCTTGAATATGGTAGGGGAGGAGTCAGGTACAAAAACACAGCACACGGATCCCAGCAATTTACATACCCCACCACGCTCAGCTAGGATGATGTCTAACACCATCCTATTTTTGGAGGGACACTAATCTAATTTCCTTTTGCTCCAGCGTCATGTTATACAGAATATCAGTGGTCCTATTGATGGTTTTTTCCCAGTACCCTTGCTAGTTTCTGATATCCTCGGAGTTCATTATCTGTCCCTAAAATGGCACAAAGGATTTCACTACATCACCCATGACTTGTGAAGGAGTGTCACCATTCTCATCCAGCCTTGGATGAGCTCTAGAAACCTCAGTAGTGGTAGCCACATATAATCGTGGTAACAAGATACCCAAATAAAAAGTACCCTGCCAATCTCTAGGTAACCAAGGATACGCTTCATTGCCACAAACAAAATGAACGGGATCTCCTACATACAAAGGTCTGGCCTCACTGGTTAAATTTGCAATGTTAGTACAACCCTCGAATGTACCGATTGGCTGAGAACCTTCCCTTTGTAATCAGAAAGAAACAGAGTTGGGGCTATGATTAATAGTATAGGAAGTAGGCATGGCATCCTTGTTGCCTATGGGAGTCATCTTGAAGGAAATCAGTGATTGAAAAGGTCTAGAGAGTCTATCAGAAGGCCTAATAGAAGCAACATTGAGTTTGCTTCTATTTGCGAAGAGAGAACATCCCAGAGGTGTTAAGACTCGCTTTTCAAATTCATTCAAATTAGTCCCATCAAAGTTCCCAGAAATACTATCAGTCCGACGACCAAAGAATAATGCCCTGAGAGAGGCTAGCATGCAGTAGTTAAAGGAAGATGATGAATATACCAGCCCAGTCCCTTTTTCCCCGTGTTGTGGCAAGTGTGAATACACCCAGCAATTTGTTCTGTTCAGAATTGCATGGGTCGCATTCATGATCATTAAGAGAGTGTTCATTATGGTAACCCTGTCTATGTTTGGAGTCTCGAGGAGGAAGAGTGTGCAGATGCACGAAAGGTGGGGACACAGTGAAGATAATTTCAGTGGGTAACAAAGTCTCAAGTGGACGCAGCCTTTCCATGTACCAGAACCCAAGTGCAAATATAATTATTAAACAAACCAGTACAGTTATTAAAAAACAGTGGGTCCTCAAGGACCATGATCTCTGATGAACAGATTCTTTGTCAGACACAAGACCAATAGCTTGCTCCGCATGAGTGGATTTAGGAAGGGACATTGTTTCTCAGAGTCTCTTTAGAAGCCTCTCCGTTAGGCTCTTTTAGTTCATCCGTCGGTGACTCCTGACCACGTGGCCTATCTTGCTTTAAGGTAACTTTGCCAATCCCTGCCTCTTATTTATTTTTCAGCGAAAGAGTGATAAGGGACTGGCTCAACGATGATTCCTTGTGGGCACAGCCGATGCTGTGCTGTATGTCCGGTGTCTCAGACGCAGATCGTACCTCAAGCCTCCAGGTATGGTGTGATCTGCGAACAGAGTGTCGTCGCTTCCTGAAGGAAGTGATGAAGCAGAAGCAAGATTGCTCAATGGTGAAGAAAGATCCAAAGAAGAATTTGAAGGCAAAGCAGCAGTCTCCCCAGGCCCCACGGGATCAGGAAGGATTTCCGTAGACAAAACAGGCTTGTGATGAGTATCAAAGTGAACAATTTCCTTCTCTTCCCCTTTGTCGTAGGGCAGAGGAAAAGGTATCTTCTTGATGTGCATTGCGTGGATCCAGTGCCGTTTCCCTTCCACTTGTACAGCGGTCTGTGTGGCCAAGAGTGTCATGATGCCTACCCCCAGGCATCCGGACCAAGCCCATGAGCCCTGGGAGCAGGCATCTAGACATTTAGTAAAACCTCAGCAGCCCCGGCTAGGGGCTATCTGGGTTCAGTCCTGCCGCCTTAGGTGCCAGGCTCATAGTAGGAATCAGTCCTGGCGCCAGGCTCATAGTCATTACTTACCTCAGGCAGACCATGCTGCAAATGACTCCAATCCAACATGAAGCCTGAAAGGGACTATTTTTCTACAGGGACTATTTTTTACTCTGGTGTGGTTCTAGGGACTTCTTACCTGGGACTACTTTTGAGGCTATTTAAACCACGCCCAAACAGCACCACACGCTTCGCATTATTCTGCATCCAGCACCGTAACACTCACCGTGCCTGCAGCCTGCATCCAGTCTTCTGCCACGCCTGCCTCGAATCCGGAGCTCCTAAAACAAAGAGGAAAGAAAGGGACAAGGCTAGAAAACAAACTTATTTCTATTCCACACCTGATTCTGGATCCATCTAGTCTCCGGACCTGTAAAGAACATCATTTCTGCACGCGCCGCACCTCCAGCTGCAGCACCGCGCCATACTCACCAGTCTTCACAGCATCCTTCGGGTCGGCGCTGCCTCCATCATTTCTTCGCCAAACTTCTGCACCTAGGAGACAAAAGAAAACCACAAGGTGAGCCGAGGGAACCAACAAATATAATTCTTACCACCATAGACTTACCTGATTTACCACCGGAGGCATCCTTTTGTGACTCTCCATATTTTCATGTGCCGCATCTGTAAAGAGAGACAAAACAACACGTTTTCCTCATGCAACATTTACCGGACAGCGCCGGGTAATACAGACTCTTACCTGAGCGCCACCAGCTGCCACAAGAGCATCTTTTCACGAGCCAGCTGCAAGACAAGAAAGGAAGGGGGGAACAAGAGTGAACATCGGATATATTGAACTCTATGAACTTAATACTTACTGGTCCTCACCAGGAACCTCAGAGTCAATACTCTCCTGAGCCTTCAAACCAGTGAAGTAACTGGAATCGACACGCCCCTGCAAATCCACGCAGGATGGAGAGCTCATCTTTCAAGAATATAAGGTGAAATTGCTGTGAGGGCATTTCGGAGGTGATTAGTTGGGGAGGACTGTGGGGGTTCCATCACATGAATCCACAAGTGGCTAAATCCATCTCTCCACTTGCAGGAGAATATTTCTATGGGTTAAGCAGACAAGATTAGGAGGGCAGATCCAATCAGTTATCGCTGCACTACGCATCACGTGGGTGGAGACCACATCTGTCCGGGTCCGACCGATGCCCCTGTGGGAGCCAGGTGAGCGTAACAGAGGACTTGGTACGGTCCTCTCCAGCGAGGTGCGAGACAGGAGGCTCTTTCAAATGATTTTGGCCCCAGGTCAGAGTCGATGACCTGGACACTCGTACTTTACTGGAAGGGCTTCTCGCACCTGTTGATAAATCAGATACAAGTTTTAAGTTAACTGGTCACAGTACTCAGAAAGGAGCAAAGGCTCTAC
Source organism: Ambystoma mexicanum (assembly GCF_040938575.1). Lineage (NCBI taxonomy): Eukaryota > Metazoa > Chordata > Amphibia > Caudata > Ambystomatidae > Ambystoma > Ambystoma mexicanum. Next base: position 784,256,270 of record NC_090931.1, read on the forward strand.
ATCTTTTAGCCGCTTGGGTTTGGGTACATTCCAAATATTGGCTGGTATCCCCATGATTAACTCATAGGGAGAGAGCCCTGTCCTAGACTGTGCGGTCGTCCGCATGGACAATAGAGCTATCAGTAAGGCATCTGGCCATTTCAAATTGCTATTCGCACAGATCATCCCCATCCTATTCTTTAATATACCGTTGTGGCGTTCTACAAGTCCAGCACTCTGAGCGTGTCTGGCCGAATGGAACCGTTAATCGATCTGTAATCCAGCGCATACTTGTAGGACAACAGCAGCGAAAATGTGGACCATTCTGCAACCAAATGACTCGGCAAACCAAACCTAGGAAAATATTCCTTCAGCATGGTTTTCGCCATCGTCATTTCTGTGGCATCTTTTAGAGGAAAAGATTCAACCCATTTACTAAAAGTGCAAATAACTACTAGAACATACTTATAATTCTGACAATGCTCCATTTCAATAAAATCTAAGTGTATAACCTCAAAAGCCATAGAGGGGGGACCAAAACTACCCCTCAGTGTCGATGTAGCTTTCCCAACATTATGCTGTAAGCATACCATGCCATTTTGGACAAAATGCTCAGCAGTTTTCGAGATATTTACATTAACCCAGACAGGTTCTAACAATTTACAAATCTTTTTGGCACATATGTGAGTTGGACCATGAGCCATCGTAACCATTGCAGTGACATAAGCATCGGGCAGCAGCCATTTTTGTTCTCCATTATCTACCCAACAACCTTCATCGTCTAAACTAGCTGAACCCGCAGTCCACTGTTTAAGTTCGTCTGGAGTGGCACCAGCCTGAATGTCTTTTATGCAACCAATTCCTACGTCTATCACACAAGTGTTAGTGACCTCTTTTGTTATATACATTTTGGAATGCAAATCGGTGGCAGTCTGTTTGGCTATTCTGTCAGCAAAAGTGTTTCCCTTTCCCACATCATCTGTTACATTCTGGTGTGCTGCGCACTTCATTATTGCTAACAGAGTGGGAAGCGCAAATACCATATTGTATCTTAGTTCCATGCGAGGTCAAGAAACCTCTTTCTGCCCATAATCGAATGAAGTTGTGAACCACCCCAAAGGCATACTGATTGTCCGTAAATATATTCACGCTAAGCCCTTCGGAAAGTTCACAAGCTCCAATCAATGCAATAGTCTCTGCGGCCTGCGCGAGTTATGAAGAATTCTTTTGGTTTCCACAATAGTGCTTAATGTAGTGATTGTGTAAGCAGCAGTGGATGTACCATCCGGATGTTTGAAGCAGGAGCTATCGCAAAACATCTCCCCTTGTGGATCTTTTAACAGTGTATCACTTAGATCAGTTCTGCCCTTAATCTCTTGTTCTGTGGTATAGAGGCTTTCATGTGACATTTTGTCACTGCAATCAATTTCTTGCGGAAGAGGCAATAGTTCGGCCGGATTTAATGAGCAACATCTCTTAATTTGGATATGCGGTGCAAATAGAATCAGCTCGTACCTTGTTAGTCGTGCTTATGTGAGGTGTTGTGCCTGCATTCTGTTTAATAGAATGTCTACAGAGTGAGGTACCATCATGGTTAAGGAGTGACCCAGAACCATACACTCACTTTGTTTTACAGATGTAGCAGCAGCAGCAACAGCTCTCAAACATCTCGGCAAAGCGCATGTAACAGGGTCAAGCGTGGAGGAAAAATAACTGCACAGTCTATTCTTTCCTCCCTGCTCCTGCGTTAACACAGCCAAAGCGCATCAATCACATTCATGTACATACAGAATAAATGCCTTGTTGTAATTTGGTGTGCCCAAAACTGGTGCTGAACACAATGCAGCTTTGAGCAGATCAAAAGCTTTCTGGCAATCCATGTTCCACTGTAAAGGCAAAGAAACGCCCTTCTTTGTCAATGCCAACATTGGTTTTATCATTAATGAAAAGTTAGGGATCCACTGTCTAAAGGATGATGCCATGCCTATCAAGGCTCTGACCTCTTTCTGTGTATTTGGGACAGACATGCAAGAGATACTTTGTATCCGTTCAGGTGTCAGTCTTCTCCCCTCCTTTGACAGGAGATAGCCTAGATAGGTGACCTCCTGTCCACAATATTGAAACTTTTTTAATGAAGCCTTATGCCCATGTTCTGCTAGATGGGTAAGCAGCAACACAGTGCCCTCCTTGCAAAAAACTTCAAAATCTGCAGCTAAAAGAAGATCGTCAACATACTGCAACAACATACAGGTGGAAGGCGACTCAAGCATTTCAAGCTGCTCCTTCAAAGCTCTACTATAAATGCTTGGACTCTCAGTGTACCCTTGTGTCACACGAGTAAATGTAAACGAGCGTCCCCCTAGGGTGAACGCAAACAAATATCTACTGTCAACATGTACAGGAATACTAAAGAAAGCATTCATTAGATCCACAACACTGAAATGAGTAGCTGAAGCCGGAATCATTGTCAATATAGTAGTCACATCAGGCACAATTGGAAATTGTGGAGCAACAATCTTATTGATAGCACGCAAATCAATAATGAAGCGGAAAGGAAATGCATTATCCCATTTTCTTATATACTGGCAGGATCTGACTATTACACAAACGTCCAGCAATTTCCTCAATCACTCATCGATGTACAAAATCAGAAACTATACTCTTTAAAGCTTGTTCACCATCAACTGAAATCTTATACTGTGGAATACGTGGTAGTTTAACACCTGGTTTCAACACAATTTAAACAGGCTCAATTTGTAAAATACCAATGTCACTATCATCAACCGCCCATAAACATGCGGGAACCTCGTCCAATTCAGTTGGCAAAGGCCTAGTCAAGAATTGTGAGACAGAAGTTTGTTGAGGTGAAATCGTTAAATGCACTCAATCCGCAGAACAGTAAATTACAGCATTCAATTCTTTCAACTGATTCAACCCCAACAAGTTCTCGCTACAATTCGCCGTCAAAAGAAATGGACATAAATCGGTGAATGGTCACAGTGAAATCGTTACCGGCTGAGAAAACGGACTAACCACTGGCGTACCAGAGAACCCTACAGAAATGTTGTTCTGCCCTGACAGTGGAATATCTGGAACCCAGGAATGATCAACGGAACACTTCTGTGCTCCTGTATCTATCAAAAATAGATGCTTCCTTTTCCCCACCTTCATCTCAACGTAGGGCCCTTTCTGATCAACGGGAATAGGTACTGGTTCCAGACTCTGCTTCGGGCTGTCCTAACGGAACAGTACATCATCAAATGCAAAATCCTCAGAAAAATAGACCGTCGAAGGATTATCAAAAATGTTCCCATTATTTGCCCTATGCTGCTGACTGTCCTCTGAAAATGACTGTTGATTCTGAGCGAACTGACTTCTACCAGGACCCTCTATCCCAGGACGGCCTCTGGATTGTCTGGATTGTCTACCCATGGCACCATATGTGTTATTCGATCCCTGCTGAAGGATTTGGCATTGTGCTCACCAATGACCTTCTTGTCTGCAATAAGCACATTGGTTCATGTGTACAGGACCCATTTGCGCATTACTCTGTGGTGCAAACTGACCTCTAAACTGTGTATTACCACCTCTAGTTCCTCTTATTATTTGTTGCAACAAAACATTTGTTGTTAAGTCTCCCTTCTTCATTTCTATCTTTTCTTTTTCAGGATTGACCCTATTCTCATAATGCTGAGCCATATGCAATACTTCAGACTACGATTTAGCGTGCCAAGCACTTTCGGAAGTCATAATTTGTGATTGGATATCAGGCAACAAACCACAAACAGCCTTTTTCCCAACTCAGTACTTAAGTCCTGACCGATAAAATCTGAAAACACTTGTTCGAACCGATTAAAAAATTTGGTAGCGCCCTCAGATTTCCCCTGGATAGAAGCTGTAAGCTTGTCCCAAACTATTCTTCTCTCTGGAACCAAAGTTTTCAATTTAGTTACTATTCTGTCTGGCAGTGTCAATATCACCTGTGGCGGTTTCTCACCAGCATTCCTTTCTCCATCTATCTGTACCAAGTTAACCCATGTGTCACCCAGCCCTGCCTGATCATCTACAGTTCTAATCTGTTTCCATAAATCAGCAGGTAGGATCACAGGGAACAACAAGTCTATATCACCCAGCGTGAAAACTGACAAATGCAAGACAGATTCAATTTCTTTATAAAATCCTGTTGGATTTTTCCTGATATCTGGAATCGTTTGTCTAATGGTATTTACTTCCTGTCTAGAAATTGGGACATGAACAAACTGTGGGACATAATGAGCTTCAATAGCAGCGGCTGCTGTGCCTGTTGCAGCATTAGCTGAAATTTCTACTTTAGGAACAAATGTCGGAGAAACCTCCCTCATTGGCAATTGAGAAGTAGGCAATTCTGAACGTTCATTAAGCAACAAAGATAATTCAAGTGACAAAGTAGCCACAGCAGTATCGGGCGAAAATGCTCTCTTATAAGTGACCATCAAATCTGCGGGACAACAAACCTTTTTCTTCATAAACTCATCATGTAGATACTCTACCATTACCTGTAACACTTTCCTTTGCATAGCCGGAGCATACTGACTAAACGTGTCATACACTTCAATGGGAGAAATTGAAACATCTGTCTCTTGTGCAAATACGCGTCTCTTCACTCATTGGTTTACATGAAGGAAGAAATCGTTTCTGCACATATGAGGCTTCCAATCTATTACCATCTATTTCATCATTCTGTAACTGAACTCCCTCTTAAACAAAATACCCTCTCAACATTCTCATGTACTTTCTCCGCAGTGTCCCTTGAGCAGGCTATGGCATTCAAATCCCTCAACCCCTGTGGGACATTCATGTCCGTCAAATCACTCCAAATATCAGCCAAATGCATTCCCATCCCCTCTATCAAAATATTCTGTTCGGGAATACTTTCTTGGTCAGAAATCGCAGTTAAGACAGCTGATTGTTCACCTTCCCCTATATATTTCTTAGCCCATGCATACTATTCTCTTTTTCTAGCTGTAGATGCTGTAATACAAGTCACTATTCTTGGATCAGCACTCGCGCCTTCAATCGCTACAAGTGGAGCAGAACCACTTGGAAAAGAAAGTTTAGACGAATCTTGTTCAATAGGCTGTGGAGACACTAGCGCTGGCAGTAAAGACGGAATTAAGGGAACGGCAACTGTCGGTAAGGGCGAGGATGCAGAAGGGGGAACAACAACAGGAAGAGGAGCAGCAATTGGAGGAGGAACAACAACGGGAAGAGGTGCAGCAGCGGGAAGAGGTAAAACAACAGGGAGAGTCACATAAGGAGGTGGTGCAGTGGCAACAGTCCTATGTTCATTCAATAGCTTATTGATCAGCTCGTCTAAGGTATGAAAATCCTGAGGCGGATATATTTTCTGTATTCCAAGTTGAAAAGCCCTATCCATACTTCTAATAGATTCCGACTGTTTCTGTTGATCATACAATAATGCTTTTTCAGTATTAGACATATTTTGACGTGTATGTTTCTCTTTACTCTTAAGTTGCTGCATAGCTTCCTTTCTCCAATCCTTAATCACATCAAATGCTGCAGGTCTAGCCTTTTTCTTCAACAATATAGACTCTCAATACTCTATACGGGCAATTTCAAAACTACCAATTTCCATTGCCCCCTTCTTGGGCAAACTCCTTGAAAAGCTGGCCATCTCTCAGCTAAACCTTCATTCTGATTCTGTTGGCTGTCTCCATGACTATCAGTCTAGCTTCAGATCTGGCAGAAGCATGGAAACTGCTCTCCTGAACATCCGTGAAGATCTGCTTTACAACCTTGGCTCTAGCATTCCCTCTGTTCTCATCCTACTCGATCTCTCCTCTGCCTTTGACACAGTCAACCATACCATCCTGCTCAACCGTCTCCGGGATAACTTGGGCATCACCGATTAGGCTCTGTCCTTGCTGACCTCTTTCCTATCTGATCGACCCTCCCAGGTCCAACTTGGGTCCTTCCTATCATCTATCTTCTTCTCCACCTGTGATGTTCCCCAGGGGTCTAACCTCTCGCCCTGGCATTTCAAACAATACCTGGCAACTCTCGCCCACTGTATTGCCATTTTCTGCTCAAACCTCCAGTGCTACACAGACGACACTCAACTCATTTTCAGGCTGCCCTCGGCCACCTCCTCCACCTCTCTCATCACTGATTGCCTAACTACCATTCAAGATTGGTGTGCCACCAACAATCTTTGTCTTAATGCCAGCAAGATGGAGATCCTCCTCATTGGCACACCATCACCTTCCTTTCCCCTCATTCTCTGGGCGGCCTTCCTTGGTCCTCCTCCTATCCCCACCTGCGAGGCCAAGAACCTTGGTGTCACCTTTGATTCCACACTCTCCTTCTCCGCCCACATCGCTGATGTATCAAAAAAGTCAAACTTCCTACTGCACCTCTTCAGAGGTATTCTTCCTTTCCTCTCTTTCCCCCAGAAGCTCACTGTCTCCCAAGCTCTGGTTCTCTCTTAGTTGGACTATTGCAACAGCCTCTTTCTTAATCTACCTGCCTCTACTCTCCGCCCTTTACAACTTATCCAGAACAGGATTGCGAGACTTGTCCTTGGCCTCAAGCCCTGGGATCTTATCTCTCCAGCTCAGAAATCTCTCCATTGGCTCCCAGTGGATGCAAGGATAAAATTCAAAACCCTCTGCATTTTCCACAAGGCTTTCTGGGGCCTGGGTCCAACATACCTTCAGCTATCCCTCTGCAAATACCTCCCATCTCGAGCACTCCGCTCCTCTACCTCTAACTCCCTCAGGGTCAGTAGTTTCTCAAAGAAACGAGCTGGAGGTAGATCTCTGTCTTTGTCTGGGGCCTCCCTCTGGAACAGCCTCCCTGCCACTCTAAAACTTGAGGAGAACCATCTCCAGTTCCGGAAGCACCTCAAAACCGTCCTCTTTGCTTCTGCCTTCTCCTCTCCTCTCCCATACTGATTCTACTCTCCCTCGGCACCATGCACCTGGCCACCCTCTGTCCTCCGGGCCCAGGTACCTGCTCATCTTGCCACCCTCATGCACTACCTCCGGGCCACCCCTTGCACTGGGGTCTATATCTGTACCCATACAGCCCACCCCTTTTCTTCCTGCACTTTCAGACCTACCCGGCCTGCTGCCATAAACCCAGCACTTGCCACTTGCTGGCTGCACTTCCATTGTTTGTTGCCTTTTTATTTATTATTTTATTATTATTTTAGTTTTTTCCTTCTCGCTCCACACTCTCCTTTTGTTCCCCCTTCCATGCACTTCTCCCCTCCCCCCTCTACCCTGCACTTGCGCGTTCTCAATGTCACTGGGCCTAGTAAGATCGTTGTTTTTGTTCTCCCCTGTTCCCCTTCCCTTGCCATGACATGCTCTGAAACACTTGATTATGAGCGCGATAGAAATAAAACATCAATATCAATACCATGAACTGGCCACTGAAATTCGGAAGCATGTCTAGTTTGTCTGTGCCAAATATTGTTAAATACAATACTATTGAGGCCGTACTTACAGTACATTAAACAAGCCAGTGAGCCAACAGTTGGTGCCGGTTGGCCACGTCCCAAAGATTGTCTGTCTCTGCAGAATAAACCCCTGAAACAGGCAGACATTTTCCCAGGCATGTCAGATTACTGGTGTTACCTTGCGTCGTTTGTACTCGCGAGTGTCATGAACCATCGTCTGCGTCCCTTCTGGACTTCGTGGTCCTTGACCCATAGGGGATTGAATACAGTAATCCTTCCAACATGGCCGCTTGATACGGAACGCTGCTTTCCAGTCTCTGCACTCCATGCTCTACGTTCTACAAAACAGACACACCCCCGTGGCTCTGCGCGTCTCAACGCGTCTCAACGCTACCGCTTGCTGTAGTTGGACGTGTGTTGCCGGAGTTCGCACGGGGCTTTCTTCTGATTCTTGGTTCCCGGTTCCTTGAATCCCCCTTCCTTCTGCCCTTTCCTCTGCCTTACGTCCAATCTTCCTGAATTTTCACCCGCACTTCGGTCACAGCATTCCATGCCTCCGAGTGCGAGCATCATTTCTTCCTGGTCTCCGTCCTGGTCATCCGAACGTATCCTGGAGTTGGATTGTGAACTTCACGCTGGAATCCGAGGATCAGCACACGGGTTTATGCAAATCCCGGACCGTGAGAAAGAAGACGCCACAGAAGGTCGCAAGCAAACAACAAAAACAGATGCGAAGGGGAGAGTCTTGTGACAGATTGAGACGCCTAAAAAAACGATACAGATACAGAGATGGAAGCCGCGGTTCAAGACCTCATGCGAGGCATGCAGGAACTAACCACAGAAGTCCAGAACCTTAAGGCTGAGAATGCTGCATTAAAACAGCTAGTCTTGTCACGTGACTCTGCAACCAAGGAAAGCGTGTTATTGGGAGGAGTAGTGGACAAATATGATGGTTCTTCAAAGACCCTCCGTGCCTTCCTTGACTCATGTTTAGTGCACTTCACCTTCAAGCCTTACCACTTTTCCACTCCTAGAGCAAAGGTGGGGTTTATTATCTCACACCTCACCGGTAATGCCTTGACCTGGACAACCCCCCTAGTCAATTCGGGCGATGCCCTCCTGGATGATTATGATGGGTTTGTGGAAGCTCTAAAGGCCATGTTTGATCGCCCAAAGCAGGTTTATAGTGGTCAAGAACGTTTACTTGAATTTCAACAAGGATCCCAGGATATACTTACCTATGTGACCCGCTTTAAACAACTCATGAAGGAAGCTGATTGGTCTCAAGAACCCAGCTTCACCCTCTTCCGAAGAGGTCCGAATGAAGAAATGAAGGACGAGTTAGCCAGGGTAGCTCGCCCAAGCTCCTTCCAGGCTCTCATGGACCTTTCCTTGCAAATGGACTTTCGAATCCAGGAACGAAAAGCAGAGTAAAAGAAGTCTAAGTCAACTTCCCAAAGGGCCACCGGAGACCATCCATATAGACCAGAGCCCACAGTTTCTCCGACCTCGGACCAAGAACCCATGCAACTGAGGGCCTTCCGTGGGCCCATTACCCCACAAGAAAGGATGCAACGGATTCACACTGGTCTGTGCATGTATTGCGCCTCCGACAAGCACCTCGTGAGAGAGTGCCCTATTGCTCCTCCATGGCGTTTGGGAAACGCCAGCTCCCGATCCTAGATGGGGCACAGTTTCATGAGAGAGATGTCTGCTCCACATCAATTCAATCCTTGAAATCTCCTGAACAAAATAATCTTGTGATTCTACAGGCCTTTCTATCGCCTTCCAAGAAAGAATCTTACCCCATCCTGGCATTAGAGGATTGCAGAGCCATGGGCATATTCATAGATCATGATTGGGTCACTACTCACAACATTCCACATGAAAACCGAGAGACTATGCAACCTGTAGAGGCTATTGATGGGAGACCCCTGTCTTCAGGACCCATAACCCTTCAAACTAAAGAGATCTTACTCTCTATAAACCACCATCAAGAGAGGATCAAATTTGACATTATAAGATCTGCCCCCTATCCAATGGTTCTAGGCATGCCCGGGTTACAGAAGCATAACCTCTACATCAATTGGGCAGCAGGCTCCTTGTTTCTTGGTTCTGAACACTGTATGTCCCACTGCTTATCCCTAGATTCCTTACCAAAGTCCTCTGAAGACTCGCAAGAGATACAGCAAAGTCCAGTCACCGTCTCTAACATAATCCAGATTCCCAGGGCCTATCAGGCTTACACAGATGTATTTTCGACCGCCATAGTTCAAGCTCTCCCTCCTCACAGACCTGATGTTTATGCCATCGATACTGAACCTTCAGCAGTGATCCCTTTCGGGAGGATGTTTATTTTATCAGAACCTGAAAAAAAGGCCCTCCGGGAATACCTGGATGCTAACTTGGAAAATGGCACCATACGACCATCTAAGTCCCCGGCGGGTGCTTCGTTATTTTTCGTTACCAAGAAAGACACCAAGGAGCGCAGACCATGTCTAGATTACCGTGGCCTTAACCAGTGTACTCTCAAGGATCGCTACACATTGCCACTCATCTCGGATCTCCTGGAAGCAGTCAGAGGTGCAGTAGTCTTCACAAAATTAGATCTAAGGGGTGCCTACCATGTTATTTGTATAAAGGAAGGTGACGAATGGAAAACAGCCTTTAGAACACCCTTTGGCCATTTTGAATACCTGGTTATGCCCTTTGGACTTGCTAATGCCCCAGCGGTCTTCCAACGTTTTATGGACGGGGTGTTTTCTGATATGCTGTTCATCTTCATCATTGTATATCTGGACGACATACTAATATACTCCAAGGACCATCTAAAACATCAAGAGCACGTAAAAGCAGTCTTACAACGTCTACGTGAACATAAGATCCTGGCCAAACCCGAGAAGTGCCTTTTCCATGTATCAACTGTTCACTATCTCGGATTTGTTCTTAGTCCAAAGGGGATTGGAATGGACTCATCGAAGGTAGACTCCATTCTATCCTGGCCCGTTCCAACTACTGTAAAACAAATTCAGTCCTTCCTGGGGCTTACTAACTTCTATCGGAAATTTATGCCTGCCTTTTCAGAGATTGAGCATCCTATATTACATTGTTAAAGAAGGATACCCTCTTTCAGTGGACCTCAGCCCAAGATACAGCGTTCCAACGGTTGAAGTCAGAGTTCACACAAGCTCCCATCCTAGCTCAACCCGACATTGATCGACCTTTTCTTGTTGAAACTGATGCTTCAAACTACGCCATTGGGGCAGTCCTAAAACGAGAATTGGGTGACAAGTTAGAACATCCCATCGCCTATCTTTCTCACACCTTGACTTCCAGTGAAACTCATTATTCCGTCCTGGAAAAGGAATTACTAGCCATCCGTTAAGCCTTCACAGACTGGTGTCATCTCCTCCTGGGAGCCAAACACCCGGTGCAAGTCCGCACAGACCATCAGAATCTTCAAGTCCTACAATCCCTAGAATGTAGAAACAGTCGTCAAGCCTGTTGGGCCTTCTTTTTTGCTCAATACCAGTTTCAAATTCATCATGTCCCTGGAACACACAACATAATAGCCGATGCCTTATCCAGACGTCCTGATTACGAACCCCTTGAAGATCGGACTTTTCCTAAGATGTTTCCCCACACAATATTTGTTGCCCAAGCAATCACCCTCCTGGAGGATGTTCGAATTCAAACTCTGAAACCTGGAAGGAGTTTAAGAGAAACAATCGATAGAATCTCAGAACAAAGAACAGATATCTGTTCAAGGACAATCGCTTGGTCATTCCCAATCCTGGACTGAGACAAAAGATCACAAGCCTATGTCATGATACTTTTCATTCAGGACACTGTGGCATCACCAACACCCTCCATCTAATACAAAGACAGTTTTGGTGGCCGAAGAAGAAAGATGATATCAGGATCCATATCCAGACATGTGCAGTCTGCAATCAGAACAAACATGATAATAAGAAACCGGCAGATCTCCTGCTCCAACCAGCAATACCAACAAGACCCTGGGAAATCATCACCATGGATTTTATCGTGGAACTACCATCTTCCAGGGGCTACAAAACTATCATGGTTACCATTGATTTGTTTACACATATGGCTCATTTTACACTTTTATACAAACTGCCATCCTCATCTGAACTTGCTGGAATCTTCCTGGAACACATATTCCGGCTTCATGGGCTATCCTCCAAGATCATTTCTGGCCGAGGACCCCAGTACATATCCCAGTTCTGGAAACAATTATGTTGTATACTGGGAATCCAACGTGCCTTGTCCTCAGGTTATCAGCCACAGACCAATGGAGCCACTGAACGTGTAAACCAAACTCTAGAACAGTATCTTCGTTGCTTCGCCACCAAGGTCCAGGATGATTGGTCACTCTTAATACCTGTGGCTGAATTTGCTTACAACAATTTGGATCATTCAGCTATCAAAACCAGTCCTTTCTTCTGTAGTCAAGGATTTCATCCTTCAGTTCTACCATCCATTCTTCCACACCCTACCCCAGTTCCTGCAGTTGATTCCTGGATTGAAACCCTTATTAATGTGCACAAAGAAGCAAAAGAACAATTAGAAAAGGCTCAAAGAGACGTTAAACATTATGGTGACTCTAAAAGAAGAACTGGGCCTTCCTATTCAGTAGGCGATAAAGTCTGGTTGTCCTCGAAGCTCCTTCCCCGACATCTGCAACCAAATAAATTGGCTCCCAGATATTACGGGCCCTTTTCTACAAAAGAAATCGTCAATCCAGTGGCCTTTCGACTTCGACTACCAGAATCATGGAAAAGGATCCATCCAGTCTTCCACACTTCTCTGTTAAAACCATATCTTCAGCCATCTCGAACAGCTCCAAAATCTACCCCAGTGAATGTCAATGACCAACTCGAATAGGAGGTTTCCAGAATCTGTGACTCTAGGTACCGACGTGGTCAACTACAATATTTGGTCGAATGGAAAGGATACCCTCCCAGTGAGCGCACTTGGGAACCCATGTCAAACATGAATGCCCCCAGGCTGGTTCGAAGATACCATCTTATCCATCCGGGCAAACCCGGAGGAGCTGGGCTTCAGAGGAGGCATACGGTCATGAACCGTCATCTGCGTCCCTTCTGGACTTTGTGGTCCCTGACCCATAGGCGATTGAATACAGTAATCCGTCCAACATGGCCGCTTGATACGGAATGCTGCTTGCCAGTCTCTGTGCTCTACGCTCTATGTTCTACAAAACAGACACGCCCCCGCGGCTCTGCACGTCTCAACGCTACTGCTTGCTGTAGTTGGACGTGTGTTGCCGGAGTTCGCTCGGGGCTTTCTTCTGATTCTTGGTTCCCAGTTCCTTGAATCCCCCTTCCTTCCACCCTTTCCTCTGCCTTACCTCCAATCTTCCTTGATTTTCACCCGTGCTCGGGTCACAGCGTTACGTGTCCCGAGTGCGAGCATCATTTCTTCCTGGTCTCCGTCCTGGTCATCTGAACGTATCCTGAGTTGGATTGTGAACTTCACGCTCGAATCCGAGGATCAGCACACGGGTTTATACAAATCCCAGACCATGAGAAAGAAGACACCACAGAAGGTCGCAAGCAAGCAACAAAAACAAGTGAGAAGAGGAGAGACTTGTGACAGCGAGTGCAAATCTGCAACCAATATCAGGATTCTTAGGAATCGGGGCACGACTCGCCTGATTTCAAAGACTAAGGAGGTCCAATCGGATTACAAAGGATCCTCGTGGTTGGCGATGTCGGCAAAGAGCATGCCTCGATATGGGGACCCTCGTCTAGATGCCCTCTTGAACCGCATGCTCACCGTTCAGGGATCGGATTGTGCAGTACTGTCGAGGTGTCCTGTCTCATACAAAGGGGCCCCCTTTTTCTCACTCTCCGATCCCGGTCCGATAGCTGTGTCTTGAGGGTCCCTGTTTGGGCGCCATCAGAAAGACCAAAGAAATATCAAGGCTTAGTACCACCAAATGAAATACGCCAAAGTCAAAAGATACAAATATTTTTATTTCTATACAGATTCAAAGTAAAACAGCTATCTGGCTCCCAACACCTCACAGTGTGTACCAGCAGACACAGTGCGGGGTGAGAGTGCTGGACATCTCAATACGAGCTGAGCTGTTTTATACATTTTCCAATCATTGTCCAAGCCCTCTCCAAACTAATAATTTACATGCTAGGGTTCGTGCCCAGTTCACATGACAAATATGACAATATTATTTAACAGATTTAACAAGTTTGCTTGTCCATGAAGATTCAATGGTAGTATTGGGTCTCCGGCTCATAGTAAGCCTAGTTACAAGAAAGATCACAATATATTACAACCAAAGCACACGGTTTGAATTTGCTCTACATTGTTCCACTGTTTATATGAGGATGAGGCTTGTGAGCGCAGACAACACTTGGATTGCAGTTCATATGAGTCACAAGGTTTCTTTGCACAGAACAAACAGTCTGCTCACGGTCAGGCTAAATGTTAACACAACACAAAGGTCGTTCGGCTCGGCTGTAGTTGAAAACACAGTCCACCATTTTAGGACACAAAGCAAGAGTTAAAATCCAAATGGCGGATAGTTCTTAAAATGGCGGTTAAGTTGATCAGAAATCGGAGCATTTCAAACGCGGTTTTCTTTGCAACGCAAATGGGCTTAGGCCAATATTCATAACCTGGCGGTATTATACGAATATAGTTTAACACAACTTGCTAGTGCCGATCAACCCTTCGGCCACGTGCTGACATTATATTACTGCCGGCATGCAAGATCCACAGATCCCCCACCCTCCCAGCATAATTATATGGGGAAGGCTCACTAACTTATATAGTCATTACAAAAGCACCTGTGTTGCCACCCCTGGCCTTCTCCCCAGTTGCTTCATCCTGATCAGTTCACTCCGTGCCATCAGCCTTGGCAGCACAATTAGAGAACTGAGAACAAGGATCAAACAACACCTGGGCCTACTAAATTCACAGGATGCTAGATATCCTCTGGCACTCCACTGGCAGCAGAAACATCAAATGGACAATAAAGAGTCATCAAACAAGAACCCAGAGGCAGAGACAGAGAATTGAGACTACGGCAACGAGAAGCCACACTAATCTGCAGATACAGGGGTGTCAGCTTAGGCCTCAACACGGATCATGTGACAAACTGTTGCCACTATGCAACCGTGTGTATATCCCTCCCCAAACATACCAGTCACACATGGTTCATTTTTTCCCCAAGCACCAGTACACATTGGCCCTGGCCACCCATTAAACATGTGTACACCGCACACCGCTCCACTTATTAGTCCAGGTCCCGACTGCCCACAGGCAACCACCTTATCTGATCTGCCGTTTGTTTACTAGCAATAAGCAGCCAATCACTACAGTGCCTTGCCGGTGCTGAGTAACCAATCAGCTAGGTGCTGACATTTTATTACTACCGCGGCACCACAGACGAGATCTACAGATTCCTGTCACTGCCAAACTTGTTTGCAGAGGCCCCTCTGGCCTCATCAGGTAAGTGCCCACACACGGAACATGTCTGTAGGTTTAGGAAAAAAGAGTAGACTGAAAGGGGGGCTATTTTCAGTAGTTTAAAACAAATTTCTCTGGTGACATGAACTGAAACAATCGGCATAATAAGGGCTGTTCTGCCCCGCTGTTAATAATGTTAAGTTTAATAATAATCTAGGGATGAGTTCGACAGAGGTATTCAGAACTATCTCTGCCCTCCCCATCGCCCCGTGCATAAGCGCATAGATTAAGCAGTCCCCGTTAACTGTTTAACACTGTTTGTATGTCCCAACACAGTTCGTGAGTAGAAACTATTACACGGCCCAACACACTGTGAGCTGTATATTTTCTCTGGTGACATGAACCGAAGCTATCTGCATAATAATGGTAGCACTGCTCTTTTCAACTTTTACCATCGCCTTGTGCACTAGCGCAGAGATTAAACATTCTCTATTAATCGCATAACACTATTCTTCAATACATTTCGCTAGAACTAACACTCTAGATGGCACTCTCAAGCTGAAACTAACACTTAGTACACTGTGAGACAGTTATCCTGAACCATTCCAAAATGCATATTGGAAATGAGACTTGGGCGAAATAGAAAACGTCTGTCTCTGACACGGTCTCCATAGTAACTGATGCCACTGTGAGAGCCGCACACGAGCGTAAGCAGGCAGAGCCGTACCACTGAGTTAAATTGCTACTGACTTTGGGAGTCTGCACACTAGGTAGCGATCACATAGCCACCCACACAGATTGCGAACACAGTACTCACGTAGATATACTGAGTCGAACGTTATGTTTTAAAGCAGACGCACTGAGGACCGGATCAACAGCCGGATGCGCCGTGTGCGAAGAGATCCACAGTAGGAACTGGTGACCACGCTACATGTAGGGAGAATAGGCACCCCCAGGGGTTGGTTCACTTTATACACCGAGCGAGATCATTAAAACATATACCATCTCTCCATACAGTGTACTCTGACCCAACACAGGACGTTTTGATCCAGCGCTAACCTCCCAGAGGCACGGCGCTGTAACAAGTACAACGCTATAGAAAGAGCAACTCACCAGATTTAGGTGAGTACACCCAACAAACAACTGAAAATCTCCTCTAACAATGGAACACTCCAGTCATTGACTATGCAGTCCTGACTGAGACGAGTTCTGTGTAGAATATATAGAAAGTCCCTCTATGGCTATGCTTTTAGCTATTAGAAAAGCATACCTCATATATACTTTTCACCCTATAGGGAACAGGAAGGATGCACAGCGCATCCACCACTGGCAACCTAGACCAGCTCGCCCTCATACTACACCAGTACAGGTAATTATTAACGCATCTGAGTGTAACGCTCCACTAAAAGAGCAATACGGTAATTGATAAATAATTAGCTCATACCGCTTTTTCTCATTTTTGTCTGATGGGGAAGGTTTTCTATGCGCCTGCACAATACACACCAGGGCACAACTCCTGATGAAAGTTCCCGATGTGTTTCCTTTGAGAACTGAAACATGTTGAGAAATCACTGCATAATGCTAATACAGTGAAAAAGAATGAAGGCAATGAACTAAAAAAAACTGTTTATGCATGCTTTCCAGTGTTCTCATAGACACAGAAGAACGAGGGACCAACAAAGTATATGAGCCTTGTTTGACATGACTCCCTGGCCACTAGAGTGGCAGTGTATTGCACAATATTGATGAATATGCTATTTATGTGAACAGATATGTTTTACGTGTTTTTAGAAAATGAATTGCACCATGGAAAATGTTTATTTGTTAATTAAATTTGTTTTAAACTACTGAAAGTATCCCCCTTTCACTCTTTTTTCCTAAACCTACAGACGTGCCTCTATTTCTTCTATCATATACTTAACCCCCACCCGGACTTAGATAGAGGCAGTACTCTGACATTTGCTAAATGAGTACACATCCAGGGTTCCTCCATTTATCTTGCCTCACACACGGAGCACCATTGAATCCCTCACCCCCGAACCACCTCCGGGCCGACACTGACACTGTTTTGCCGGTGTTAGGCAGGAACCTGTGCAGTTCCCTTAGGTACCACTGCAAAAGATTTAGGACTACAGGTGGTTGGCAGTAAACCCAATTGGTAGCAGTCTGTACCACCCAGATTTACCTGATAGCTGCGGCTGAGCAGTCAGACTTCTCTCAAGATGAGTTAGGCAGTATATAGAGTATACACAATAGGTGCAGAGATACAGTAGCACAAGCAAACACTGACCAGAGCTTTGGTGTAAAAGTATATAATTATTTATTTAAAGACACACTTGTAAATTACACTAGCACAAAGAGAGGTAAATAAATTCAACACATAATCACTATTATATATATACAACCCTAATTACTTATTAGACAAGTCTTAATGAGAAACACCACTTATTTTCAGACAGAGGTGAGCGCTTAACATAAAATGGCACTCTAATAAGTTATTAAAAAGGGAGGGAAAAAGGCAGAGTTATGAAAGCACACAAATGTCAATACTTTTCAAAGAACCACAGTGAGGCAGATTAGGCAAAGTCTACTGGAGAGCAAGGAAGTTCAAATGCCAGGCCCACTCTTAGAGAGAGCAAGCGAAATGTGTCCAGGATCACACAGTGGGCTTATGCCCAAAGAGTCTTGGTAAATAGTTCACAAAAAGATTGAGATCAAGTCAGGAAAAGTTAGTTAACAGGTCCCAGGCTAACCCAGGTTAGAAAGTCGAGGATTTACTGTCACCCCGAACGATCTGTCGCAAGGGAAGCCAGGCGGGTCACAGTACCTGAAAGTGGGAAGAACGCTCCAGCGGGGGCAGTTATTCCTGGCAGCGGGTGCAAGTCAGTGTTTCGTCCAGAGGAAGAGGAGGTCTCGACGTGGAGGAAAGCTGAAGGTCGTTGCGCTGCCAGGGAAGAAACCAGCCGCAGAGTTTCCTGGTTACAAGGTACCACCCTTTTCTTCGCGGTAGTGGTAAACCGTGGTATTCCGGTTGCCGAGGTGCTTGGCACAGGCAAGGCGGCCAAGAGATGGTCCAGGAAGGCGAAAAGACGGGCAAACTGGTTATCCCCACCAGTCAAAGGAAGAAGACTCTCCGGACTGGAGATCTCCTCTGTCGTCGGGAAAAGTGGTGAGACGGTTCAGCAGGGCTCCACCGGTGGTGTCGTCGTTGCAGGTCGGCTCGGCTTCTCCCTCCTCGGATTCTTTAGGTCCTGTGGCGACTTCCCAAGTTCCAGTCCCCAAAGCCCTGCTTTTATGCAGAAAACCCCCATTCATTCAGCCTAGCTGTTACTCAAACATGCTAAGTGGTGAGCCGGGCGGCTCAACACTTGGGCCAATCACATAAGAGTGTGACTTGAGTTGCAGAGGCAACTCAGTCCAGGGTGCCCAAACCCCCCTCTCACACCCCCTGTGGTACCCAGACAGAGTGGCATCACATTTGGAGGCTTCTGTGGAGAAGCCCGCCAAAAAGTGGAACAAAGGGCTCGACTTGGGTTGGAGTCACAGAAGCAAACACAAATACAATTTTGGAACCAAGTTTCGGCAAAAAATACCAACCAGTGAATTTATATTAATTTAATAAACCGGTGGTATGTTCGAGGCTATTTTAAAAAGTGGTAGCCTCGAACAATGGGAAAATCCCATAGGGATATATTTGCGGTCGAATATAAAAAGTAGTATCCACTGCCACCAGCCAAAACTCGATCGGGGGGGACTGGACAGTGCACCCTCGAACAACAGACCCCGGGGCAATCGAATTGCCCCGGCCAGTATGTCCACAATAGGATGGTTTGTACTGGTTCTGTTCACAATTTGAGACTAGTAAAGCCAACGGTGACTTTACATGCCCTGGGAGACAGTAGTCAGTCCCAGAGTATGGAGTCTATGTTTGGGGGTCGCTACGACACCCCTGGGTTAGGCACGGAGGGTGCTGTGTAACCCATATACCAAAAACACATGAAGCCCTATGGGGTAAAGGACCCCATAGCCCATAAAACACATACAAAGTCAAAGGAACACCTCAAATCATGTCTAAGAGTGGGAGGAAAAGAGTCTCACTCTTAGCAGGAGAAAAAAATAAACCCCAAAAATCCAGCAAAGCTGCTGGGGGACTCACTAGGTTTGGGAAATTAGCCTTTACAGAGAATTCTCCCTAACACTCGGGCCCCCCCCAGACTAAGAGACAGGAGGATTTAATCCACTCCTGTGTGAATCTCATACCTCTAGTCGATGACATACATCCTAGAGAGACCATCAGCATTTTGGTGGTGACACCCTGACCTGTGCTCAATGGTGAAATCAAACCCTTGCAGGCAGATTGACCATCTCAATAGTTTTGGATTTTCCCCTTTCATTTGAATCAACCATCTCAAGGGTTGGTGGTCAGTCTGAATGACAAAAGTAGAACCATACAAGTATGGCCTAAACTTCTTCAGTGCCCACACAATAGCAAAACATTATCTTTCGATAGTTGCCCACCTTGTCTCAGGATCCTTCAGCTTTTTGCTGATGAAGCAAATGGGGTGCTCCCTACCTTTCAAATCCAGTTGGCTAAGGACTGCACCTAGACCTACATTAGAAGCATCTGTCTGCACAATGATAGCTTGGTGGTAGTCAGGAGCTCTCAATACTGGTGCTTGGCAAAGGTCTTTCTTTAGGTTTTCAAAGGCCTGATTGCATTCATCATTCCATTTGACCTTCTTAGGGATTTTTGGAGAGGAGATTACATTCAGTGGAGAAGCTATGGTCCCATAGTTCTCTATGAAATTCCTGTAATACCCAGTGAGGCCTAGGAAGGCTCTCACCTGGGTTTGAGTAGTAGGTGTTGTCCAATTTTGCACAGCTTCAATCTTACTGAGCAAAGGCCTTATTTCTCCACCTCCTACCTCATGCCCAAGGTAGACCACCTTACTCTGACCAATTTGGCATTTACTTGCCTTTATGGTCAGATTGGCCTGTCCAAGAGCCTGCAAAACATGTCCTAGGTGGTAAACATGCTTTTCCCAGGATTGGCTGAATACTGCAATGTCATCCAAGTATGCCATGCAGAAATCCTCCATCCCAGCCAGAACCTGATTTACCATCCATTGGAATGTTGCAGGTGCATTTTTCAATCCAAAAGGCATAACCCTAAATTGGTATAAGCCAACTGGGGTACAACATGCAGTCTTCTCCTTGGCATGGTCTGTCAGGGCTATTTGCCAATAGCCTGACGTAAGGTCAAATGTGCTGAGGAACTTGGCTGAACCAAGTCTATCCACCAACTCATCTGTCCTTGGCAAAGGGTGGGCATCAGTCTTGGTGACTGCATTAAGAGCTCTATAGTGGTACTAACACAACTGGACTAGACCATGGGCTACCAGAGGGCTCTATTATCCCGAGATCAAGCATCTTCTTGACCTCCCCTTTGATGTGGGTCCTTACATTTTCTGACATTCTATATCCTCTGCTTTTGACTGGCAGACAGTCACCAGTGAGTATATCATGCTGTCCCCAAGGGGTCAAGCCTGGTGAAAGTGAGAACAGAGAGCCAAACTGATTTAACATGGCTTTGCACTCTTCTTGTTGCTCAGGTGTCAGATTTGAAGAGAGATTTACTCCTTCAATCTTTTCGTCCAAGGGTAAGCCTCTGAGGAGATCAGGGAGAGCTTCACTCTCTTCTTCCTCTTCTGTTGAAGCTAGGAGCAAGGCTCCTACTTCAGGCCTGGAGACATATGCCTTTAGTCGGTTGGTGTGGAAGACTCTGGGAGCCTCCTTTGGATTGCCCAAGTCCACCAGATAGTTTACCTCGCCAAGTTTACCCACAACCTTGAAGGGTCCCATCCATTTATCTTGCAAGGCCCTCTGCCTTGTTGGGATCATAACTAGAACTAGCTGGTCTTGAATGAACTCAAGCATGTTAGCCTTTTGGTCATGCCAATGTTTGACCAAAGCTTTTCCAGCTTTCAGGTTATCACTTGCTTCTGCCATCATCTGTGACATTCTCCTCCGGAGACCTATCACATAGTCAGTCACTCTGACTGGCTTGGGGGAAGGAGCACTCTCCAACCCCTCCTTAATCAGGGCCAATGGACATCTGACTGGATGGCCATAAAGAAGTTCAAAGGGAGAATAACCTACTCCCTCCTGAGGGACTTCTCTATAAGCAAAGAGAAGGCATGGCAATAGAAGGTCCCACTTTCTTTTAAGGGGATCCTCTAAAGCACCTATCATGCTCTTCATGGTTCTGTTGAACCTTTCTACCAACCCATTTGTCTGAGGGTGGTAGGCGGTAGAGAACTTGTAAGTAACTCCACAGGTTTTCCACATGGCTTTCATGTAGTGGGACATAAAATTTGACCCCCTGTCAGAGATTACTTCCTTAGGAAACCCAACCCTGGTAAAAATACCAAGGAGGGCCTTAGCCACAGCCAGAGCTGTAACAGTCCTCATAGGAATTGCCTCAGGGTACCTAGTAGCATGGTCTACTACAAGGATAAACCTGTTGTCTGAGGAGGTTGGGGGATCAAGGGGACCACCAATGTCAATCCCTACCCTCTCAAATGGGACTCCCACAACTGGGAGAGGCACTAAAGGTGCCACATTCTTGGACCCAACCTTACCAGAAGTCTGGCAGGTATGGCAGCTCTTGCAAAACCTATCTACCTCAGCCCCTATCTTTGGCCAATAAAAGTAGAGTGAGAGCCTTTCCTTGCTCTTCTTGAAACTCAAGTGACCAGCCAAAGGAATCTCATCGGCCAGTTGCAAGAACTGTTGTCTGTTTTCTTGAGGTACTACAAGCCGCTTGTAGTCTCCAGGTGCATACTCAGTTGGTTCACTGTAGAAGAGGCCATCTGCCCAGTGCAACCTATACTTCCCAGGCTCTTGCCCATCAGCCTGAGAAGCTGCCTGTTGGCGAAGACCTTCCAGAGTTGGACATTCTCTCTGTCCCTTACTGAAGTCTGCCCTGTTGGGTCCACCTTCTGCCAGTAAAGACTGCAGCTCAGGATGGGCAACAGGATCCAGATCTCCAATGAGTTCTTGGCCTTCCACTAGCTCTTCTTCAGAGTCTAGCTCCACCATACAGGGCTGTACCTCCCTCTCAGCCTCAGCTGGAGGTGGAGTTACAGGTGTAACTTTGGACAACCTAGGGGAAGTCCTTGTTGGAAGCACTGGAGTGCTTGCTGTGGGCTGTTTCTTGGAAGTCTTGGGTTTCCCTTTTCCTTCTTTTTGTTCAGTGATAGCAAGTTGTAACTCCAGTGGAGTAGGAGTGATATCTTTCTTCATCATCTCCTTGGGAGTACCTCTCATGGTTCTCTCCCTTGCAGGTATGGTGAGCTCCTGTAACCTTTTACTAGGAGGTCTGGGGGTATGTGCACTACTCCAAGAGTTTTCAGGTCATTACCCAACAGAACCCTTCCTGGTACCTCACTTTGCATGCTGACAGGTATATTCACAGTCATGTAATTACACTGGAAGAGAACTGGTAATTGGGGAAGCATCTGCACAGGCCCTCCAGCTAACTTGGTGAGGCGTTTGGGTGCCTTAGCAACATCCTCAGCCTGAAAGAAAGATTTATCCACCACAGTTATGCTGGCTCCATTGTCCCTAATGGCAGGAGTCTCCTGACCATTCACCTGGACACTGTCCTTATAATACTCTTTAGTATTATCTGGGATAGAGTTATAGACATCTAAATTCTGTAGTTCCCACAGACCCAGAGACACTAAAGAAACACTGGCTGAGACTCAAATGGGTTCATCAGCCAGCAGTAGAAAGTTTCCACTTGCCATTTGTACTTCCTCCTCTGGAGCGAAGGCTAAGGAGACAAGCTGGACCCCTGAAGGTTTACCCTTACATCTGGGATCTCCTTTCACATGGTTAGGCGAACCACAAACATAGCATTTACCAAATGCTTTCTGGAATGGTGGCTTGCTCTGACCTCCTTCTGGTTTACCACCAGAGGGTACACTACTGTGATTTGGTTTCCCTTGTGGCTTACTCTTATTGTTCTGTTTGGGGCCCTCTTTGGGATTGGAATTATTAGAATTCTCTTTGGAGTCCTTTTTTGGCTCTTTCCCCTCATCCTTTTTCTGAGCTACCCCAGAGTCCTTGTGAGTAGCCCTGTTGGCAACCCACAAGTCAGCAGCCTTAGCTAGTTTCCTGGAATCTAATTCCTTTGAATCAGCCAAGTGTGTGTTAGGGAGAATTCTCTGTAAGGCTAATTTCCCAAACCAAGTGAGTCCCCCAGCAGCTTTGCTGGATTTTTGGGGTTTATTTTTTCCCCTGCCAAGAGTGAGACTATTTTACTCCCACTCTTAGACATGATTTGAAGTGTTCCTTTGTCTTTCCATGTGTGAAGCTGAGCCGACCTGCAACGACGACACCACCGGTGGAGCCCTGCTGAACCGTCTCACCACTTTTCCCGACAACAGAGGAGATCTCCAGTCCGGAGAGTCTTCTTCCTTTGACTGGTGGGGATAACCAGTTTTGCCTTCTTTTCACCTTACTGGAGCATCTCGTGGCTGCCTTGCCCGTGCCAAGCACCCCGGCAACCGGAAGACCACGGTTTACCACTACCGCGAAGAGAAGGGTAGTACCTTTTAACCGAAGAACTCCTCGGCTGGTTTCTTCCCTGGCAGTGCAACGACCTTCATCTTTCCTCCACGGCGAGATCTCTTCTTCCTCTGGACAAAACACCGACTTGCACCTGCTGCCAGGAACAACTGCCCCCGCTGGAGCTTCCTTCACACTTAAGGTACTGTGTCCCTCCTGGCGTCCCTTGCGACAGATCGTTCGGGGTGACAGTAAAGCCTCGACTTTCTAACCTGGGCTAGCCTGGGACAACCTAGCTAACTTTTCCTGACTTTAATTTCATCCTTTTTGTGCGAACTATCTACAAGACTCTTTGGACAAAACCCCACTGTGTGAACCTGGACCCCTTCTGTTTGCTCTCTCCAAGAGTGGGCCTTGCAATTGACTTCCTTGCTCTCCAGTAGAACTCTGCCTATCCTGCCTTACTGTGGTTCTTTTTAAAAGTATTGAAACTTGTGTGCTTCCTTAACTCTGCTTTTTTCCCTCCCTTTCTTTACAACTTATTAGGGTGTCATCTTATGTTAAGCGCTCACCTTTGTCTGAATATAAGTGGTGTTTCTCACTAAGACTTGTCTAATAAGTGAATAGGGTTGTATATATATGATAGTGACTGTGTGCTGAAATTTACTTACCTCGTTTTTGCTAGTGTAAATCACAAGTGTGTTTTTAAATAAATAATTATATACTTTTACACCAAAGCTCTGGTCAGTGTTTGCTTGTGCTACTGTATCTCTGTAACTATTGTGTATACTCTGCATACTGCCTAACTCTTCTTAAGGGAAGTCTGACTGCTCAGCCATGTTATGGATGTCTAGTTTCAGGTGTGTGAGCCAATGACTGAGACAGCCCTGCCCGAAACCGGTATGAATGCAGTGTGGTTTGCTGAATGGCTGGGTGCTTGTCCGAATCCACATTCCGTGTTGTGAGTGTCTGGATGGAGAAGAATGGTCTGAATGCACTGTGAGCCTGATTGGCTGCCTGCCTGCAGGAATGCCCTACTGAATGATTGGTTGCCTGAGTGTGACCCAGCAGTATATCTGGAGACCTCTCACTGATGTAAATCGTTCAGAAGCTGAAGTAGAAACTTGGTGCTTAACCTTGCGGCCCGCTGTAAGAAGAAGAATTGCTGCTGCTGTCCTTCCCTAATCTGAATGCTGCATGACTGTCAAGGAACTGATCCAAGAGAGGACCTGGCTAGGAGACCTCTTCCTGCGCTATGAGGGACCATCGTGCACCAGCTAATCTTCACCAAGGCTCCCTGGAAGTCAGACCCTCGAAAGGCCGTGGACCGGAGACAGGGACTGCCGAGAAATCTGAAGTGAAGCACCCGGACATTGAAGTCCATCACCGCTGACTGAGATTCTGAGGTATCGCTGTAACCTCGTCGACCAGAGCTGCAACGCTCCATTGCTTAAGACACTTTGAATCAAGGACTCCCTTGCTAATCACTGTCGACTGTTTTTGTCCTGCTGGAGAAAGTCAAGATCATTGACAACTTTGGAGTTCTTCGATGGAGTCTTCTTTCGTAGAGTTCGGGTCTTGTATAACCCAGTGTGCAGGTCCTCGGGTTCCAGCGTGCGTTCAGCGTTCTGAGTCCTGGGAACGTTCAGATGTCTGGGAGCTCTGAGGAAATCCAGGAAACAGCGAAGAGTGTACACAGAAGACGAGTACACGGAGATCCGGGATACAAGGAGGGCAAAAAGGAGGGGGAATGAAGGAGGAGGAATTTAGGGGAACCGGGAACCAGGATTCAAAGGAAAAACACAAGCGAACTCCGGCAGAACACGTCTAGCCACGGCAAGCGGTAGCGTTGAGACGCGCAGGGCCGCGAGGGCGTGTCCGCTTTATAGAAAGTAATGCGTACGGCGTGGAAACTGGTAAACAGTATTCCGCGTTCGGCGGCCATGTTGGGAGTACTGCTGAGTGCAAGCCCCTATGGGTCAGGGACCAGGAAGTCCAGAAAGGACGCGTCCGATGGTTCATGACAGTTCTTGCCTCATCCTTCTTGGTTTATATACGGCCCGCCTGCTATGACCCTGGTTTACTTTCCGGACTGTGTGTACTTCGTTCTGTGCTTACCTGCCTTCCTGTTGCCGATTCGGACTGCCTATGACTTTCCTTGTCACGCGACTTGACTTTGGACCTTGCCCGCCCAATGCCGAATATCTCCTTTGCTTTTGGACTGCTCATTGTCTTGCTTTCTTTGGATACTTCACCTGTCTCCCGCAGGATCAACAACTTCGTCTGAACTTTGGGACTGCTTGCGCGCTTGCAGTTTATGAACTAGAGACGCTCTCCTGCATGCTGCTAAACCTTTAGGCTTCCTCATGCTGGCGGGCTAGGTGGACCTTTCTGGATTTACCTTGTGTCCTCTGCATTGTGTGGACCTTGGGACTTCCTTATCCAGCTGCCCATTGAATATACTTGGTAAGGCTCATAATGGGTTCTGAGTATTTAGTTTATGGTAATTTTCTGTTCTTCTAACGAGTTTTGGGGTTATCTCATTTCGCTTTAGGTAGCTATTGGGGGTGTTCAGGACACTTTAACATTGACCTCACCTTAGCAACCATCTAAGCACACGACCACCGCTGAAGGTGGGAGCAATACACACCTACAGGTGGGTCTAATTCTGGTGTGTGTGTGTGTAGAATTCACAAAATTGCAATCAGATTATAACAGTGCTCATCTCTTCCACAGCTGGCGTGTCGTGAGGGAGTGTCCTGTCTTCCGACTATTGGACCCCTCTGCTTGTCTTGATTGCACAACAGAGGGTTACAGTTGTAGGAAGAACTTGTCTTCAACTGCTTTCCAGAGCCATAGCAGTCCGAGTACGCTACAAGGTATTGGTCTTGATTCATGACAATTCGGGACAAACTATAAATAAACATTAGGATACATGAATGCTACATTTAAAGCATAGGAAGTCCTAAATAATGGACAAAAGGATATGTTTGCATCTTATGTGGAAGTTAGATTTGCGTAAAACTATGTACTAGCCCCTCGTTCCCTATCCTTGTCACTAGTTAATGCTGGATACTTCGGAGCTGCTTTTAGCTTCTGCTTATCAAATGCTAATTTTGATCTCTACAGTGACATGGTATATCTGATCAAGACTCAGACGGCGGCTTTTCTTAAAATGTGATTTGACGTCAGTGGTTGTAGGGACTTGCAGCCCACTCAGGAAATGAATCCTTGTGATGATCGTATGCCAAATCTAAGAGTGACCACAAATAGGGTGTGGGGGGTATTGTGGTTGGCTGCGAGGGAAGAGTGCAGTGTAGGAAACCCATGGACTGGAATTGGGTACTGAGTTTCCTGCCTGTTAGGGTGGAGAGACGATGGTGAAGTTGTGAGATTGTCCGATATCAGTGATGTTTGAATCTTTTTTTATGCAAGAGAGTTGCATGACAGCAGACTACAAGCTTGAAAGTTATACGATTTACGATTTTTTCAAAATAAGGCCAGAAAGGCCCATTAGGCCACTCTTCAGGTGGTCTATTGATAGGCATAAAGATCACATTAATAGCACGGCAGATATCTGTCATTGAATATGAGCCTAATGTTTTAGTAGTTCAGGTGGCCATATCGAAATTGTGACCAAAACAGAATATTGTATGTTAACATGTATGACCCTCCAGGTGGTATATGCATGGAAGTAATAAGTTGGGAAACGTTAACCTGGTCATTAATGGAGGAGATTTGAAGGCCTGCTGTGTAACGCTCACCTGATTCCCGTAGAGGCGCCGGTCTTGACTGGGCGTATACCGTATCTTCAAAGGTGATGTGTAACACACGGCTGGCTCTTTGGGCTGGACCTCTGTGCACTGTATGTTTGACTCGAAGGGTAAGATGTCTGCAGATAGAAAATATGGAATTAATGAACTGGGTTATTGAATGTCTCTCTCTTCTTCCCTTTCTCTTCTCCCGTAGAACCCCGAAGGTTAACGCTCTCCCCCTAGGTAAGTGAACGCTGTGCTCTCCATCTGCCTCGGGGCAGGGTGCTGTAACCAGTTTCTTCACTGGATAAGGGGAGCAGGCCTCTTGACTTCAGAGGACTGCTGTCCGTCGTTTACTGCACGAACGGTAAGTTTCGAGTAATTCTAATGTCTTTAAAGTCTTTAGTAATGATGTCTCTTGTTTTGCAGGGTTCCGGCGATGGTGGATGACGGGCTAAAGTGAGTTGAAGATGGAGCCCATGTGATGAATAGAAGCGCCTGGAAGCACGTAAGTAAGCGCTTGTTGCCTGCTTCACGATGCGCTCTAACTGTCTTTTTATTTTGCAGGTACAAGTTCGGAGCGGCTGCAGGGTGCCGGAATACCCACTGGGTTAGATGTGGAAAGGAGTAATGGCACGTGAGTATTAAAGTTCCCCAATGTCTTTAAACGCACCTTGTTTTGTCTTTCAGATGCGGGATGCAGCGCCGAAGGCCTCCGGAGCGTGCAAAGAGTTGGTAAGCTTTTGTCTTTCAGATGCCGGAATGCAGTGTGAAGACCTCCGGAGCGCACGAAGAGTAGGTAAGCCTTTGTCTTTCAGAATGCAGCGCGAGGCGTTGGTGACAGCCGATGGCCCAGGTAAGTGAAGAGCTGTCACTGAAGACCGTAATGCTAACCTGTTCTTTCTTGTCTTTATAGGTGTTGCTGAAGACTGGATTCAGGATGGTAAGCCTTTTTCCTTAGGCCCAGGATCAGATGCAGAAGACACGATGAGCGTTCTGCTGCAGAGGATGCAGAATAATGCAAAGCAAGATTCATCCATCGGGTGTGGTTTAAATAGCCTCCTGTAGTGCTTAGGTGTCTCCTTCCACAGCCACGCCTAGGTAAGAAAAGAGTTCCTGCTTTCCAGAAGAGTTCCAGTGTTCTGAACCTAAGGAGTGGCTCCTGCCCCACCCAACAGGAAAAGTAGTTCCAAACAGAAGAGGATCAGAGGCTCAACTGGCAGGCAAGTAAGCAGCATGGTCTGCTGCAGGTAAGTCCACCCAAGCATTATGAGCCCGGCGCTTCCAGCGCTGGGACTGGGCATATTTATGAGCCTGGTGCCACTGGCACCAGGACTGGGTCCAAAAGGTCCCAATTGGGACTGGTTGGCACTCGGAACCTGGGTTATGAATCTGCTTCCAAGGGAGTTGGGAAAACCCTGACCTTTTGGAAGCAGAGATCATGACAGTACCCCCCCTCAAGGCCCCTCCCAAACCGGGCTTCTCCGGGGGTTTTGGCTTGTCAGGAAATGTTCGGTGAAATCTTTTGATTAGGCGAGGAGCGTGGACATATTCAGCAGGTTCCCAGGATCTCTCTTGGGGGCCGTAGCCTTTCCAGTCAATTAGGTAAAATAGTTTAGATTTGGAGATCTTGGAGTCCAGAATGCTTTTGACTTTAAACTCGAGTTCCCCATCAACTAGGATAGGCTTTGGAGATTTAGTTAGTCGGGTTTGAGGTTGCACGGGTTTTAATAGAGAGACGTGGAAGACCGGATGTATCTTCATGTGCGGGGGCAAGTCCAACTTGACCGCTACTGGGTTTACTATGGTAGTGATGGAATAGGGACCAAGGTATCTTGGGTTGAATGTGCGTGGCCCCTTTAGAGGTAGATATTTGGTGGATAACCAGACTTGATCCCCTACTCGATATTGAGGGGCTTCCTTCCGATGTTGATCTGCTCCTTTCTTGTATTGTTCTTTAGCCCTTTGAAGGTGAGAAACAGCTTCCTTAAAGGCTTGGGTGATTGTAGAATGCAGGTAGTCTACTGCTGGTGTTTCAAGATCTTGGAGGGGATCCAACTCCGAGGTTCGAGGGTGACTGCCGTACAAAAGAAAAAACGGGGTTTTCCCAGTTCCCGAATGGACAGAGTTATTGTAGGCATATTCGGCTATCCAAAGGATGTCTTTCCAAGTTTTTTCAGTTTGTTGCAGCATGCAGCGTAAATACTGTTCCAGAGTTTGATTGGTCCTCTCGGTTTGTCCGTCGGTCTGAGGGTGGTGACTGGTCGATAGTCTAACATCAATTTGAGCCGACCGACAGCAACTTCGCCAAAAATGAGAAATAAATTGACTACCTCGATCCGAAATTAGAACCGAAGGAAAACCGTGCAGTCGGACGATGTTTTCGAGAAATTTTCGGGCCAGAGTTGCTGCTGTTGGCAAGCCTTTGAGCGGAATGAAATGCGCCATCTTGGAGAATAAGTCCACGATTACTAGAATCGTATTGTATCCGGAGCATGGAGGTAGATCGGTGATGAAGTCCATAGAAAGCGTATGCCAAGGGCGAGGTGGGATGTCAATAGGGCGTAAGAGGCCTGCTGGTCTTTCCTTTTGACTCTTGTTTTGGGCGCATACTCCACAGGACATTATAAAGTCTCTGATATCTTTTTTCCAAGACGGCCACCAGAAGTAGCGCTTGATCTTTTCTGAGGTCTTGGCTATACCGGGATGTCCTTCCATTAAAGAATCGTGATAACAAGAGATTACTTCTTTCTGTAAATCTGTGCTGGGTAGGTATAATCGTTCTTGGAAATACAATAAGTTGTCCTTTACTGCAAAGTCCTTTCCTTGCAGATGCCAATTCTGTATGTCTGCTGGAGTTACAAGTTGCCTGGCTTTATCCTTAACTTCCTCTCTGGATTGTGTGGCGATTACACCCAGAATTCTTTGTTCGGGAATGATTGGTACAGGTTTAGGGTTGATCAAGTGTTCTTCCACTCCCATCCGAGAAAGGGCATCAGCTTTACCGTTTTTTGTACCAGGTCGATAGGTAATTATGAAGTCAAACTCGGCAAAGAATAATGCCCAACGGAGTTGTCTAGAGGATTGGGCTTTTGCGGTTTTCAAATATTGCAGGTTTCGGTGATCCGTAATCACAGTAACGGTGTGTCGGGCCCCCAGCAGATAATGCCGCCAAGCGTTAAAGGCAGACTTGATAGCCAGAAGTTCCTTGTCAGTAATCGTGTAATTGATTTCAGGAGGCGAGAATTTGCGGGACCAAAATGCCACGGGATGCAACTGATTGGTTACCGGGTCCTTCTGTGATAGAACTGCCCCCATGGCAAGGCTTGAAGCATCAGTTTCCACGATGTAGGGGAG
Organism: Ambystoma mexicanum; assembly: GCF_040938575.1. Lineage (NCBI taxonomy): Eukaryota > Metazoa > Chordata > Amphibia > Caudata > Ambystomatidae > Ambystoma > Ambystoma mexicanum. The sequence goes on from NC_090931.1 coordinate 784,286,867, forward strand.
TTCGGGGCGAGGTTGTTTTAAGATTGGTGCAGAGATAAATTTACTCTTCAAATCCTGGAAAGCTTGTTCCGCCTCGGCAGACCATTCAAAACGTTTGTTTTTCTTTAACAAGGCAGTGATGGGCTGGACTATTCGAGAGAATTCGGGGATAAACCTGCGGTAAAAGTTAGCGAAGCCTAACATGCTTTGCACACCTTTTACGGAGGATGGTGATGGCCATTTGAGAACTGCATCGACCTTCTTTGAATCCATACGCACTCCGCCAGGTGATAATATGAATCCCAAGAATTCAACTTCAGTCACGTTGAAAACACATTTTTCCAACTTAGCGAAAAGTTTGTGTTGACGCAATCTTTCGAGGACCATTTTCACGTGTTTCCGATGTTCAGATTCCGATGAAGAATAAACGAGGATGTCGTCAATGTAAACAACAACACACACATCTATGAGCTCTCTGAGGACATCGTTCATAAAATATTGAAAGGCGGCCGGGGCATTGCAAAGTCCGAAGGGCATGACCTGATATTCAAATAGCCCATACTTGGTGCGGAAGGCCGTCTTCCATTCATCGCCCTCTTTTACTCGTACCAAGTGGTAAGCTCCTCTAAGATCCAGCTTTGTATATATGCATGCTTTTCTGACTTGGTCCAGGAGTTCAGGGATCAAAGGTAACGGATATCTATTCTTAACGGTGATCTGGTTCAGGGAGCGATAATCTATACAAGTTCTAAGGTCTCCTTCCTTTTTTGGAACGAAGAACAAAGCTGAAGAAGCAGGGGACTTGGAAGGACGAATAAACCCATTTGCCAGGTATTGATCCAGGTATTGTCGAAGGTGAAGGTTCTCAGGCTCGGTGAGGGCATAAATTCTACTACAAGGAGGAGTAGATCCAGGTATCAGGTCTATCTGGCAGTCATAAGACCTATGAGGAGGTAGAGAGTTAGCCTGATCCTTCCGGAAAACATCTTGGTATTCTAGGTATTCGGGAGGTAACTGGGGAGTCTCTGAAGAAATTGCTGCCAGTGCAACACCAGGTGGAGGGTGACAAGTAGAGACACATTCTGGAAACTGGACCGTTCTTGCTCGCCAATCGATCAGAGGATTGTGTTTCTCTAACCAAGGTATTCCTAGAATAATCTGAAACTGAGGGGCCTTGATCACATCGAACACGATCTTCTCATGGTGTCCATCTTGACTTATTAGCGTCACTTCTTGAGTGGTATGCGTTACTGGCCCGGAGGCTATCTCCGTACCATCCACCGTAGTAATGACATCCTTTACAGCCTTGGGACAAAGAGTTAGATTCATCCTCAAAACCATTTCATGATCCACATAATTGCCGATGGCACCGCTGTCGACGTAAGCTTCAATTGCATGTAATCGATCCGGATTATCAGGGCTAATGAGGACCATAGGTATCACGAAATGCGAGGTCACGGAACTGGTTTTCACGCTCGGCAAGAGGACCTCTATTCTTGACGGGCGAGGTCGTTTCCCTGCTCAGAGTTTGTAACTTTGGTAACTGCAGCTCCTACTGCCTTCTTAGCAGGTTTCACCGGACAGTCTCGAAGAAAGTGCCCTGAGTTTCCGCAATAGAGGCATAATTGCAACTGTTTTCTCCTTTCCCGCTCCTTTTGTGTTAGAGGACCTTTCAGACCCCCTATTTGCATGGGTTCCCCGGAGTCTACTCCTTTGGAAGGAGTTGGCGGTTTGGAAAATACTCGAGCATCAAACTTGGAACGATCGGCCTTCCTGTTCTGCAGTCTGTGATCTATTTGAACGACTAAGTCTATATAGGCCGAACAATCTTGTGGGGGATTCACTACTTGGGCTAACACATCTTTGAGCTCTCCACGTAGACCTCTATAAAACAGCGTAATCCTTTTGTCCTCAGGCCATTGAGTTTCCACTATCAGTCTGTTGAAAGACGCAATATAAGCCAAAAGGTCTTGATTACCTTGTCGCAACGAAAGAAGCTCATTGTCCAAGGTCTGCCCCTGTGAATGTCTTGCGAACAGTTTTTCCATACTGAGCTGAAAAGCTTGAAAATCATGGAGGACCGGATCATCTTGATTTACTAGAGGGATCGACCAGTCTGCCGCATTGCCACTAAGGTACGAAAGCACGAAAGCTACTTTAGCTTGATCAGTTGGAAAGGCTGCTGGCCGGCATAAGAAATGCAACCGGCACTGATTGATAAATACTGCAAACCTCTTTGGGTCACCAGAAAATCGTTCGGGTGGAGCCAGAGGTACATTCCCAGGTAGGTTGATCTGCACTGGATTCATAGAGGATGTAGAAGGAAGATTTCCCCCAGATGCGGGTAACGTGGTCTGTCCGGTTTGTGACTGTAGCAATTGTCTAGCGAGATCATCTGTTCGCTCCTTGGAAATAATCAGTTCCCTTCCTAGAGCGTTCGTTTCCTGACAGGCTGCATGCACTTCTGCCCTTAGTTCCCCAAGTAACTGGGCTAGTTGGTCGGTATCCGAGGTTTCCATAGCGCCTGGACGGGAGTTTTGTGGTAGGCTTTGCATTTTGTAACGCTCACCTGATTCCCGTAGAGGCGCCGGTCTTGACTGGGCGTATACCGTATCTTCAAAGGTGATGTGTAACACACGGCTGGCTCTTTGGGCTGGACCTCTGTGCACTGTATGTTTGACTCGAAGGGTAAGATGTCTGCAGATAGAAAATATGGGATTAATGAACTGGGTTATTGAATGTCTCTCTCTTCTTCCCTTTCTCTTCTCCTGTAGAACCCCAAAAGTTAACGCTCTCCCCTTAGGTAAGTGAACGCTGTGCTCTCCATCTGCCTCGGGGCAGGGTGCTGTAACCAGTTTCTTCACTGGATAAGGGGAGCAGGCCTCTTGACTTCAGAGGACTGCTGTCCGTCGTTTACTGCACGAACGGTAAGTTTCGAGTAATTCTAATGTCTTTAAAGTCTTTAGTAATGATGTCTCTTGTTTTGCAGGGTTCCGGCGATGGTGGATGACGGGCTGAAGTGAGTTGAAGATGGAGCCCATGTGATGAATAGAAGCGCCTGGAAGCACGTAAGTAAGCGCTTGTTGCCTGCTTCACGATGCGCTCTAACTGTCTTTTTATTTTGCAGGTACAAGTTCGGAGCGGCTGCAGGGTGCCGGAATACCCACTGGGTTAGATGTGGAAAAGAGTAATGGCACGTGAGTATTAAAGTTCCCCAATGTCTTTAAACGCACCTTGTTTTGTCTTTCAGATGCGGGATGCAGCGCCGAAGGCCTCCGGAGCGTGCGAAGAGTTGGTAAGCTTTTGTCTTTCAGATGCCGGAATGCAGTGTGAAGACCTCCGGAGCGCACGAAGAGTAGGTAAGCCTTTGTCTTTCAGAATGCAGCGCGAGGCGTTGGTGACAGCCGATGGCCCAGGTAAGTGAAGAGCTGTCACTGAAGACCGTAATGCTAACCTGTTCTTTCTTGTCTTTATAGGTGTTGCTGAAGACTGGATTCAGGATGGTAAGCCTTTTTCCTTAGGCCCAGGATCAGATGCAGAAGACAGGATGAGCGTTCTGCTGCAGAGGATGCAGAATAATGCAAAGCAAGATTCATCCATCGGGTGTGGTTTAAATAGCCTCCTGTAGTGCTTAGGTGTCTCCTTCCACAGCCACGCCTAGGTAAGAAAAGAGTTCCTGCTTTCCAGAAGAGTTCCAGTGTTCTGAACCTAAGGAGTGGCTCCTGCCCCACCCAACAGGAAAAGTAGTTCCAAACAGAAGAGGATCAGAGGCTCAACTGGCAGGCAAGTAAGCAGCATGGTCTGCTGCAGGTAAGTCCACCCAAGCATTATGAGCCCGGCGCTTCCAGCGCTGGGACTGGGCATATTTATGAGCCTGGTGCCACTGGCGCCAGGACTGGGTCCAAAAGGTCCCAATTGGGACTGGTTGGCACTCGGAACCTGGGTTATGAATCTGCTTCCAAGGGAGTTGGGAAAACCCTGACCTTTTGGAAGCAGAGATCATGACATGCTGCTTGGATTAGACATTAATCAAGGATTCAACTTATGTGAAGCAGGTCTGTCAAATGAACAAACCGCACAGCAACGAACAGGGGAAAATATGTCTCAACTTTATGCAGGAGTGCGATTTGTGCATGCTGAATGCAAGAATTGCAGGTGATATCCCTGGGACAGATACATGGTCAAATGGGAATTGTGTTGCAACTTTACATTACTTCTTCTGCAATAGCTCCATGCTGGACATGTCATAAGTATGGAGGTATGTGCAAATAGTCAGAGTGACTATTCAGTACTTATGTTAAAATTACGGGCTACAGATCGTGGAGTTATTCCAATATTATTGGGAGATGTGCAAGTAAATAGTGCTGGAAATAGGGTCTCTTGGTCAGCTGTAGCATATTGTAGAATCAGTGAATTGTATGTCTCTAGATGAGCAAATAACATGGTTTAAATGGCTGTGTTCCAGCATTGTTTTAAAGACTGGGTGGTATCAATTGAAGAAGGGAAAAATCCACCAAAAAAGTATGATAGTGCTATTCTGCACGCAAAGCGTGAAATGAGGAGGGAGATACGTTACATGAGCTCAATTGGCTTTGACAAGGTTGATATGGTGAAGGCAGTAAAAAATATCAAAAATGCCTACACAAATTCGGTAAAAGGTGGCTGCATTTGATTCCATGGACAGACGGGTACTGTGGCAGAAATTGTTTGAATGGGAAATCCCTGATGCACTCTTGAATGCAATAGTCCAACTGCGTGAGCGGATCGGTGTCAATGTGAAGTTGAGTAGCAGGGGCACGTGCACACCCGTTACACCAACATATAGAGGCATTAAGCAGGGGTGTGTGCTCACAACCTTGCTTTTCAACCTCTATCTAGCGGATTGGCCAGGGAGATTGAGAGAAGCTAAAAATGTCCCTCCTAGAATTGGCATGGAACACGTGGTGTGTTATCCAGGGATGTCATTTAGGGGTCGCCAGAGGTCGCAGTTGCAACCTCTAAGGTCTCCCCTGCGACCTCTGTGGTCTCCCATGCGATCTCTAAAAAAATGTTAATAAGAAGTTATTATTATTTTTGTTTTGTTGTAATGCAAGCTCCTGGACTGTTGCCAGGACTATGTGACTCTTTTCTTCTGGAGTGGCTGGCTTGCTTGTTCAGGCCCCTTAAAAAAAGAAGAAATATAAGAACAGGAGTACCCAAAGTCTAACACTTTCAGCACTGACCCTAAATAAGAAAGAATAGGAATACCAAATAATGTTTCTTTCTGGAATTTTATACAATGATTGCTAGACTCATTAAAGGTTTATTTCAGGCACACTTCAGGGGGTGAGTCACTGATTTACTCTGTTCTTAAACGCCTCAACTCAGCCTTTCATACTTCTGAGGTCGATAAATGAGTACCAACACAGGTTGGGTGACATTGGGTTATGTTTTTTTCTATATAAAGCGCTTAAGCGTAAGTGCTATATAATAGCACATCATTACCATTTGGTCATGGACGTCTGCTTGCATTCACAGTAATTTGGTAATATGGGCCTATATACACTGATCTTAACGATACATATGACGATCCATTCTTGTGTGAAATGATCATCACATTATAGTGATATCGTAACCATACTTTTCGTAGTGTACAATGCTCTGTGATGCCACTTCCTGTTTTGTCAACGGGTGAAAGGTTGTGTTCCATTGCTTCCCGCAATATCACTTCAGGGTGGGGTCAAATGACATCACTTCCGGTGATGTCATCAGGGGTCAAGGGTCATGTGATGACACTTCCGCTACCCCTGGCATTTTGGTGAAATGACTTCCCTGCAGCAGGAATTACTGCCAGTTTTCAGTAATAATTCCACCAGTGCTAATTCCCTAAGGGCTAATTCCTCTAGAGAAATAAGCTCCCATTTCAGTGACCGTGAATTTGGCAGAGTGATAACAACGGCGGTAATTCTCTTACTGACAGTTTTTTTCACTTACTGCCAAACTCAAAATGAGGCCCATGTTGGGAATGACTGCCAAAGAAATTTACTGTTATTGCCACTCACTTGAGTGGACTAGCAGCAGGATTATATGTGGTGATAAAGCAGTGTTAATCTGTTTTTTGAGTGGGGATTTTGTTGGATACTGAAAGCAGAAATTCCATTGTCGAAAATCTGATGATTTTGGAGGTAATGTGAAGGATTTAGCATAGGCTACATGCTGGATGTAAATTCTCCCCTTTACTTCCAATCTCAGAGTTCGGCTCTATGGTATAATTCACAGCAATTCTGTTGCTGCTTAAAAAAAGTAACAGTACATGAATTACCGCTTACATCTACTGCAGAACCAAACAGGCAACAATGCCCATTGGTTGAGTGGCCAATGCTAACTATTATCTCTATGACAAAGTTATACCAAGGAAATTAAACTGCCCTGTATTTGTCCAAAAGAAGCAGCTCTAGATGGTGTCTGCCGGTGTCAGCCGGTGAAGCAGGAAGCAGGCAGCCAGCAGCCGTCAACCGGCAGCGACAGACATAGTAAGTGGGGTCTGGCCAGGGGGGCACAGCAATCACCGTGCCCCACTAAACTGGCCCACCTCTCCCATATCCTATCTAATCCACCAACCACTAGCTTATGGCATGCATGTTCCCATTTCCATTTGGCAACTCTCCCCACCTAATACACCCACCGAGTTGTGTACTGTTTTCCATGCCATATATAGCATCTAGAAGAAATTTTGATTGGCGACACTGCATATCTATGTGGATGGCACTCTAACTGCACTGGCCACTCCGGTCAAATTTGTGATTGTTGGCTTGTGTCACATCTAGACAGATTTGTAATTATTAGCTTTTGTCACATATAGACAGAATTGTAATTATTAGCCTGCGTCTCATCTAGACAGAATTGTATTTATTAGCTTCTGTCACATCTAGACAGAATTGTAATGATCAGCCTGCGTTACATCTAGACAGAATTGTGAATATTACTTTGCATCTCATCTAGACAGAATTGTAATTATTAGCCTGCATCACATCTATACAGAATTGTGGTTACTGGCCTGTGTCAAATCTGGACGGAATTGCGACTATTGCCCTGTGTCACATCGGGACAGGAGTATGAATGTTAGCTTGCATCACATCTAGATAGAAATGTGAACATCTAACTTGCAGCAGACCTAGATAGTAATGTCTACAACCAACCCCACTAATAAAAAAACTCATCCCTCTGCATGCACCTCTGAAACTCCAAATTAACTACAACCATATCTTCAAACTGCACACACTTCACTACAGCGCAATCAATGAAACAAACCACACATAGCCTCGCACAACAGCACAGGACGGCTACCAACCAAGACAATACACCTAAGCTCAGCCAACGGTGAAAACCGAATTGAAGCTGCCAACAGCAAATCACAGCTCTCTTGCTCTTTCTCCCGCTATGTACTCTACTAAGTACTCTACCACCTTGCCTTTCAGAGCGCCAGGGGACCACTACGGTGGTGATAGTGTACAGTATAAATACACTTTTACATTAACTTTAACAATTATAATAATTTAATATAGTGTGGTCAGACTTATGCTTCTTCACAAAGTGCAGTGGTTCTGCAACAGGTCTTCCTATCACTCACCTTACTTGTACAAATGTTTTAGTACTTGAGAGTTAATTCCTTGAGATTTGGACAGTGTTTTATTTTTTTTACAGATTTTTGGGATGTTTGCAGCTGGTGGATTAACCACACTAGCTGGCTGTGTCATGATCCGTCGCCTACGTCCTTTCTGGACTTCGTGGTCCCTGACCCATAGGGGATTGAATGCAGTAATCCTTCCAACATGGCCGCCTCATATGGAACGCTGTTTGCCAGTCCTTGCGCTCCACGCTGTACACTCTACGTTCTACTAAACAGACACGCCCCCGCGGCTCTGCGCGTCACAACGCTACCGCTTACTGTAGTTGGACGTGTGTTGCCGGAGTTCACGCGGGGCTTTCTTCTGAATCCTGTTTCCCGGTTCCTTGAATCCCCTTCCTTCCTTCTTTTCCTCAAAAACTTACCTTCGAACTTCCTGGATTTTCGCCTGTGCTCGGGTCACGGTGTTCCGTGTCTCCGAGCTCGGACATTGTTCCTTCCTGGTCTCTGTCCTGGACATCTGAACGTATCCTGGAGTTGGATTGTCATCCTCATGCTGGAATCCGAAGACCAGCACACGGGTTTATACAAATCCCGGACCGTGCGAAAGAAGTCACCAAAGAAGGTCTCAAGCAAACAACAAAAACAGGTGAGAAGGGGAGAGACTTGTGACAGATTGAGACGCCAAAAAAACGATACAGACACAGAGGTGGAATCCGCGGTTCAAGACCTCATGCGAGGCATGCAGGAACTAACCACAGAAGTCCAGAACCTTAAGGCTGAGAATGCTGCATTAAAGCAGCTAGTCTTGTCACGCGACTCTGGAACTAAGGAAAGCGTATTACTGGGAGGAGTAGTGGACAAATTTGATGGTTCTTCAAAGACCCTCTGTGTCTTCCTTGATTCATGTTTGGTACACTTCACCTTCAAGCCCTACTACGTTTCCACTCCTAGAGCAAAGATGGGGTTCATGATCTCACACCTCACTGGTAACGCCTTGACCTGGGCAACCCCCCTAGTCAATTCGGGTGTCGCCTTCCAGGATAATTATGATGGGTTCGTGGAAACCCTAAAAGCCATGTTTGATCGCCCAGAGCAGGTTTACAGTGCTCAAGAACGTTTACTTGAATTTCAACAAGGATCCCAGGATATGCTTACCTATGTGACCCGCTTTAAACAACTTGTGAAGGAAGCTGATTGGTCTCAAGATGCCAGCTTCACCCTCTTCCGAAGAGGACTGAATGAAGAAATAAAGGACGAGTTAGCCAACTCCTTCCAGGCTCTCATGGACCTTTCCTTGCAAATCGACTTTCGAATCTGGGAAAGAAAGGCGGAGAAAAAGAAGTCTACGTCAACCTTCCAAAAGGCTTCCACAGACCACCCATCTAGACCAGAGCCCACAGCTTCTCCAACCTCGGATCCAGTACCCATGCAACTGGGGGCCTTTCGTGGACCTATTACCCCACAAGAAAGAATGCGCCAGATTCACACTGGTCTGTGCATGTATTGCGCCTTCGATAAACATCTTGTGAGAGAGTGCCCTATTGTTCCTCCACGGCGTTTTGGAAACGCCTGATCCTAGATAGGGCACAGTTTCGGGAGAGAGATGTCTGCTCCACATCAATTCCTTCCTTGAACTCTCCTGGACAAAATAATCTTGTGATTCTACAGGCATTCCTATCACCTTCCAAGAAAGAATCTTACCCCATCCTGGCATTAGTGGATTGCGGAGCCATGGGCATATTCATAGATCATAATTGGGTCACTACTCACAACATTCCACATGAAACTCGAGAGACAATACAACCTGTAGAAGCTATTGATGGGAGACCCCTGTCTTCAGGACCCATAACCCTCCAAACTAAAGAGAAGAGATCCTACTTTCTATAAACCACCATCAAGAGAGGATTACATTTGACATTATAAGATCGGCCCACTATACAATGGTTCTAGGCATGCCCTGGTTACAGAAGCATAACCCCTACATCAATTGGGCAGCAGGCTCCCTGTTTCTTGGTTCTGAACATTGTATGTCCCACTGCTTATCCCTAGATACCTTACCAAGGTCCTCTGAAGACTCTCAAGAAACTCAGCAAATTCCAGTCACTGTTTCTAACATCATCTGGATTCCCAGGGCCTATCAGGCTTACATAGATGTATTCTCAACAGCCATTGTTCTAGCTCTTCCATCACACAGACCTGAGGATTGTGCCATCGATACTGAACCTTCAGCAGTAATCCCTTTCAGGAGAATGTTTATTTTGTCAGAACCCGAAAAAAGGGCCCTCCCGGAATACCTGTATACCAAATTGGAAAATGGAACTATACGACCATCCAAGTCCCCGGCAGGCGATTCTCTATTTTTCGTCCCCAAGAAGGATTCCAAAGAGCTTAGACCATGCCTAGATTACTGTGGCCTTAACCAGTGTACTCTCAAGGATCGTTACCCATTGCCTCTCATCTCCGACATCCTGGAAGCAGTCAGAGGTGCAGTCGTCGTCACAAAATTAGATCTCAGGGGTGCCTACCATCTTATTCGTATAAAGGAAGGTGACGAATGGAAAACAGCCTTTAGAACACCCTTTGGCCACTTTGAATACTTGGTTATGCCCTTTGGACTTGCTAATGCCCCAGCAATCTTGCAACGTTTTATGGATCGGGTGTTTTCCGATATGCTGTTCCTCTTCGTCATTGTATATCTGGACGACATACTGATTTACTCCAAGGACCACCTGAAACATGAAGAGCACGTAAAGACAGTCTTACAACGTCTACGTGAACGTAAGCTCCTGGCTAAACCCGAGAAGTGTCTTTTCCATGTATCAGCTGTTCACTATCTCAGATTCGTTTTTAGCCCAAAGGGAATTGGAATGGACCCCTCAAAGGTTGATTCCATAGTATCCTGGCCTGTTCCAACCACTGTAAAACAAATTCAATCCTTCCTAGGGCTTGCTAACTTCTACCGGAAATTTATACCAGCATTTTCTGAGATTGTGCATCCTATTGTTACATTGTTAAAGAAAGATACCCCCTTTCGGTGGACCTCAACCCAAGATTCGGCGTTCCTACGGTTGAAGTCGGAGTTCACACAAGCTCCCATCCTAGCTCAACCCGACATTGATCGACCTTTTCTTGTTGAAACTGATGCCTCCAACTACACCATTGGGGCAGTCCTGAAACAGGAACTTGGCGACAAGTTAGAACACCCCATCGCCTATCTCTCTCGTACCGTGACCCCCAGTGAAACTCATTCCGTCCTGGAAAAGGAATTGCTAGCCATCCGTCAAGCCTGCACTGATTGGCGTCATCTTCTTTTGGGAGCCAAACACCCAGTACAAGTCCGCACGGACCATCGGAATCTTCAAGTCCTGCAATCCCTAGAATGTAGAAACATTCGTCAAGTCCGTTGGGCCTTCTGTTTTGCCCAATACCAATTTCAAATCCATCATGTACCTGGAACAGATAACATCATAGCCGATGCCTTATCCAGACGTCCTGATTACGAACCCCTTGAAGATCAGACTTTTCCTAAGATGTTTCCCCACACAATATTTGTTGCCCAAGTAATTATCCTCCTGGAGGATATTCAAATTCAAACCCAGTCCTCTGAACCTTGGAAAGAGTTTAAGAGAAACAATCAATGGAATCTCAAAACAAAGGACGGATACCTGTTCATGGACAATCGCTTGGTCATTCCGACTCCTGGACTGAGACAAAAGATCACATGCCTTTGTCATGATACTTTCCATTCAGGACACCGTGGCATCACCAACACTCTCCATCTAATACAAAGCCAGTTTTGGTGGCCAAAGGTGAAGGATGATATCAAGATCCATATCCAGACATGTGCAGTCTGCAATCAGAACAAACGTGATAACAAAAGACCAGCAGGTCTCCTGCTCCAACCAGCAATACCAACAAGACCCTGGGAAATCATTGCCACAGATTTTATCGTGGAACTACCCTCTTCACGGGACTACACAACTATAATGGTTACCATTGATTTCTTCACTCATATGGCTCATTTTACACCTTTATACAAACTGCCATCCTCATCTGAACTTGCTGGAATTTTCCAGGAACACATATTCCGGCTTCATGGGCTACCTTCCAAGATCATTTCTGACCGAGGACCCCAGTACATATCCCAGTTCTGGAAACAGTTATGTCGTATACTGGGAATCCAACGTGCCTTGTCTTCGGGTTATCACCCACAGAACAATGGAGCCACTGAACGAGTAAACCAAACCCTAGAACAGTATCTTCGTTGCTTTGCCACTAAGGTCCAGGATGATTGGTCACTCGTAATACCTGTGGCCGAATTCGCATACAACAATTCGGATCATTCAGCTATTAAAACCAGTCCTTTCTTCTGTAGTCAAGGATTTCATCCTTCAGTCCTACCGTCCATTCTTCCACACCCTACCACAGTTCCTGCGGTTGATTCCTGGATTGAAACACTAATTAATGTGCACAAAGAAGCAAAGGAACACCTAGAAAAGGCCCGAAGAGACGTTAAACATTATGCTGACTCCAAAAGAAGAACTGGGCCTTCCTATTCAGTAGGCGATAAAGTCTGGTTATCCTCGAAACTCCTTCCCCGTCACCTACGACCAAATAAATTGGCTCCCAGGTATTACGGGCCCTTTTCTATAAAAGAAATCGTCAATCCAGTGGCCTTTCGACTCCGACTACCAGAATCATGGAAAGGATCCATCCAGTCTTCCACACCTCTCTGTTAAAACCATATGTTCAGCCCTCTCGAACTGCTCCAAGATCTACCCCAGTGATTGTCAATGACCAACTCGAATATGAGGTCTCCAGAATCTCTGACTCTAGGTACCGACGTGGTCAATTACAATATTTGGTCGAGTGGAGAGGTTATCCTCCCAGTGAGCGCACCTGGGAACCTGTGTCAAACATGAATGCCACTAGGCTGATTCGAAGATACCATCTTATCCATCCAGGCAAACCCAGAGGAGCTGGGCTTCAGAGGAGGCATACTGTCATGAACCGTTGCCTACGTCCTTTCTGGACTTCGTGGTCCCTGACCCTCAGGGGATTGGATGCAGTAATCCTTCCAACATGGCCACCTGATACAGAATGCTGTTTGCCAGTTCTTGCGCTCCACGCTCTACGTTCTACTAAACAGACATGCCCCCGCGGCTCTGCGCGTCTCAACGCTACCGCTTGCTGTATTTGGATGTGTGTTGCCAGAGTTCGCTCGGGGCTTTTTTCTGAACCCTGGTTCCCGGTTCCTTGAATCCCCCTTCCTTCCTTCTTTTCCTCAAAAACGTACCTTCGAACTTCCTGGATTTTCTCCCACGCTCGGGTCACGGTGTTCCGTGTCTCCGAGCTCGGACATTGTTCCTTCCTGGTCTCCGTCCTGGACATCTGAACATATCCTGGAGTTGGATTGTCATCCTCACGCTGGAATCCGAAGACCAGCACACAGATTTATACAAATCCCGGACCGTGCAAAAGAAGTCACCAAAGAAGGTCTCAAGCAAACAACAAAAACACGTGAGAAGGGGAGAGACTTGTGACAGGCTGACCAACTGGCCCCTCCGTGAGAAAAGCTAATGCCAAAAATAATGTATACCTTAAAAATTCAGTAATACATATATTTGCTCTGCTTTCATTCATGGTTTAACCTTACTCATGTCTTGCTTCGGGCTGTCTGTTGTGCAGGAAGCGGTTTTTGTGAGGATGGCACAGTAGCACTGATCTTATCAAGGGTCTAACGTGAGCCCTCAGTTATTGAAATGCAGATCCGAGTTGACCTTTCCTTCCGAATCCCTGAGGCCAGATTCCTGCTTTGGAAGAGTAGGAATGCAGCTGGTCATTGTTTGATTAAAACTAAAATAAACGTTAGGGTTCATTTACACCGATAAGTTAAACTTCTTTTTTTTTTTACTTTATTTCATTGAGTCATATCGGTAGCAAACAGTAAAGTTAAATCAACTTCAATGTTGTACAAATGCAACATTACACATGAGGTAACAGCAAATGGATTATGGGGTAGAGTTCAGTGATGAGTCACTGTCGGATAGCATGTCACACGGATAGCCCTTAAAAGATGCCCAAATGTCCTTAGGGCGTCTTGTCACAGGTTCAGTCAAAACGTATTGTTCTTCGCATTCGTTAACAAATGTAAGTACACTGAGAAAATCAACAGTTTGGGGTGCACGTGTGGTTTTGCAACATTTCAATATGCAACGTTTCGCAACAACACAAGCCACATTGAACAAACGTCTGGTTGTTTCACCCACCTTGACAATGTCACCGAACAAATATTTCAAGGGGGACAACGCTGCCGAGATTGATGTTATTTTCTCAAGGATCTCTGCAACCTGACCCCAAAGAGATTAGAGGGCATGCCCAGTACATATGGAAGGCGTTTGCATTAGGTTCACCACACTTCAGGCGCATGCCGGCATTTAAAGACACAGATTTTGTCAATCAGCAGTATTTGAGCCATTATTCCTCACCCAGTTTTACACCCAAATCTGCCTCCCATTTCGTTTTTACGGTATTCAGGGACTTAGAATGTTCTTGTACCAAAGTATACAGATGGGAGACCCCTTTCCTTATCCCTGGTTCAACTGTTATTGCACATATAAATTAATGCTTAGGGGGTTCGGCAGGAAACAACGGCCACCTTCCTGCGAACGCGGCCCTCATACGATGATATTGGAAGAGTTTAAGCTGACCATCCCCAACAGTATTTACAAAATCTACAGAGCTCATATATGTACCCTAGGGAAACATATCTTTCATCTTTAGTTGCTTGTCTGGGTCCCACGTCCTTTGCAGTGCCCTGTCGTATGTGGGGGTGATACCAGGGAAATGCCATAGCAGGTCTTCAAGGTCGTAGGGAGACTCTACCACCATTCTTTCATATATTTTGGACCATGCGTGGACTGTGGTACTAACGGGGTCGAACGTGCAGGCATCTTTGTCACAGGGACTAAAAATAACCGATCTCAGGTCAGCTGGAACCGCTGTTTATCTCTCCACAGGGATATGAGTGGCAGTATCGCCTGGGTTATACCAGTGTCTGGCAAATTGGGCCTGAGCCGCCAGGTAGTAAAGCTCGAAGTCCGGCGCGGTGATGCCACTGCTCGAATATGGTTCCACAAGCGTGTCCCATTTCATTCTTGCCGTCTCCTACCCCATACGAACGATGTGGCTAGGGAACCTAATTTCTTTTAAAAAACTCTTCCTTGCCAAAGAGGGATGTTTCCAAAATGGTACAGTAGCTTGGGAAGGATTACCATTTTAAGGAGCGATAACCGGACATATAGGGATTGAGGGAGTTTAGTCCACAACTGTAATTTGACCGTTAGCACCTGCAGAAATGCTTGATGATTGTCCGCATATAGCGTGTGTTTCTCTCTGGACACTAGTATGCCTAGGTAACGGATTCGTATTGGAGACCATTTAAAGCCACTAATATCATAGGGGCATTTGGTGCTTGGAGTAGTGGAAACAATTAAGATTTGGTGTTGTTAATTTTATACCCAGAGTAGCATGAGAAGTTGTGTATATCCTGCATGATGGGTAGCAGGTTAGTTTCAGGGTCCCGGATATAGAGGAGAGTGGCATCCGCGTAGAGGGATATTATCTGAAGCTGGCTGGTCATCCTGAGTCCCCTGTGTGCATGCTTCTGCCAAACAAATTCTGCCATGGGTTCAATTGTGAGGGTGAACAAAATAGCAGAGAAAGGGCAGCCCTGTCTGGTACCCCTTCCCAGTGGAAAAAGCGCAGATAGAGTATGATTGGTGAGTACTCTCGCACCTGGGTTAGTATAAAGTAAGCAAGCACATCTTATAAAGTACTCCCCCAGGCCAAAGCATTCTTCTCGGCATCTAGTGCAGCTACTGCTGCTTTCGCTTTTGGGCAAATCTGTGCCATTACTCCGAACAATCTACAAAGATTTAGTGCTGTGGATCGCATAGGGATAAAACCTGACTGGTCTGGGTGTGCCAGGCTAGGCATATTAGGAAGGAGTCTGGTCGAGAGGATTTTAGCAAAGATGTTTGCATCAGTGTTGATCAGAGAGAGAGGTCTGTATGAAGACATCTCATAGGAAAGACGTCGGGGCTTCAGCAATACCATTATTATAGCTCTGCGCATGGAATCTGGAAGTGTGTTTCGGTCCCTGGCCTCCTCCCACACGTTCAGCAGGACGGTTGCCAATTTCCCGTGACACACCTTGTATAGTTCCTGACCAAGACAATTTGAACCGGTGGGCTTTGCCGGAGGTCAAAGTCTTAATGGCATTCATTATCTCCTCAAGGGAAATCAGCAGGTCTAGGGCGGCAGTGGCCTCAGGTGGGAGAGTGAGTCCCTGTAGGTATTTGGACGTTTCCTCGGCTGTTCTCACGTCATGATTCAAGTATTATGCTGCGTAATAGCATGCAAATGTGGCATTTATTTCTTCTTTTTGGTTCACCACCTCCCCCTATGATGATTGAATACTGGCTATAGGGTTACGCTGGCCTTCTGCTTTCAGCATATTTGCTAGGGATTTGCCTGCTTTGTTGCCCTCCCCGTATCTATGGGCTCTAACAGATGTAGCCAAATACTGTATTTCACGGTCAGCCAGTTTACAGAATTCACTCAGTAATACATGGATAATTGGAAGAGTATCTTTGTTGTGTGTAGCACCGTAGCTTTGTTCGAGTTTCAAAAGGAGAGACTCTGTCTGGCCCAGTTCTTCCCTCAAAGACTTGAGAAGGCCGGTGGTCTTGGACATGAGGATACCACGGAGCCACACCTTAAATGTATCCCATAGTGTTGCGTAGGACCCAACCGAGCCCTTGTTATTTAAAAAAAAAACTCCTCTATCTCAACATGTAGGGATTCGCACACAGTGGGATCATACAGAATAGCCGGGGGCACTCTGCAGCGTTTGGCTCGTGGGGCGACATTACGAAGTGTAAGGCATAATGAAAGAGGGGAGTGGTCAGAGAGCGTACACAGGTGGTTGTCACATGTCAACACTGTGTTTAAGAGCAGGGTAGAGAGAAGCCAGTAGTCAATCCGAGATTCAGAATCATGGACTGTCGAATAGTATGTATATTGCTTGCTCGTTGGGTGTAGCATGAGCCAAGCGTCTATTAAAGGAGTCTGTAGCAGTATCTGATGCAGGGTGTTAGCGGCCTTAGTGAGGGTGCGAGGGCTAGTGGATGACCTGTCCAGTGTTGTGTCGAGTATTGTATTGAAATCGCCACCCCAGATTACTAGAGTCTCGTCCAAAGGGACTATCGCACCCAACACAGCCCTGTAGATCTCCGGATCAACATTCGGGCCGTATGTATTGACCAGTACCAGTGAATGCCCAGCCAATTCCCCCCACACCAGCACATATCGACCCATAGGGTCTATTTTACTGGTCAAGTATCGTAAGCCTAGCAAAGGATGTATATGGGTAAGGACCCCTCTAGACTGCTTTAAATATTCTGTATAATATTGTGTTGATCCCCATTGCGCATTAAAGCCTTTATTTACTTTCTTTAATGCATGCATTTCTTGGAGCATCAATATCTGTGGTTATGTCTTGACATGTACGCAGCTACTCTTCTGGCCTTGCCCGGGTTATTAAGACCCCTCACATTCCAGGAGAGCAGCTTGATTGTCAACCCGTGTGTGTGTTACGTGCCATATGTAATCACAGTGCTGTCATGATGCCTACCCCCGGGCATCCGGACCAAGCCCATCAGCCCCGGGAGCAGGCATACAGGTGCTTACTAAAAGCCCAGCTGCCCCGGCTAGGGGCTGTCTGGGTACAATCCTGCCACCATTGGCACCAGGCTCATAGAGGAAATCAGTCCTGTTGCCATAGGCGCCAGGCTCATGTACATTACTTACCTCATGCAGACCATGCTGCAATGAAGTCAAGCCAAAGTGAGGCCTGAATGGGACTACTTTACTTCAGGGACTATTTTTTTCTCGGGTGTGGTTCTGGGGGAACTTCTTACCTGGGACTACTTTGAAAGCTATTTAAACCACACCCGAACAGCAGCACATGCTTCGCGTTATTCTGCATCCAGCAGCGTAACGCTCACCGTGCCTGCAGTCAGCATCCAGTCTTCTGCCACGCCCGCCTCGAATCCAGAGCTCCTAGAAAAAGAGGAAAGAAGAAGGAAAGGTTAGAACACGGACATTATTTAATTCCTTACCTGATTCCGGATCGCTCACGTCTTCGAACTTGGAAATGACATTATTTTCTGCACGCGTCGCATCGCCAACTGCAGCGCCGCGCCATACTCACCAGTCCTCACAGCATTTTTCGATTCGGCGCTGCCTCCATCATTTTCCTCGCCGAACTCCAGCATGTAGGGGACAAAAGAAATATAAGGTGAGCCGAGAGGGCCAACAAATACAATCTCTTTTTACCACAATAGACTTACCTGATTTACCACCGGAGGCATTATTCTTTAACATCCCGCAACTTCTTACGCCGTAAGGAGAGAGAAAACAACAAGTTAAATACACGCATCTTTTACTGGACAGTGTTGGGTAATACAGACTCTTACCTGAACGCCATCAGCTGCCACAAGACAATCTTCTCTTGGACCCAGCTGCAACACAAGAAGGGAATGGGACAAGAGTGAACCTAGAACATATTGAACTCTTTGGACTTTATACTTACGGGTTCTCGCCAGGAACCTCAGAGTCAATATTCATCCGGAACTCTTCCAACGCCTTCGAACCAGTGGAGTAACTGGTATCTATTCGCCCCTGCATTCCACGCAGGATGGAGAGCTCATCATTCAAAAACATAAGGTGAGATTACTGAAAGGGAATATCGGAGTTGATTAGTGGGGAGAACAGTGGGGTGCCATTACTAGAATCCACGAGTGGCTAAATCCCTTTCTCCACTTGCAGGAGAATACTTCTATGGGTCAAGCAGACGAGATTAGGCGGGCCAGTCCAGTCTGTCATCTCTGCACTACGCTTCACGTTGAAGGAGACCACAGCTGTCCGGGTCCGATCGACGCCCCCGTGGGAGCCAGGTGAGCGTAACAGATGCCCATCATGAGAGCTATATGAAAGATTCAATTCAATAATGTACTCAGCGCACATGACTCTCAAATTTCAAACATTTAACATTCCCAGCATGGCCCTGTCCACTGTCAAGGGCCAAACATTGTGAACTCCTCCCTCCACCCCAACATGCACCATCAACCCCAACACGTTGATGTCATCCCCTCTTGAACGTGTGGAACCTTGCGGGGGTGCAAATGCTGTCGTTCGCACTTGCTTCAGTCGGACGCTCCGATCCGGTAAAACCTTGCAATTTCATTCGGTGCCACCCAGCAATTACACCTCTCGATGTATACAAAGTATATTGCAATCGGTCACATTCAGTCCGCCGGGCCTCTGCTTTAGGTCGAGGGGATCTGTTCTGGTCCGCTCATGGCAGTAGTGGGATTGAAGCTTCGATTTAATACATTGCTGTTGCCGGATTCTCAAAGAAGTGATCTCTGCCGCCGTCTTGAATCCATAATTTTGCTGGGAAGATTAGAGTGTATGGGACCTGTTGTAGTCGGAGCTGTCTCTTGACCGGCTCATAGAAAATCCTTTGTGCTTGTATCCCTTTAGCAAAATCAGGGTAAATATGTATGTTGTCTCCTTCGTGACATAAGGGCCCCATATCTCTTGCCAGTCTGAGGACCGCGTCCCTGTCCCTATAATTGAGTAGTTTGGCAATAATTGTGCGAGGAGGAGCCCCGGGTTTAGGCAATGGGGCCAGAGTGGGGTGGGCTCTCTCCACGAGGAAATGTTCTGAGAATGAAGTATCCCCAACAGGGATTGCAGAAGAGCCTCGATGAATGTCTCCATGGGTCCTTTACAAGAGGATTCTGCCAATCCCACTATTTGAATGTTGTTTCTCCTGGACTTGGATTCCAAGTCGTCACATTTTCCTCAGATCTTGGCAACTTCGTCCTTTGGCAGAGCAATGTTGCAGCCATGTCGGCCGATTGCGTCCTCGTTGGTGCTTATCCTGGTCTCGGCTTCAGTCACCCAGACGCTTTCCTTATCAAGGCATGCCTTAAGTGACCCAATGCTGGAAACAATGTCATTCAGTTTTACATTAACAGTGAGAAACCCGCTTTGCATGGTGGCGAGGAGTCAATCGTCCCAGGAAGTGTCCACAGATGTCGAAGAGGGTTCCCCAGTCGTCAACGCCATGGCTTGAGTGTTTGTATACAAGTACATTGGTCCTTTCTTCTTGGCGCCAGAGCTCTTTGTCAATGTGAAAGGATTATTATGCTTGTGTAATCCTGCACCTTGCGTGGGGATGAAGAGCAGCTTATGCAATAACGGAACTGTATGCATAGGTTGAGTGCACACTGTGGCAAGGCTGCTGTCGTCCCCATTGTGCATTAAAGCCTTAATTTACTTTCTTTAATGCATGCATTTCTTAGAGCATCAATATCTGTGGTTATGTCTTGACATGTACGCAGCTACTCTTCTAGCCTTGCCCGGATTATTAAGACCCCTCACATTCCAAAGGAGCTTGATTGTCAACCCTTGTGTGTGTTCCGTGCCATATGTAATCACGGTGCACATCATGAGAGCTATGTGAAAGATTCAATTCAATAATGTACTAAGCGCACATGACTCTCAAATTTCAAACATTTAACATTCCCAACATGGCCCTGTCCACTGTCAAGGGCCAAACATTGTGAACTCCTCCCCCATCCCCAACCCGCACCATCAACCCCAACACGATGATGACATCCCCCCTTGAACGTGTGGAACCTTGCGGGGGTGCAAATGCTGTCGTTCGTACTTGCCTCAGCCGGACGCTCCGATAAAACCTTACAATTTAATTTGCTGCCACCCACCAATTACACCTCTCGATGTATACAAAGTATATTGCAATTGGTCACATTCCGTCCGCCGGGCCTCTTCTATCTGCTTCAGGTCGAGGGGATCTGTTCTGGTCCGCTCCACCATCACGTGGCAGTACAGGGATTTGAAGCTTCGATGTAATCCATTGCTGCTGCCGGATTCTCAAAGAAGTGATCTCTGCCGCCGTGTTGAATCTACAATTTTGCTGGGAAGATTAGAGCGTATGGGACCTGTCGTAGTCGGAGCTGCCTCTTGACCTGCTCATAGGATCGCCTTTGTGCTTGCATCCCTTCAGCAAAATCAGGGTAAATATGTATGTTGTCTCCTTCGTGACATAAGGGCCCCATCTCTCTCGCCAGTCTGAGGACCACATCCCTGTCCCTATAATTGAGTAGTTTGTGTCATGAACCATCGGACGCGTCCTTTCTGGACTTCCTGGTTCCTGACCCATAGGGACTTGCACTCAGCAGTACTCCCAACATGGCCGCCATGCGGAATACTGTTTACCAGTTTCTGCGCCGTTCGCATTACATTCTATAAAGCGGACATGCCCCCGCGGCCCTGCGCATCTCAACGCTACCGCTTGCCGTGGCTAGACGTGTGCTGCCGTAGTTCGCTTGTGTTTTTCCTTTAATTCCTGGTTCCCAGTTCCCCTAAATTCCTCCTCCTTCATTCCCCCTCCTTTTTGTCCTCCTTGCATCCCGGATCTCCGTGCACTCGTCTTCCGTGTGCACTCTTTGCTGTTTCCTGGATTTCCTCTGACTTCTCGGGCATCTGAACGTTCCCAGGACTCGGAACGCTGAATGCACGCTGGAACCCGAGGACCTGCACACTGGGTTATACAAGACCCGAACTCTACGAAAGAAGACTCCATCAAAGAACTCCAACAAACAACAAAGACATGTGAGAAGGGGGGAAACCTGTGACAGATTGAGACGCCTACAAACTGATACAGATATGGACATGGAGGCTGCAGTTCAAGATCTCATGCGCGGCATGCAAGAGTTAACCACAGAAGTTCAGAATCTCAAAGCTGAGAATGCTGCATTAAAACAACTAGTCCTGTCACGTGATTCCACGACCAAGGAAAGTGTATTGCTGGCGGAGTAGTGGATAAATATGATGGCTCCTCAAAGAACGTTTGTGGCTTCCTTGATTCATGTTTAGTGCACTTTACCTTTAAGCCCTACTACTTTTCCACCCCCAGGGCAAAGGTGGGCTTTATGATTTCGCATCTCTCCGGGAATGCATTAACCTGGGCTACGCCCTTAGTTAATTCTGGATATGCCCTCCTGGATGATTATGATGGGTTCGTACAGGCTCTAAAGACCATGTTTGACCGCCCAGAACAGGTTTACAGTGGCCAAGAATGTCTATTGGATTTCCAACAAGGGTCCCAGGACATGCTTACTTATGTAACACGCTTGAAGCAACTAGCCAAGGAAGCAGATTGGTCCCCGGAGGCCTGTTTTACTCTATTCCGGAGAGGACTAAACAAAGAAATAAAAGACGAGCTAGCCAGGGTAGCTCGCCCAGGTTCCTTCCAGGCCCTTATGTACCTCTCTTTACAAATAGACTTTCGAATCCAGGAAAGGAAGGCAGAAAAGAAGAAAACAAAGATGCCTTACCAAAAGACCTCTATAGAATCTCCCTCTAAACCCGAGCCCACTCCTTCCCCGACCACAGACCCTGAACCCATGCAACTGGGGGCCTTCCGCGGACCCATATCCCTGCAAGAATTATTGCGATGGATTCACACCGGGCTGTGTATGTACTGTGCCTCAGATAAACATCTTGTGAGAGAATGTCCTTTGGCTCCTCCACAGCGTTCGGGAAACGCCAGCTCCTGATCCTAGCTGGAGCACAGCTTCGGGAGAGAGATGTTTGCTCCACATCTATTCCATCCTTGAACTCTCCTGGACAAAACAACCTTGTGATCTTGCAGGCCTTTCTATCGCCGTCCAAGAAAGAAACTTACCCCATTCTAGCATTAGTGGATTGTGGAGCCATAGGGATTTTTATAGATCAGGATTGGATCACTACCCCCCATATTCCATATGAAACTCGAGACATCATGCAACCTATAGAGGCCATCGATCGACGACCTCTCTCTTCAGGACCAATCACCTTGCAAACCAAAGAGATACAGCTTTCGATAAACCATCATCAAGAGATGATCAAGTCTGACATCAGAGAGTCTGCCCATTATCCAATGGTACTGGGTATGCCCTGGTTACAGAAGCACAACCCATACATCAACTGGGCAGCAGGATCCTTGTTTCTTGGCTCCGAACATTGCATGTCTCACTGCCTATCCCTGGATTCCTCGTCAAGATCCTCTGAAGGTACGCTGACAGACCAGCAAGGCCCACTCACGGTCTCAAATATTATCCAGGTCCCCAGTGTCATGACCTACAGAACGCGCACCTTTTGGACTTCCTGGTCCTTGTCTCAACGGGGTGTCATGATGCCTGCTCCCGAGGAGCCAGGTCAGGCCCAGCGTCCTGGCGCCTTTGGCGCCAGGCTCATAAAAGGCATCTGTCCTGGTGCCAGGCTCATCATGGCAGAACATATGGTAATGCTTGGGTGAACTCACCTGAGGCAGACCATGCTGCATACTCACCCGAGGCAGACCATGCTGTCTGAAGCTCCAAGCCAACTAAGGCTGGGGAGGAACTATTTTCTTTCAGGAACTCTTTTCTTACTCGGGTGGGGCCAGTGGAAGAACACTCACCTGAAGCTCTTCCAAGGCTATTTAAACCATGCCCGGATGGCCACACGTGCTTCGCGTTATTGTGCATCTGCAGCAGGACGCTCACCGAGTCGGCTCCTGCATCCTGGCTCCTGCCACGCCCGCCAGCACCTGGAACAAGGAGAGAAAGGCAAGCATTAGGACATTACCTACCTTCATCCAGCATCCGGATTCTTCACTCCGTCGATCCTGCAAAAGAAAGTCAAGGGTTAGAAACGCATCTCATCGCTCGCTGCAGCGCCGCTTCCACTTACCTTCACGTGGCGCTGTCTAGCTCTTCAGCGGTCATAGGCGACATCGGCCGCATCCCAGCACCTACGGAAAAGAAAGACAATAGTTAGAAGCGCTCCGCTTCTCACGCTGCCGCGCCGCTTCCACTTATCTTCACGTGGCGCTGGCAACCTTTTCAGCGCCCATAGGCGACATCGGTCGCATTCAAGACCTACGGAGAAAAAGGACAAAACAAGGTGAGCAACAAACTAATTGCAAAAGGGCAGATTACTCACCTTGGGACCTCAGTTCCCTTTTCGGGTCGGAGCGGTTTTTCTGGCTTTTCCGTACCCCGGCCCCTATGGGGAAATAAGACACACTCATTAAGGTGTCGGAGCAAACCACTACGGCACACCTTCATTAAAAGTACTCATCTGAGCTTACCTCGGCGAATCCATACCTCCACACGGATTCCTCACCTAGTCCCTGAAAATTAAACAAAGGCCAAGGAACAAATAAGACTTGATCTTTTGAACTATATACTTCCCGCAGCATTTTGGTAAAGGCAAGCAGACATCGAACCCTCACCAAATCCGAGATCCAGTGAAGTAACTGGAAATCTACGCGCCCCTGCGTCAGAAGCAGGATGGAGAGCTCGTCCATACAGAAATTAAGGTGAGAGTCTGCGGAAGGCACAGCTAGGGTTCGAGGAGGGTGCGAAGGGGAAAAAGGGGGGAATCTCACACACAATCTAGCAGAAGGTTAACTCCCTTTTCCCATCTACAGAAGGATTATTCTACGGGCCAGACAGACGAGGTTTGGGGGTCCAGTCCAGTCCATCTTCCAAGCACTACGCTTTACCGTGGAAGAAGTTGTAGCAGTCCAGAACGGGTCGGCGCCTCTGTGGGAATCAGGTGAGCGTCACACGGGGCTTGCACTCCCTGGTACTCCCAACATGGCCATCCAGCGTGAAACACCTTCCTCGCTCTACACATTGGACATAGCGTGTTCTATTAATAGACCACGCCCCCCGAGGCTCGGCGCGTCTCAATGCTATTGCGAAGTAGCGACCAGACGTGTGCTCCGTAGCTTGTGGTATTGCTTCCCTGATTCTGTCCCTACTAACTCCCTTCCTAGTCCCTCTCATTTCTTTCTTACTTCCTGGACTCGTGTGCTGAGTAGTGCACTTTCTTAATTTCCTGGATTCCTGTATCGTTGCATCCCGGAACTTTGAACGCACGCTGGAGTCGCAAGAGACTCGTGCAGCCTTATTCAAGACTTGATCCGTCCGCAAGAAGGCATCGACCAAGAAATGGAGCAAAGAGCGGACTCAGGTGAGAAGGGGGGGGAACTCCTTGACAGTTTGAGACGCCACCTGACCAAACTTGATATGGACATGGAAGCGGCCGTTCAGGACCTGATGCATGGCATGCAAGAACTAACAACCCAGGTACAGAATCTAAAGGCGCAAAACACCGCTCTCAAACAATTAGTTCTATCCCGTGATTCTGCCACAAAGGAAAGTGTGTTGCTGGGCGGCATAGTTGACAAATACGATGGGTCGGCAAAAACCCTTCGTGGATTCCTGGATTCATGTTTGGTCCACTTTACTTTTAAGCCCTACTACTTTTCGACTCCCAGGGCTAAGGAAGGTTTCATAATTTCTCACCTTTCAGGAAATGCCTTAACCTGGGCTACGCCCCTCGTTAATTCCGGTGATGCTCTCCTAGATGACTATGATGGGTACATACAGGCCCTTAAAACCATGTTTGACCACCCAGAGCAGGTCTATAGTGCCCAGGAACGCCTGTTAGTCTTTCAGCAGGGATCCCAGGATATGATCACCTTTGTAACCCGATTCAAGCAATTAGCCAAGGAAGCTGATTGGTCCCCTGAGGCGAGTTTTACCCTTTTCAGGAGAGGACTGAATGAGGAGATTAAGGATGAGTTGGCAGGAGTGGCTCGCCCAAACTCATTCCAGGCACTAATGGACCTTGCCATGCACATAGACTTTCGTATCCAGGAAAGGAAGGCAGAGAAGAAGAAATCCAGAGGAAATCCTCCGAATGTGTCCTTTGAGAGCACCACCAAGACGGACACAAACCCAGGCTCAGTCACTGAACCAGAAACCATGCAGATAGGAGCCTTCCATGGACCTATATTCCCGCAAGAAAGGATGAGAAGGATTCATGCGGGGTCGTGCATGTATTGTGCCTCAGATAAACACTTGGTTAGGGAATGTCCTCTAGCCCCTCCTCATCGTTCAGGAAACGCCAGCTCTGGATCCTAGATGGAGCAGAGCTTTGGGAGAGAGATGTTTGCTCCACATCAATTCCATCCTTGAACTCTCCTGGACAAAACAATTTGGTGATACTGCAGGCCTTCCTATCGCCCTCCAAGAATAAGACCTATTCCATTTTGGCCATGGTAGACTGCGGAGCTATGGGAATATTCATTGATCAAGATTGGGTTGTTAGTCATCACATTCCATACGAGACACGAAGAACTATGCAGCCGGTGGAAGCAATCGACGGAAGACCCCTCACTTCAGGGCCCATAAGCCTGCAAACTAAAGAGATCCAGCTTTCTATAAACCATCAGCAAGAGCGGATTAGATTCGACATCATTAAGTCAGCTCACTACCCCATGGTATTGGGTATGCCCTGGTTACAGAAGCACAATCCATATATCAATTGGACAGCAGGATCACTATTCCTAGGCTCAGAGTTTTGTATGTCTCACTGTCTATTCCTGGATCCCTCCTTGACACCTCCTAAAGAACCACCAAGAGACCAGCAAACACCACTCATGGTTTCCAATATCATACAAGTCCTTGAGGCCTATCAGGGATATGCTGATGTATTTTCAACTGCCATAGTCCAGGCCTTACCCCCTCACAGACCTGAAGACTGCGCCATAGATACAGATCCCTCAGCAGTGATTCCCTTCTGCAGAATGTTCATCCTTTCCGAACCTGAGAAAAAGGCCCTCCGAGAATACCTGGATACCAACCTTGAAAATGGCACCATAAGACCTTCAAAATCCCTAGCTGGTGCTTCGTTGTTCTTTGTTCCCAAGAAGTACACCAAGGAACTCAGACCTTGCCTCGACTATCGTGGGTTAAATCAATGCACCCTCAAAGACCGGTACCCATTGCCCTTGATCTCAGATATCCAGGAAGCTGTGAGAGGCGCCGTAATATTCACGAAGTTGGATCTCCGGGATGCATACCATTTGATCCGTGTCCGGGAAGGAGACGAATGGAAAACAGCCTTTAGAACACCCTTTGGTCACTATGAATATCTAGTCATGCCCTTTGGACTAGCTAATGCCCCCACAGTTTTTCAACGTTTCATGGATAGGGTGTTCTCTGACATGTTATTCCTCTTCGTCATTGTCTATCTGGACGACATGTTGATCTTTTCCAAGGACCTTCTAAAGCATGAAGAACATGTAAAGGCAGTATTACAACGACTCAGTGAACACAAACTTTTAGCCAAACCCGAAAAATGCTTGTTTCACATTACTTCTGTTCACTACCTAGGATTCATCCTTAGCCCAGAAGGAATGGGTATGGACCCTTCAAAGGTAAAGGCCATACTGGCATGGCCCGCTCCCACGTCCGTGAAACAAGTTCAATCCTTCCTGGGGCTTGCCAACTTCTACCGGAAGTTCATATCCACCTTTTCCGAGATCATTCAGCCGATCGTTGCGCTCTTGAAGAAAGACACCCCCTTTATCCGGTCTACACTGCAAGATAAGGCATTCCAACATTTAAAGGCAGAGTTCACGCAAGCCCCCATCTTAGCCCAACCTGACGTAAATCGACCATTCCTAGTGAAAACGGATGCCACTAACTATGCCATAGGAGCGGTGTTGAAGCAGGAATTTGAGGATAAACTGGAACACCCCATTGCTTACCTTTCACAAACCCTGACTCCCAGTGAGACCCACTACTCCGTCCTGGAAAAGGAACTGTTAGCCATCCGCCAAGCCTTCACTGAATGGCGACACCTACTTCTGGGTGCTAGACATCCAGTTCAGGTCCGCACGGACCATCGTAATCTTCAAATTCTACAGTCATTGCAGTGTAGGAACAGTTGTCAGGCGCGTTGGGCCTACTTCTTTGCCCAGTACCAGTTTCACATCACTCATGTTCCCGGATCACAAAACCTGATTGCTGACGCCTTATCTCAACGTCCTGACTATGTAACTACTGAAGATAGGGCCTATCCTAAGATGTTTCCCCCACACGATCTTTGTAGCTCAAGCAGTCAATCTCCTGGAAGAAATTCGAGTGCAAACCCAATCCTCTGATCTGTGGAAGGTTATTTCAAGGAAGACTCAATGGAATCTAAGAGTTAAGGAAGGATATTTATTCAAGGACAATGCACTGGTCATTCCCACAGAGAAATTATAACAAAGAATAAACCTCTGTCATGATACCCTTCACTCCGGACATCTTGGCATAACCAACACCCTACTCATACAAAGACAGTTTTGGTGGCCTGGAATGAAGACCGACGTACAGCAGTACATCCAAGCTTGTGCTATCTGTAGTCAAAATAAACATGATAACAAGAGACCGCCGGGTCTTCTACTGCAACCTACACTGCCAACAAGGCCATGGGAATTCATTGCTACAGACTTTATTGTGGAATTACCACCTTCCCAAGGATACACGACCATCAAGGTTACCATTGACTTGTTCACTCATATGGCTCATTTTACACCCCTGGGTAAGCTACCATCCTTGTCTGAACTTGCTGGAATTTTTCTGGAACACATATTCCGTATGCATGGACTGCCTTCCAAGATCATATTTGATCGAGGACCTTAATACGTCTCACAATTCTGGAGACAACTCTGTCGAAAATTTTGGGAATCAAACGCGCCCTCTCATCAGGTTATCATCCCCAAACCAACGGGACCACAGAACGTGCTAATCAGACCCTGGAACAGTATCTTCGATGTTTCGCCACCAAGGTTCAGGATGACTGGTCGCTCCTGATACCCGTGGCTGAATTCGCCTACAACAATTCCGATCATTCAGCATTTAAGACCAGTCCCTTTTATTGTAGCCAAGGTTTCCATCCATCGGTTCTACCCTCTGTTCTCCCTCATCCTACACCGGTACCTACTGTCGACTCCTGGATCGAAACCCTCATCAACGTACACCAGGAGGCCAAAGAAAACTTAGAGAAGGCCAGAATACAGACTAAGAGGTATGCAGATTCCAAAAGAAGACCATGGCCTTCTTATGCAATTGGTGATCAAGTCTGGTTGTCCTCGAAATTACAACCCTGACATCTACGGCCAAACAAATTGGCCCCTCGGTACTATGGTCCATTTCCCATCAAGGAAATTATAAATCCAGTCTCATACCGGATCAAGCTACCAGACTCCTGGAAGAAAATTCACCCAGTTTTTCACACATCCTTATTAAAACCCTACATCCAATCCTCCCCGGAAATCCTGCAGACCCCCTCCTCTGCTGGTCGACAACCAGCTGGAATATGAAGTGTCCCGAATATGCGACTCCAGGTATAAACGGGGTCAGCTTCAATACCTGGTTGAATGGAAGGGATATCCTCCTAGTGAAAGAACCTGGGAACCACTTTCTAAGCTCAAGGCCCCTCGACTGCTCAGAAAATGTGACCTCATACACCCGGGCAAACCTGGAGGAACGGGTCTTCGGAGGAGGCATGACCTACAGAACGCGCCCCTTTTGGACTTCCTGCTCCTTGTCTGAACGGGGCTTGCACTCCCTGGTACTCCCAACATGGCCGTCCAGCGTGAAACACCTTCCTCGCTCTACACGTTGGACGTAGCGTGTTCTATTAATAGACCACACCCCCCACGGCTCTGCGCGTCTCAATGCTATTGCGAAGTAGCAACCAGACGTGTGCTCTGTAGCTCGAGGTATTGCTTCCCTGATTCTGTCCCTACTAACTCCATTCCTAGTCCCTCTTCTTTCTTTCTTACTTCCTGGACTTGTGTGCTGAGTAGTGCACTTTCTTAATATCCCGGAACTTTGAACGCACGCTGGAGTCAGAAGAGACTCGTGCAGCCTTATTCAAGACCTGATCCGTCCGCAAGAAGGCATCGACCAAGAAATCCAGCAAAGATCGGACTCAGGTGAGAAGGGGGAACTCCTTGACACCCAGAGCCTATCAGGACTACACTGATGTGTTTTCAACTGCCATAGTTCAAGTCCTACCCCCTCACAGACCTGAAGACTGCGCTATCGATAATGAACCCTCGGCAGTGATTCCGTTTGGAAGGATGTTCATCCTATCAGAACCAGAGAAAAGGGCCCTCCGAGAATACTTGGATACCAACCTAGAAAATGGCACCATACGTTCATCCAAATCCCCAGCGGGAGCTTTGTTGTTTTTCGTTCCCAAGAAAGATACTAAGGAGCTTAGGCCTTGTCTTGATTATCGTGGTCTTAATCAATGCACCCTCAAGGACCGCTACCCATTGCCCTTAATCTCGGATATCCTGGAAGCGGTGAGAGGAGCCGTAATCTTCACGAAATTCGATCTCAGAGGTGCCTACCATCTGATCCGTATAAAGGAAGGTGATGAATGGAAAACAGCCTTTAGAACACCCTTTGGTCACTTTTAATACCTGGTCATGCCTTTCGGACTCGCCAATGCCCCAGCGGTCTTCCAACGTTTTATGGACCAGGTATTCTCCGATATGCTGTTCCTCTTCGTCATAGTTTACCTGGATGACATACTGATATACTCCAAGGACCATCTTAAGCATGAAGAACATGTCAAGGCAGTCTTACAACGGCTACGTGAACATAAACTCCTGGCTAAACCCGAGAAATGCCTTTTTCATGTCTCTACTGTTCACTATCTCGGATTTGTCCTTAGTCCAGAAGGAATTGGAATGGACCACTCAAAAGTAAATTCCATACTATCCTGGCCTGTTCCAACTACTGTGAAACAGATTCAATCCTTCCTGGGGCTTGCCAACTTCAACCGGAAATTCATACATTCCTTTTCGGAGATAGTTCAACCGATCATTACATTGTTTTTTTAATAACACATTTTATTGGTGTTTTTAGGAAAAAACAAGGTTAAACAAATAAACACCGTAAACAATCAATACATGCGCATTGCCGGAGAGGGTTACTGGCTGTTTCAGATGTTGTACACATATGTTTGCAAAGGAAAAAAGGGGGGGGGGACAGCTTTAGTTGAGCCCGCAGGCAGCGTCCAGTTGTTTTATAATCCTCATTGGGCATCTTCCCATTTCCTCCACACTTTCAGGGCTTTTGCCGGGCATCCTCTGGCCGCGTATACTCTGTATTCCGTTGCGACACAGATATCCACATCCGTTCTCCATTGTTCATAGCTCGGTATTTGGTCCGAGCCCCATTTTTGAGCAATGTTCCTTTTCAAAAGTGCGGTGGTGGTGAACAAGAGCAGTTTTTCATATCTAGATAGGTCAATTTCATCATCTATCCCCAATAGTAGTAGCTTAGGGTTTCTGGGAACTGTTTTCCCCATAACTCTAGAGAGTTCCGCACAGCATGCCTCCCAAAGTGGTTGTATATGTGTGCAATCCCATATGATGTGGAAAAAGGTACCCTCTTCCGTTTTGCATCGCAGGCAGTTCGGATCATCTATTCTTCCCCATCTGTGTAGGGCCACCCTGGGATAGTATACTCTGTGTAATATCTTTAATTGAACCAATCTAAGCCTTGATGAAATCGCTATCTCCCTAGGGAACATCAATGTCATGACCCATTCCTCCGGCAGTATGGCCCCCACGTCCGATTCCCACTTGGTCCGCAGTGACAGTAGATCTGGTGTGCCAAAGGAACTTATGGCACTATATAGGACCGATGTCACTCTCCGGGTAATTGGTTCCGGGAGTAGATTTCTCTCAATGGGGGTGAAGTCCGGTAGGGGGCTCACTTCGGGGAGGATGTTTCGTAGTGCGTGTTGTAGTTGAGCATAGTGGTAATGTTCGGTTTGGGGAAGTCCAAGTCGGAGAGCCAGCTCTGCAAAAGGGACCATGGTGTTATCTTTCACAACGTCTCCCAAGATGGGCGGACCTTGCCGGGACCAGTTCGGCCACCTGGGGAGCGTGTATACACCTGGAAGGTTCTTGTTGTTCCACAGAGGTTGGGCCTGCGATAGTTTGTCGCCCCATCCCACGAACTTGTGTGCGTCTGTCCAGATTTGTGTTAGCTGTGCGCGCATGTTGGGAGTAGCCGCGCGGTCTCTTTTCTTATAAAGGTACAGCATGATGGGTTTTCCAGGAGTGTCCGACTCTAGAGATTTGTTGTGTGGTGCATCGGTGTCGCCGTGTAGTTGGTCATTCACTTTCATCAATTGACTGGCCCAATAGTATGTTTGCATTCGGGGTAGTCCTATTCCGCCCTCCCATATGGATCTTTGGAGTGTAGCTAGGGCTATGCGTGGATGACCGTTATTCCACAGCAGTCTGCGGAGTGTCTGGTCTATTTTCCTAAATATGTTTGAAGGGATGTGTAATGGGGCATTTTGTAATATGTAGAGTAGGCGGGGTAGGGTCATCATTTTGAAGAGTGCAGCTCTACCCAGTAGTGTCAGCGGGAGGGATGACCAGTGACGGGCATCCTCTGCAAATCTTGTCATGACTGGGTACAGGTTTCTGGGCACATAATCAGTCAGCTTATTTGTTATTAGAATACCTAGGTATTTGAATTGTTCCCTTTCTACCCGGTAGGGACATTGGGGCGGGATCGAGTCTCCCTCTTGTTTAAGTGGGAATAAGGTGGATTTGTCCCAGTTTACTTTCAGGCCACTGAAGGAGCCGTATTTCTGCAGTAAATCAGTCACTATGGGGCAGGATCTGACCGGGTCTTGTAAGTAAACCAATAAGTCATCCGCGTATAGGGACACCTTATCTTCCCAGGCTTCAGACCATCTAAATCCCTTCCATGTTTCGTTTGTTCTTAACAGTATAGCGAGTGGTTCAATCGCTATTGCGAATATCATGGCCGACAGTGGGCATCCTTGTCTGGTTCCTGTGCCGATTTCAAAGGGGCCTGACACGTGACCATTCACTTTCGTGACTGCTAGCGGGGATTTGTACAATAATTTAACCCAGCTCATAAACTGGGGCCCGAATCCCATCCTTTGCATTATCTCCCAGATCGCATCCCACCTGATAGAGTCAAAGGCCTTCTCGAAGTCTACGGCCAACAGGGCCAACGGGTCTCGGATGGTGGTCGCATTCTCCATCGCCATGAATAATCGATGTATATTCATCCGCGTGGATCTCTGCGGCATAAAACCACACTGATCCGGGTGGATCAAGGAGGGTATAACTTGCTGCAATCTATTGGCTAAGGTTTTCGCTAAAATTTTGGTTTCTGTATTGATAAGGGAAATGGGCCTATACGAACTGCAGCACTCTGGGGGTTTGTCCGCTTTGGGTATGACCACTATGGTGGCCTGTCTCAGGTCTTGTGGGAGGGACCCTTTGTTTCGGGAGGTTTCATACATTTTCAGCAAGTGTGGTGTAATTACGCTCGTGCCTATTTTCTTCCATACCTCGACCGGAAGGCCGTTGGGTCCCGGGGCTTTCCCGGGTTGAAGGTCGGCTATGGCTGCAGACAATTCATTCTCCGATATGTCGGTTTCTAGCAGGGCTCTTTGTTCAGGTGTCAGGGAGGGAAGGGTGATTCCCGAGATGGGTGTAGTGTCAATGGGGGAGATTGGCGGTCCATAGAGTTCCTTGTAGTAGCTTGCGAACTCTTCCGCTATGTCACGGTCCGCTGTCACTAGTGTATTCCCCTGTGTTCTGATCGCTCTAACATGTCGGAGCCCCTCGTCACGCCTCTCCAGCCACGCCAACATTTTGCCTGCCTTATCCCCGGTTTCGTACACTCTGGTCCGCATCGCTGCGTGTGCCTGTTTGGCATTGTCCAGGGCGACGTTTTGAAACTGTTTTTGTGCTAGCTGTAATTCGCGATGGGATTCTGGGAGGTCTTGGGATAGATGAGCTACCTCTGCCTCTTGTACTCGCTTTTCGGCCGCCCGGATCGCCGCGGCGTGTTTTTTCCTATGGGCTGCGATCTGGGATATGAGTTCCCCTCTCAGTACGGGTTTGTATGCCTCCCACAATGTTACAGGGCTATCCACTGAGGTTGTGTTCAGTTCAAAGTATGATTCTGTTCCTTTTTTGATATGTTCGACTAGGTCGGGGAAGCCCAGATAATAATTGTTTAGCCTCCACGTGGGTGGGGGAATCGGCCTGTGTGTATTGAGCACCATTACGAGCGGGGAGTGGTCCGATATACCTCTGGGTAGGAGGTGTGCATCGGTTGCTAGATGTAATTCGGAGATCGGGAGAAAAAAGTAATCAAGTCTAGATAATGAGGCGTGTGCTCCGGAGAGGAAAGAGTATTCTCTCGTGCCAGGATGCAAATGTCTCCACACATCTTTCAGGCCTATTGCGTCGGCGAACGTGGCTAGTTTGGTATGCGTAGCTGGATTTCTCGAGCGGATGTGTGTTCGGTCAAGTTCTGGGTGCATGACCTCGTTGAAATCTCCCCCCACCACCATCAAGCTCGAGGAGTCCGCCGCCAACATTGGCGTTATATCTTCAAGTAGTGCAGTGAGTAAGGTAGGTGGTGCATATACGGCTAGCATGGATATAGGCCGCTCCCAAAGAGTCGCGGTTATGTGAACGAATCTACCTCCTGGGTCCTGTGTGACGGATGAGAGGGTCAGTGGAAGTCGTTTGTGCACGAGGATCAGCACCCCCCTAGCTCCCATGGAGAAACCTGAGTGTATCGCGATGCGGTAATTAGTTCGCTTGAAGAGGTTGCAGTTTGTGCCCGCCAGGTGCGTTTCGGTTAGGAAGGCTACATCGGGCGTATAACGGTTCAAATATTGGAGTACAAGGCGTCTCTTGATACTGCTGCCTAGCCCATTCACATTCCAGGTCATTATCTTAATAGACCTGTTCTTGCTTTCAGCGGTGTGGTCAGTCATGGTGGTCGGGAATCGGACATGCCGGGTAATGTTGTGTGTATCTCCGGGCATTGCCCCTTATCCGCCCCCCTGGAACCCGACCCCAGCCTATTGCGCGCATTGATCTTAGAGCAGCAAACCAAACAAATAAACTCTGTCCTAAACACAAACTCCCTCGTACCCTCCCCATACTCCACCCCAACTGGAAGTACCTGTCGCCCCAACATTAGGCCGAGCCTGACAAGGGTCTGCTCGGACCGAACAAACAATCAATACATTCGATATAACTTCTTTGCGATTCTGTCGCCGTTGCTCGGCGCTGGTCCTATTACCTTTGTTGAGGGGGGGGGCCCCCGCTCGAGCCGCCATTTCTTCAATGTGGGGGGGGGGAAAAGCTCTGACAGTGCATTGCTATCAGCATGTGTCCGCACACTTCAGTCGGCTTCTCTTGGTGGTAGTCCATCCTGGCCTTGTAGTGGTTGTGCATTCGGGGATCTGTCCGGGCGCGGTCTATTTCGTTCACGTTCCCTTCTATTTGTGGGGCCCCAATCTCCCTCCAGGTTATTTTCTGCCCAATTCCATGCATCCTTTGGGTCATTAAAGTGCACGGTTGTGCCATTATGGTAAATTTTCAGCTGTGCCGGGAACAGGAGACCATATTTGATGTTTTGGGTCTGTAGCTTCTTCTTAAGCTGGTCAAATGATTGGCGTGCTCTTTGTACTTCCCGTGTGAAATCCGGGAAGAAAGCGATTTTCGCGCCGTTGTAGGTCGTGGCTCCCTTGGATCTGGCCATTTGCAGTATCGCGTCGCGATCTCTGTAATTTAGGATTTTGGCAATCACAGTGCGGGGTGGGGCCCCAGGCGTTGGTCTGCCTGTTGGGACTCGATGTGCACGTTCAATGGAGAAAAGTTTCGAAAAATTCTTTGGGGCGTATAGGTCCATGAGTAGTTGTTCAAGGAATAGTTCCATGGAGGGGCCTTCACTTTTCTCAGGTAATCCCAGGATTCGTATATTGTTCCGTCTAGAGCGCCCCTCTCCTTCCTCCACCCGTTCCTCTAGAGTCTTAACACGTTGCAGTACTCTGGTCATCTGTTGATGGATGTTTCGGAGGCCATCTTCCGTGTTGGATATGCGGGTTTCCGCCTCTCCCGTGCGGGACGTGAGTTTCTGCAAGTCATGGCGTAGGAGGGACACTTCTGTGCTGATGCCGTCCATTTTAATCTCCATAGCGGTTCTGGAGTTGGCTATGGCGTTCATAATGTCTTTGAGAGAGGGTTCGGGTTCCTCATCTTCAGTAATTGCCGATCTTTCCTGTGTCGGCTCCGTGGCCAGTGTGGGCACCGCGTATTGTTCCATTTTGCTTTGCGTCGTGCCTCTCCTGCTCTTGTCCTTGCCCATGACCGTTGCAGTCACAACTTCGATGAGGATCCGCCTTGATGATTCTAGTAGCGTTGTGCGTGGGCCGGGGCACGGATTTAACTCTCGATCTAATCACAAGCGATTTTCTGGGAGCGGGCAAGCGGGAAAGCTGCTCGCAACCACTGCCTCCCGCCCACCCTGCTCCTCACCGTTTCGCGTGCCCAATCACGTGCCTCTCCGTCGCTGTCTGTCGCCCCTTGTTCTGAGTTGGCGGGCGCTCAACGCGGAGCGGAGCGGAGCGCGTACGGTTGGTCACTGCCTTCCCATCAACCGTTCGCTCCTCCTGTATGGCGCTGTTCTTCGTGCCGGATGTCAGTGGCGCACTATCCCAAGTCACTGTCGGCCATCTTGGATCGAGTTCGGCGGGTGCCACGCTCTATCACCTTCCACCGCAGTTATCTTCGCCTCCGGCCTCCGTTTTGTTACGGGAGCAACTGCAATGTGTCGTGTCGTCTGTCGGCCAACTTTTCGTAATTTTGCAGGAGTGTCGCAAGTCAAATTCCCCCAGGATTTGGCAGGATGTGTTGGCGGCACCGGGAGCTCAGCGAGCACGCGTCTACATCGGTCGCTCGTTGGCCACGCCGATCATTACATTGTTGAAGAAGGATACTCCCTTCCTCTGGACCGCAGCCCAAGACGAAGCGTTCCAACGTTTGAAGTCGGAATTTACACAAGCCCCCATCTTGGCTCAACCTGACATTGATCGACCTTTCCTAGTGGAGACTGATGCCTCTAACTACGCCATCGGAGCAGTCTTAAAGCAGGAATTCGAGGACAAGTTAGAACACCCCATCGCTTATCTCTCGCAAACCCTAACTCCTAGGGAGACCCATTATTCTGTCCTGGAAAAGGAATTGTTGGCCATCCGTCAAGCCTTCAGAGAGTGGCGTCATCTACTCCTGGGAGCTAAACATCCTGTTCAGGTCCGTACGGATCATTGGAATCTCCAAGTCATACAATCCATGGAATGTAGGAATAGTCGTCAAGCCCGTTGGGCCTTCTTCTTTGCCCAATACCAGTTCCAAATCCATCATGTACCTGGAAGACACAACATAATTGCTGACGCCTTATCCCGATGTCCCGATTACAAAACTCTTGAAGATCGATCCTTCCCAAAGATGTTTCCCCATACAATTTTCATAGCTCAAGCAATCACTTTCCTGGAAGACATTCAGATTCAAACCCAGTCCTCTGAGATCTGGAAGGAATTTACTGGGAAGAATCGATAGAATCTTAAAACCAAGGACGGGTATTTGTTCAAGGACAATGGCCTGGTCATTCCCACACAGAGACTGCGACAAAGGATTACAAGCCTCTGTCATGATACCCTTCATTCAGGACATCGTGGCATTACCAACACTCTCCGTTTAATACAAAAACAGTTTTGGTGGCCAAAAATGAAACTTGACGTCCAGCAGTACATCCAAGCCAGTGCAGTCTGCAATCAAAACAAGCTTGATGACAAGAGGCCGGCGGGTCTCCTACTCCAACCAACGCTACCAACAAGGCCCTGGGAATTTATTGCTACAGACTTTATTGCGGAACTACCACCTTCCAGGGGATACACAACTATCATGGTTACCATTGATTTATTCACTCACATGGCTCATTTTACACCCTTGTATAAATTACCATCTTCCTCAGAACTCGCTGGAATCTTCCTGGAACACATATTCTGACTTCATGGACTCCCTTCCAAGATCATATCAGACAGAGGTCCTCAATACATATCTCAGTTCTGGAAACACTTATGCCGTATACTAGGAATCCAACGTGCTCTCTCCTCAGGTTATCATCCACAGACCAACAGAGCTACAGAACGAGTGAACTAAACAAAGCAGTAACTTCGTTGTTTCACCACCAAGGTCCAGGACGATTGGTCTCTTTTAATACCTGTGGCTGAATTTGCCTACAACAATTCGGATCACTCGGCTGTCAAGACCAGCCCCTTCTTCTGCAGCCAAGGATTCCACCCTTCGGTTCTACCATCCCTTCACCCACATCCTACACCAGTTCCTACAGTCGACTCCTGGATTGAAACCCTCATCAACGTACACAAGGAAGCCAAAGAACACCTCGAAAGGGCCTGAGCTAACACCAAGCACTATGCGGACTCCAAAAGAAGACCAAGACCTTCCTATGCAGTGGGTGATAAGGTCTGGCTATCCTCGAAACTACTGCCTCGACACTTACGACCTAATAAGTTGGCTCCTCGGTACTATGGCCCTTTTTCCATAAAGGGAATCATTAAACCAGTGGCCTTCCGACTCAAATTACCAGACTCCTGGAAGAGGATCCACCCAGTGTTTCACACATCTCTAATGAAACCATACGTTCAGACCTCGCGGTCTGCTCCAAGATCTACCCCTGTGGTTGTTGACGACCAGCTAGAATACGAAGTGTGCAGAATATGTGACTCCAGGTACAGACGTGGTCAGCTACAGTATCTGGTGGAATGGAAAGGCTTTCCACCCAGTGAACGCACCTGGGAACCGGTCTCAAACCTAAACGCCCCCAGGCTACTTCAAAGGTATCACCTTATACACCCGGGCAAACCCAGAGGAACAGGCCTTCGGAGGAGGCATGCTGTCATGAACCATCGGACGCGTCCTTTCTGGACTTCCTGGTCCCTGAGCCATAGTGGCTTGCACTCAGCAGTACTCCCAACATGGCCGCCGAATGCGGAATACTGTTTACCAGTTTCCGCGCCGTATGCATTACATTCTATAAAGCGGACACGCCCCCGCGGCCCTGCGCATCTCAACGCTACTGCTTGCTGTGGCTAGACGTGTGCTGCCGTAGTTTGCTTGTGTTTTTCCTTTAATTCCTGGTTCCCCTAAATTCCTCCTCCTTCATTCCCCCTCCTTTTTGTCCTCCTTGAATCCCGGTTCCCAGGACTCAGAACGCTGAACGCACGCTTGAACCCGAGGACCTGCACACTGGGTTATACAAGACCTGAACTCTATGAAAGAAGACTCCATCGAAGAACTCCAACAAACAACAAAGAAAGGTGAGAAGGGGGGAAACCTGTGATAGTTTGGCAATGATGGTGCAAGGAGCAGCTCCGGGTTTAGGCACCAGGCCAGAGTGGGGTGGGCTCTCTCCACGAGGAAATGTTCTGAGAATGAAGTAGCCCCAAACAGGGATTGCAGAAGAGCCTCAATGAACGTCCCCATGGGTCCTTTACAAGAGGATTCTGCCAATCCCACTATTCGAATGTTGTTTCTCCTGGCCTTGGATTCCAGGTCGTCACATTTGCCTCGGATCTTGGGGACTTCGCCCTTTAGCAGAGCAATGTTGTGGCCATGTTGTCCTATTGCGTCCTTGTTGGTGCTTATCCTGGTCTGGACTTCAGTCACCCGGGCGCTTGTTACGCTCACCTGGTATCCACGGGGATGCCACCCAGCCAGTTGGTCGCTGATTCTCGATGATTCCCTGGTGCGGTTCTCGGTGGAATTCCGCCTGGAAATGAAGACTATGTTTAGGATTGGACGACCAAGGTAAGCTTTCCCCCACCTCCCTTGTGATTTCAGCCCCTCCGGGTTCTCTTCTCACCTTGTTATCGAAGTTGGTGGGCTCTCCGTCCTGCTTTCTGGGCAGGGGCACGTTGTCTTTCATGGGCACGTGCGGTCCAGTTACTTCACTGACAGCGGCCCAGTAATGTCTTTCAGGTAGGTCTTATTGCGATTTATGGCGTTGTTATTCTTGCATGCCTTTTCTCTGTTCTATAATGTCTCTTTTTATTCTCCCTTAGGTTCACGGATCGTCCGGTTGGCAAACTGGGTAGGCTGGTTTTCTCCGGTAAATGATGGCGCACAATAGCGCTATGATGCGGTAAGTAGGTGCTTTGCACAATGCGACGATGTCTTGTCTTCACTGATTTGTGTCTTCTCTTTTTCGTAGGTCGCGGTGTGCTCCCAGCGCGGGTGGAGTTCCGGAGCTATACCAGTCAAAAAACAACCAGCCAGGTAAGTCTCTAAGCGATTCGTGGTTGAAATGTCTCTACTGCCTCCTTTAATGATGTCTTTCTTCCTTTCTCAGGTCCTTCGATCCGGGCGGCGAACCCTCCAGACGGAGCTGCCCAGGAGCTGCGAGCAGAGAAGGATGGAGATTGCAGGTAAGACTCTGCTGCAAACGATGTTCGTTGTTTTTTTTTCTGCAGGTGCGGATCTTGCCAGGCTCGTGAGAAGCTGGACACATTGAGCGTCACCTTGCTAGTAGCAAAGTAACGCGAAGCGTGTTGTCTTGTTCGGGTGTGGTTTAAATAGCCTCTGCAAAGTAGTCCAGGTAAAGTAGTCCCTAGGCCACCACACCCAAAACACTATACCGCATAGCTTGGTTCTAGGAATCAAGCTATGTGGATGCCTCCATGTTGGCTGAAAGGCTAAATAAAGTAGTACCTTAAGCAGATGCCTTTCCCAGTTTATGAGCCTGGCGCCAAAGGCGCCAGGACTGGCCCCAAGAGGGTCTGTGAAGCGGATGCCAGGCCTTATTTGCGATCCGAAGTCTGATTCCACCTCGCCAATGGGCTTGCCAGTGGGGATCAGGGCTGAGGGTCGTGACAGCGATTTCCTTATCCAGGCATGCCTTAAGTGACCCAAT
Organism: Ambystoma mexicanum; assembly: GCF_040938575.1. Lineage (NCBI taxonomy): Eukaryota > Metazoa > Chordata > Amphibia > Caudata > Ambystomatidae > Ambystoma > Ambystoma mexicanum. The sequence goes on from NC_090931.1 coordinate 784,327,295, forward strand.
GGTGGAAACAATGTCATCCAATTTTACATTAACAGTGAGAAACCCGCTTTGCATGGTGGCGAGGAGTCAATCGTCCCTGGAAGTGTCCTCAGATGTCAAAGGAGGTTCCCCAGTCGTCAACGCCATGGCCGTCGGAGCTTGAGTGTTTGTATACGAGTCCATTGGTCCTTTCTTCTTGGCACCAGAGCTCTTTGTAAATGTGAAAGGATTATTATGCTTGTGTAATCCTGCACCTTGCGTGGGGATGAAGAGCAGTTTATGTGACTGTGGCAAGGCTGCTGTCGTGATGTCACTTCGCCGGGGGTACCGCTCACTGTGTCAGGATCGAGTTTGTAGATGTGGTTCTGCTCTCCCCAGACCACGTCCCAGCACCCCAGAGCGGCAAGCTTCGAGTCGTCAGGCTCAAAATCTCAATACAGGGGCGGGATCTTATGTTTATATCAAGGTTAACTTTGTCAGGCCGACTTCAGAAATCTCGACGACTGGCCAGAACAACTCCGGCCCAGTATCGCATCCGTATGTCAGCGTGTGTAAGTGTCATGTTTTAGCATGTAATGTGGCAATGTAATGTTCTCAGCAGAGTGGGGAAGCTGCTATCTGGCCGCCAATGATTCCTCCGTCAAGGATACCAAGAGATGCAGTCACTGTATAGATTGATTAGCCATCCAGGGATACAAATGTTCTGTTCATGGGATGTGGGCCTCCTAGCATATAGGACTGCCTAGGCCAGGCACCCCATCGGTCCACACCATGCTTTCTCCACTGTACACTGTGTATATAGACACTGTGTATATAGACAGATTGTGCCCTTCCACGTCTGTGGATGTTGACTTTGTCACAGATACTGGCCCTGCCCCGTTTACCACTCTCCACCGCAGTATCGTCTACGCCCCTGGTTCAGAGTGTGCTATGTAACCACTGAGTGTCCCTCCAGCAGTCCGTGGTACATCCATGAGAGATATTGGTTGAGTTAACAGTATTGCTTGTTCAGCAGCACGGAGTGTCTAGTGCCATATATATGAAGAGCAAGGTTGTGCTGGATATGGTAGCTACAGTCGGGCACCACACCAATGCTCAGTATGCCTCCTCTGTCACTCTTCGTATGTAAGGGCAGATTATGCACTTCCCTGTCTAGGGATATTGTCTATGTCTCTGGATCCGGCACCAGCTTATTAGCAGCGCTGTCTATTTGTATTACCCGGTTATCCGGCTATGAGCGTGCTACGCACCACCCCTTTGCAACATACAGTATAAATTCAGAGCCTAGTGGAGTTCATAGCAAACGTGTGGCTGGGCATTTACTTAGGAGCAGGTGATTCGTATCTGTGTCCGGGGTCCGTGTGAACGGCAATTTTGGGCCTCTGTTACAACATGGAACTTCGGGCGTGACTACCTTCTGTCCCCGCTGTGTTAGTGATGTCCGGGGGAAACGTAGTCACCAAGCTTTGTGGGCAGCCCGCGTTCATGGTTCAGCACTCCTGGAACCAGTGTTCGGTATTAGGCATAGCCGAGATGTCAGTTAATGGCCATCGGGTCCGGGCAGATCGGCAACCACCAAAGCACCCGCACAAGCAGTAGACCCGCAGTGGCCTCGGGCAGGGACACGTATCGGTAAACGCAGTCACTGCAGCAGCCGACTGCAGAAGTAGTATGAGGTCCTGAAAGGCTTCTGTCTGTGTATGGGCCGGTACTGGGGTCGGTTTAATCCCGTTGAGTGCACTGATCGGGAGGGGCCCTGAGTTCAACGGATCTGGTTGCCAAGTGCTATCTTCTCCTCATCGGTGGTACCCTTCTTTGCGGATACCTGCCACGTGCGCAGTTCGGAGTGTGTGCAAGTACGCCGACTCTGTGCACTTTGTGACATCAACTCCGCAGTCGGTAAGTTTGTGTGGGGGACGGGATGGCCACTGTCACCTCTGGGCGATGACAGATCACGGCTGGGTGTCCTTTCCGAACGTCGCCGCTTCAGCCCCTAAATCCGTGGATCATTTACATAGGAGATGATGCCGCCGTTCTGAGCGGCTTGAGTGAGCAGCCACAGTTGTACCCTGGCAGGCTGCTGGTCGCAGACCCTCTGGTCGGTGTTGGTGTGTTTTTCCATCGCCTCAGGATATATAGCTGTGCAGCTAGTGCAGCTTCCCTTGTGCGGGTAGCCAGAAAGCCATGATGTGCCCCTGCACGAGGGTGAGGGCAAGCCGCGCTGAACCGCAGGCTAGCAGTTCCATTGGAATCCTCCCCCTGCATGGCCCAGTGGCGCGGCTCTCCTGCGGGCTGGAGTGGTTTCGTGTGGAACTCAGTGCTGGCTGCCGCACCTCGTATCTTTCGGTCACACCTCACACGTCGGATATCTTAGCCAGTCGTATTCATAATAGCCTGACTTCTTCACCGGGTAGCCTTCTTCACTTAAGAAGTGAATATCAAGCCAACTGCTTCTCTGGGTGGCCTTGAAGTTGGATTCATTTTGAATCAGGATTGCGATCGGAGCAGAGCTCTACGGCTAGGCTTCCATCTCATCCGTGCACAACAGCACCCCCTCATAAGTTAAACTTTTTTTAAATCAAAGTTACAGCGTCTTCTGAAAAAAGGTTAAGTCTTAGGCAGATAATTTTCTTTTCAGCCAACTACTGCAGAGGCTTCTCACAAGGAATCTCTTTGCATGTAAATTACATTTACACCTCAGTATCAGGGCATGAACAGGCAGAAGGAACAGGGGCTTTGTTTAAAGTAACCCCCATTAACTAGCCTACATATTCAAGGCGCAGAATGTGCTGCCTTTCTGCATGCATTCAAAATACAAAGACTGAGTAAAGAAAAACACGCATTTGTTTTGCAATGTACATTATTTTATACACTTGTACTGGCACAGTTTTATTCTAGATCATGAGGGCCTCCACTAAACTTTCAAAGCCTAAGTTTATAATGACATAGGAAGGAACCAAGGGAGCAACAAATGAATAACACTGCATCAGAGAAAGGGAACAGCGCTGAATGTGAACTTGAGCAAACACACAGGTTTCCTGCCTGCAGACTGACATCCATCTCTCTTATGCTGGGATAAGGCAAGAGGTCAAGGGGACATCTCCCTTACCTGCTCCAAAAGAATGCTCGACACAAAAATTGTCTTTAGTCTCAAGTGTTTTGATACAGCATTTTACTTCATGCAGAAACTGTACAAAATAAAAGGAGCATTTGTTTAAAAGTGATAAATGCTACTATTTACTAATTATGTGTCACTATCATGTTATTAAAAGATAGCATATATCTTAATTTTTCAAGGAAATACAAAAAAACATTACCACTGCATTTCTCTGTCATCTATATTACTGACATAAGCTGGCTCACACACGAGATATTACTTTGCAGTTCATTCCTATACAACAGTGCAGTTCTTTTTTGTTAGGCAGTTCAACTGTATAAATGTGTATCTTCAGTTTAATGGCAACTGCTTCATCAGTCAGCATGTTTCCCTACACTGTGGTTCAGTCAAACCTGAGTCCAGGTCTGACTTCTTATTAACTTTGATCACAGTGCGCAACAAAATGGCAGCTGCTATGCCATAGAGGACGTCTTTACATTACAAGGCAAGCTTTAGCTGATCCAACTATATCAAGTCATAGATACATTCATGACAATTGTATGGGGTCTCTTAGCTTGACTATTATATTTCATTAGCAATAACAAATAAGCATAGCCAAAGCAAATAGTTTTGGCTTTTGCAAATCAATTGCATAGACATTTCTTAGTAATTTCCTGCATGGTACACACAACATTTGCCAGCTGTTGTCATCATACACCCTTCTCCTGTAATCTTTTGGTAGGTTTTTCCATGATACGTGTCAGTACTCATATCATATTCCAAGTATTACTATCAACATTCAGGGGACTCTCACCTTTAACAGGTTTTTCTAGAAATCCCCAGGGGCACAATCCATTGTGAGATATTTCCTCTTAATGTCCTTGCACCATCTCAGGCATTCATACTTCAATGTTCCCTCCCTGCCCTTGGAGGGACAGCCCTTAAAATATGGATGAATAAAGCATGGCTGTATTTACACTGGTGCAGTCAGTTAGCTATAGCACAAATAAAGAAATTCCCCTGAGACTCTTAGACTGAGACTCTTAGCTAGAAAAGGACTAAAAAGACTGCAAACTCGAAATTGCTGCCGTACAGTAAGCTGCATCATATCCTGCAACCAAATTCCATGTCTGTCACTGCCATCAAACTGCTTTTCACTATCCTGCAACCGTGTTGCCTCTCCATGCCCTTTTAAAGGCCAAGGCGCTGCACGTTTATTTTTAGAAATCCACACTCCATCTTACATCTTTGTTGATCCTTGTTCTATTGTTAAGAATCCCCTGTAGGGTTTCAGCATGAATCTGATACCAGAGGCCTGGTGTAGCGTCAAAACCTGGTGCTTTGTGGCTGTTGTAGCAGGTGGAAGGGTATACTTTTTGTGCTGTGTGGGAAGAGTTTGGGACTTGTGGAAGACAGCATGAGATTCTTGCCCCTGCCCCGACCATTCACCCGATGAACGCCTGACAAATGCCTTTCACTGTTATTATTATTATGGTATGTATTGAGCGCAAACCTAGCTTCAAGAAGCAACAGAGCGCTTTACAGAGTTAAACAACAGTACAGATGCATTATCTATCTATCAATCTATCTATCTATTATGTTCTTATATAGTGCCATTGTGACAATAAGGCAGGCAGGCTGGAATTGAATAAAGAAAACATTGCCTTTATTTGACTTAAAAATAAATGTCAAGAAATGGATTGTCCCAATGAATCAAAGTTGCTCAAAATAAAGTTTCTTCTGATTTGTCCTTCCGCTTTAAGGAGTGTTCTTTTCCTGTCTTTGTGCATGGGATGCAATAAGGACCTCCGGATCTCCTCCTCCTTCTAGTCCTCGTATGCCCACAAGCCTCCCGCAGCTCCCGTCTCCACATCCAGCTGTCTCTGCAACGAAAACAAGAGTGAACACACCAACCTTTCCTTCCACCTGATTTATGTATACAATGCTTAATGGGCCAATTAGGATCCGGGTTGCTTCCCAGGTGATTTAAACCCCTCCAAGCCCCGCCTCCTTCTTCTGGGAACCACGAGGGGGATGGCGTTCTGCCCTGCTCTCCGCAAGCCCCAGCACCCCGGCTGGGCTCCAGTAAGGAAGGCGAGTGTGCTGATTTGCTTGGGTCTTTAACCCGTTATGTCCGCCGGCATCGTGTGTGGCTGTTTGTGAGCTCTCCGCGATATTCCCGTTCCGAGGGCCATAAATGCTAACATGGAGCGGCGAGGCACATCCCAGCGGCTCCGCTGTTCTGTCCTCCATCCGCGTCCCTACTAAGTCTCTGGATCTTCCATCTGTCCCGTGGGTTGAAACACATGCTCCTCTGCTTTTGTAATAACCTGCTTCTGTTCCATACAATTTCGTACCATTGAGGCCAGCGAGCGTTCTACTATGACTGGCGCGTGTTAGTGTACCAATCCTCCTGGGTCTGTCAGTCCCGTGTTGCGGCCCCACCACACCCCAAGGCTGTTTGAATCTGGTTGCTGTTCTGTCTGTCCCGTGTTGCGGCCCCACCACAACCGAGGGCCGTTTGAATCTGTTTACCCCGCTAACCCTGTTAAGTTCTCTCTCGGCACACCATTCTTTACAGTATGAGGCACTTGGATGCTGGTGTTTTCCTCTGGCCCGTTACAGCCATTCACCCATAGGCCTTTGTGCGCTCACATGACAGAGAAAAAACAGAAAACAAAGAAATCAGTGTCAGAAACGGCGGAGTCAATACCAAGGAATACAATGGTTACATTTGCCTAGCTCAAATAGATATGTTTTTAGCAATTTCTTGAACAGGGTGGTAGACTCACAGCCCTTGAGAGAAGACGGAATCTGGTTCCAGAGATCTGGAGCCCAGGCTTAAAAACCAGAGCTACCAATCCTATTCAGTAATATTCAAGCGCATAATGGAATGCTTTTTGAAGGCAACAACCGAACAGATATACAGTGGGGTAGGATGAAGAGGGGCACAGACGAGGGGTACAGCTGTACAGGGTGGCAGGGAGTAGAGGGGTGGATGGCATCTAGAGAATCAGGTAGCGTCTGGGTCAACATGATCGCCTGGGTGTTGAGGAGGACACCTCAACAGGAATGATTCCCAGCAGGCCACTCAGCATAAGGCTAAATTGGCACATAAGACTCATGACTCCCCTGTGGTGACCACGGCCTCACTTACACCTGTAACGCAGTTCACCTCAGGCGTTGACAAAATTGCGGTCCAACCCCCGCGGTCCACAGCACCCATTTTGACTACCTCTCTTGCACCAACGTTCACCACAGCTGGTGCTGAGGGGCCTATTTTTGGTGCGGAGCAGCCTTTTCCAGGTTTTGTGGATAATAAGAACCCATTCCTCCCTCCAATGAATTGGTGTTCTGGGACTCCGCTGCTGCATACAGTCACGCTCCCTCCTGCGTCCACGCCGTTGATCTACGTGGATCCAGTTGGTGGGGGACCATCCTGGCAACCATGCTCTTTGCAAACCTTGGCATACGCCCCTTCCGAGCAGCCTCTGCCCACTCTGCCCACTTGAGCACCTAGACCTTTGTCTGAGGATACATTTTTTGGCAAGTTTCAGATGCTTATACATTCTGATTCCATGAAGACATACTTTAAGGATTTATCTAAGAACATTTATCCTTAGCCGCCTGGACCGGCCCCTGCTCCGGCAATCCCTGTGCAGGTTCCGGTAGTGCCACCTCCTCCACCTCTCCCTGTGGGGCCTCCTCCTCCTCCACTGCCTCCTATGCCTCCACTTTCCCCTGTGGAAAATACTCCCATTGCTCTGTCAACCATGCCTTCGGGGCCTGAGGCACCACGTGCAGCGGATCAGACTTGTGCTCCCGCCTCACTGGATGAGGACCAGGTGGACCAGGACCGCAATGACCCACCATGCTCTATTAGAGATTTTCACGACCGGGTGCTGGATATGATGGCACTGCTAGACATCCCAATAACTGAGCTCCAGCTCCTGCCAAGTCATTGTCAGTCCTTGTGAAAACACCAGCAACGGCACCTTATACTCAGAGGTCGGGGTCTCAAACAAGGTCCTCCTTTGGTTTCAGAGGCATTCAGGATCGCTGTGCGCGCCGAGCAGAGGCTGCAGCTGGTGGGCCCCGACGTAAACAGCAACAGCAAGGTGGCCAGTTTTTTTCTCAGCCAACAGCCTACTCTTCAGCAACGGGTGGTCTCTCTGCCGATAAAACATCTAAATTATATTTTCCATCGGTCGCACGTGACTCCGGTGGGAGGACGAATTTCATCTCATCTGGAGGTGTGGCAGACCATCACAGAAGGTCGATGGGTTTTGTCAGTCGCTCAAGATGGCTTCCGCTTGCCCCTCCCCCTACCTCACCCTCCTTTCCAGCAGACTGGGTCACTCTCCCTCAGAGCCGAGGAACAGAAACTTCTAGACCTCAGAGCAGTGGAACCTGGTCCCTTGAGAGAGAAAGGGGAGGGCTATTACTCCTGTCTGTTTACAGTGCCCAAACCCAACCAGGCTGGCCTGTGCACTATCCTCGACCTATCCAAGTTCAATCTCTTTCTACCCCAAGAGAAATTCAAGATGATTACGCCCTGCCAGATAAAGTATTCTCTCTGGAAGGGCGATTGGCTCAGCGTGCTAGACCTTCAGTATGCATACATGCATATTCTGATTTGGAGCCTGCATCTACGGTTCTCTGTGGGAACGGAAAACTTGCTTTATCATGTGCTTCTGTTTGGTGTCAGCTCGGCACTGCGTGTCTTTACGAAGATGATGTTGGTCATTGCAGCATTCCTGAGACTGCAGGGAGTTCATGTATATCCATACTTGGAAGATTGACTCCTGCGCAGTCCTTGCCGACAGGCCACTACAGCCCATCTTCAGTCACTCCTTCGGCTCCTGTTCCATCTTGGGCTGTCGGTGAACTGGCAGAAGTCGATGATGACGGTGGCTAAAGACCTGATCTTTCTGGGTTTCCATTGGGATACCGTCAGTACTAGAGTGTTCCTGACAGAGTACAGGATTGCAGACCTTTCGACCTCGTGCCTGCTCTTCCTGCCCCTTGTGTGCTAGCTCTACCTCTTGCATGCCTGAAAATGAGACGTAATCAACTTGCTCTTCGGAGCTGCTGGTCCAACGCTACGGAACCAGATTCCAAGATGATTCCTGTCCCAACCTGCATAACAGCAGATCTGCAATGGTGGTCATCCGCCAGCAACCTTTCAGTGGGGACCTCCTTCCAAGAACTCTGCCCACAAGCAACGGTTACTACAGACACCTAACTTCTGGGGTGAGATGAGACACTCCGTCACCTCGGGGTGTACGATTTGTGGATGCCTCACGACAGGTGGTTACATATCAATTACCTGTAGCTCCTGGCAGTTTTTCTGGTGCTCAAGGATTTTCAACCCTCTATCACCAACAGTGTGGTTCAAATTTGCACGGACAATTTCATAGCAATGTTCTACATCAACAAACAGTCTCCCCTCCTGGTGGATCTTGCTATCCAAATTTGGAATTGGGCTATCCAACACAATGTCTGGCTCCAAGATGTGCACATTCCGGGTCACATCAATGTGACTGCAGACTCCCTCAGCCACCTAACTGCGGCGAGTTACAAGTGGGAGATGAATACTGTTGTTCTCACCAAGAGCATTCAGCAATGGGGTACTCCAGAGGTGGACCACTTTGCGACATCATAGAACAGGAAACTTCCTCTTTATGCTTCAAGGGATGGGCTCGGGGTGTCTTCCTTGGGGGATGCCCTCGAGATCCTGTGGGACAACATGAAAGCTTAGGCCTTCCCTCCTTTGCCACTGATTCATCAATCACTTTGGAAACTCAGGAGTGCATCAAAATGCACTATCCTCTTCACAGCTCCTTGGTGGCCAGCCAGGTTCTGGTTTTCGGAACTGCAGCACCTGTCCGTGTCCTCTCCGATCAGGTTGCCGCAGATTCCCGACCTCCTTCACCAGAGCAGTCACCAGTTGTGGCACCCCTCCCCACAATCGTTCAGCTTGGCAGCCTGGTGCCTGAGTTCCAATAATTAGCACAGTTCAACCTCTCCGAGGACAACATGCATATAATTCAAGCGGCATGAAAGCCCACAAGAGCTCAATACAGGAGCAAGTGGCTCAGTTTTTGTCATTGGTGTCTAGCCAAAGAGCTTGGTCCCAGGCATGCTTCTATTGCCACTGTTTTGTATTTTGTATCTGACCTTGCAGCCTCTGGCATACATGTCTTATTATGCAGGACATATTTTTCCGCCATTGCGGCTGACCTGTCTACAGACAGTTGGTCCTTTTCGCTGGCTAATCCCATCGTCAAGAGACACTTTGCAGGTCTTCTCCATCTTTTCTGTCGGTTCGTCCCCCTCACCCCAAATGGGATCTGAATGTGGTCCTCACTGCTTTATGTCATAAGCCTTTTGAACCCATGGTGGGCACTACCGAACTCAAGTACCTGTCTTGGAAGGTGGCTTTTTTGATTGCGGTAACATCTGCAAGACGAATAAGTGAGCTTCATGCTCTTTCTGTGGAACATCCGTTCCTAACTTTCCATAAGGATAAGATTGTGCTTCGCACTTACCCTTCCTTCCTTCCTAAAGTGGTTTCTGAAGTCCATTTGAATCAGTCATTATCTTTACCGGTCTTCTTCCCCAACCCGGTCTCTGATGCTGAGAGGGTCCTGCATAACCTAGAGGTCAGACAAGCTCTGAAGTTCTACCTCGATAGAACGAGTGAACTCAGAAGCGCTTCACAACTCTTTGTTACATTTCATGACCCAAAAGGGAAACCAGCCTCAAAAGCATCCATCTACCGCTGGGTAGCTTCATGTGATTCCAAGGCCTACAAGATTCAAGGCCTTCAACCACCAAAGGGCATTCATGCACATATGGTCTGTGCCAAAGCGGCTGCTGTTGCCTTCCGAAAGTACATCCCTTGGGAGTCCATTGCCAAGGCAGCTACGTGGGCCTCCCCATCGGCTTTTTGCAAACATTACTGTTTCGACCTGAGCTCCTGTGCTGATGCCCAATTTGGCCAGGCAGTACATAAGAATGTGTTCCAATAAGGGACATTTCCATCCACCCGTAATACCTATGGTCAGTGCTTGGGAATCTACCACATGTTTGGAGGAAAGGGGACAGGACGCAGGAGTATGACAAAGTTACTCACCGTAGTGACTACCTTACTCCAAGTCCATAGTCCCCTTTCCTCCATACGCCCGCCCACCGTTCCCTCTAATATCTATCCTCTATTGTTGCTAAATGGTCCTAGAACTGGCGATAGAAAAGGACTGAAGGGTGATGTGCGGAGTGGAGCGCAGGAAGGCGGGGCTACGGTCACGTGCGGTAGCCCCACGTAAAAATAAAAGAAGGACAAAAGGTACATTTTTTGATGCTATTAAAAGTGCTCTGGTCCTGCCCCGAAGGAGAGAATGTCCCACAAGTATGGAGGAAAGGGGACTATGGACTAGGAGTAAAGTAGTCACTACGGTGAGTAACTTTGTCATTATCACACACCATCTCTATGAGGACTTGGAATCTTTATGAGCACACACCAACTGTATGGGTCCTTAAAAATAGTATTAACACATCATCTTTGTGGGGACTTTCCATTTACAATAATCATACACCCTCCCCATAAGGAAATTAACTTCACTATTCTCATGCACAGTCCCAAAGTGGACCGTAACATCTTTATAAAGCCAATGCTCAAGAAGATGTGTTTCAAATCATTGTAATCGCACACATCCTCTGTGAGCACTTCATTATTTATCACACAGCATCTCTGTGAGGACATGAACATCTGTATTACGGCACACAGTCTCTATTGGGACTTCAACACAATACATCATCTGTATGGGTACTTTAATATCCTCATAATCACACGCTGTCTCTGTTCGGACTTGAGCATCGATTTTACATACAGCATCTCTCGGAATTTTTTATCATCATAATCACACACCATCACGGATTTAACATCATTATTTTCACACACCATCTCTATGAGGACTTATGAACGCACACTGACCCTATGGGTACTTCAATAATATTATTAACACACAATCTTTGTGAGGACTTTCCATTTAGAGTAATCATGCCCCCACCCCATAGGATAATTAACTTCACTAATATCACACACAATTCCAAAATGGACCATACAATCTTTATAAAGCCAATCCTCGAGAGGATATGTGCTTAAAATCATTATACTCACACACCACCTCTGTGAGGACTTCATTCTTATCACATGCCATCTCTGTGGGGACATTAACTTAATTATCACAGACACCTCTGTGAGGACCTGAACATCTGTATCATGATAAAAATTTAATTTGGGACTACAGCGCAATACACCATCTTTATGAGGACTTTAATATCCTGACAATCACAAGCCATCTATGTGGGGACTTACCATACAACATGTCTGTTTAACATCATCATCACACACCATCGCCATCCTTATTATCCCAGACTATCCCTTTGAAGAAAATGAACAACTCCATTATCAGACACAAACTCTATGAGGATTTAGCATCTTTATGAACAAACACCAACCCTATGGGTACTTAAAAATAGTATTAACACACCATCTTTGTGGGGACTTTCCATTTGCAATAATCATACACCCTCCCCATAGGGAAATTAACTTCATTATCATCATGCACAGTCCCAAAGTGAACCGGAGCATCTTTATAAAAACTGATCCTCAAGAAGATGTGTTTCAAATCATTGTAATCGCAGAGCTCCACTGTGAGGACTTCAATTATTATCACACACCATCTCTGAGGGGACAAAAACATAATTATCACACACCACTTCTGTGAGGACCTGAACATCTGTATCATGGCACAGAGTCTCTATTGGGACTTCACCTCAATACATTATCTGTATGGGGACTTCAATATCCTGATAATCACACGCCATCTCTGTGCAGACATCAACATTGTATTACCATACAACATCTTTGTGGATTCTTTATCATCACGCACCATCTCCATCAGGGATTTAACATATACTGGACCTCATTATATGTTTGCCATTCCGGAAACAGCAGTGCCGGTAAGCTTACTAGCAGCGTTGTTTCCAGACCAGCAAAGTAAAAGTCTGCGGGCGGGTGCCGTTCCGCCCACCAAGTCTGGCCTGGCTGGCAGAACAGCACCTGCCAGCAGACTGTCACAGAAGCACCGACATCATTATTAACGGTGTTGGTGCTTCCGTGCTCCCCATTCCCATTGAATCCTATCACTAAACTAATCCTATGGGACTCAAATGGGAATGGGGATTTACAAAAAACGCCGCCTGACTTACCGGACCGCTGGGGCTGTAATGCCCCGGTAAGTCAGGCCGGCGGTAAATCATTACGGCTCTGGCTGCTACCTGCCGGTTTTACCGGCATGGTTACCGCCAGAACCCGTAATGAGGGCCACAATCTCTGTGAGGAACTTATACATCACCATTTTCACACACCATCTCTAATAGGACCTATATTTATGAATGCACACTGACCCTATGGGTACTTCAATAATATTATTAACACACAATCTTTGTGGGGACTTTCCATTTACAGTAATCATGCCCCATAGGGTAATTAACTTTACTAATAATACACACAATTCCAAAATGGACCAAACCATCTTTATGAAGCCAATCCTAGAGAGGATATGTGCTTAAATCATTATACTCACATACCACCTCTGTGAGGACTTCATCCTATTCACACACCACCTCCATGAGGACCTGCACATCTGTATCATGACACAAAATTTCAATTGGGACTACAGCCCAATACACCATCTTTATGGGGACTTTAATATCCTGATAATCACAAGCCATGTATGTGGGGGTTTTACCATTGGTATTATCATACAACATGTCTGTTTATAATCATCATCACATACCATCTCCATCATTATTATCACAGACTATCCCTGTGAGGAAAATGTACATCACCATTATCACACACCATCCCTATGAGGATTTAGCATCTTTATGAACACACACCAACCCTATGGGGACTTCAAAAAGAGTATTAACACACAATCTTTATGGGGACTTTCCATTTACAATAATCATGCACCCTCCCGGTAGGGAAATATTATCACAAACATTCCCAAAGTGGACCATAACATCTTTGTAAAAAACAATCCTTGAGAGGAGATGTGTTTCAGTGGGCAAGATGGTGACTGTTAACCAAAAAAACCTGAATATAAATCCATGCTCCTCCCTTGACCACAGTGTGTGATCCTGGGTCGTGTGCATCATCATTCTGTTTCCCAGTTCTCTTTGCAGACACATTTTGGAGTGTTTACTTAAAGGCTCTTCATTCTGTCATTACGCCCTATTGGGTGCAATAACAGAATGAAGCGCCTTTAAGTGAATATTTTATCGGGAACACAATACCGTCACTGTCCATCTCTTGTGCATCCCTGTGATACGGGCAGGTACTGATGTATGAAGAGTAATGTGAAAACTATTTAGGCATTTGCATATGAATGCATTCAGTTCCAAATAAGAATGATGAAATGAGTCCCCAAAGGCATGGTAACACATGTTCAAGTCCCCGCAATGATGGTACCATACGCATGATTAAAAATAGGTATTTTTGCAAATTTGAAGCTGGATCCTGAATCATGCATTTTTTCAGAATATATTTCTGCTATTAGTATGTTTTTAAAACATTGGGAAAGGATGGTCCCTACAAGGCAGGTACTCACATATAATCCCCACAAGGTAGGTAAAACGTGTGTGTGTGTGTGTACTTGCAGCAGTCTAAACAAATTCAATACATGAGAATAGCCTGCTATAAAAATGTTTTTGCTACACTCGCAAGCAATACATTTGTGTAGCTGACAGGAGGTACACAGACACACACACCAATTAGGAGATTTAAAACTGTTAACAAAATACAAATATATAATATTTCCCCATTTCTTGAACACAGCCAAAATCAAAGACCTGTGCTCGGCAGCAGGCAATGCCTTTCCCTCATTAAAAAAAAGATCCAAGTGTTTTGTAAAATGAAATACATCTGTGCCGAGCTGAAAGACAACGCACTCCCCGTCAGAGTTTGAGCTTAGAAGACATGGTACAACCCGTGGATGGGGGCTCTTGTTAAGCCCGGGGGATTTGACCAAGTATTTTAATTAGGTGTGACGAAATGACACTGTCAGCAGACAGTAGCGTGGGCTCACAGAATTTAAAGAGATAATATCAAACATTTAAAATGACAGGGCATTCTTGATAATGCCGCAGGCCCCGCACGTGCACATCTCCTGATAAACCCAGAACTTTAAATGGCTATTAGGATAGGCGGGACAAATTGGCAATGTCAAGAGATCCACGGCTGAGAGGACAGCCTGTGAATCTGGGCTCTTGTTATGCCAGGGGGGGGGGAGAGGGTTTAACCAAGTATTTTAATTAGGTGTGATGAAATGAAATTGTCAGGAGACTCAGGGTTGAGTATCGCAGGCTCACACAATCTAAAGAGATAATATCAAACATTTAAAATTACGGGCATTCATGATAATGCCCCAGGTGTCTGCACGTGCACATTTCCTAATATACACAGAACTTTAAATAGCTATTAGACTAGGCGTGAGGAATTTGCAATGTCAAAAGATCCAGGGCTGAATATTGCGTGCTCACACAATCTAAGGAGACAATGTGGGACATTAAAAATGATGTAGCGCTAATGGTGTCAGCTGAGTGTCACAAGGGGAAAAAGAACTACAAAACCCCTTCTACAAAGATGTTTAACTTGTTCTATAAAAGAGGGGTCCCCTGAACCACTGTTACAGCGCCAGGTTTGCACAACTGGGTGTGTGAGGTGCAGCTACCCCTGCAAAGGCGAATAGCTAACACAGACAGCCCCCTCAAGGTGCAACTCTCAGTGGAGTTGGATTACCTGGCCAACAGTGAATAGGAGAGGGTTGGCGCTGGAGAACTTTTGCAAACCTACTCTGAAGGCAGATATCTCGGCTGGAGCAGGAAGACACCACCCCAGGCCCAGTTTATCTTATCTTGACTTTGAGGCGTTGAACAACACAGTGTGAATAAGGTAAGCAAGATTGCCCGGTGGGATTTGCATATATTTTTCAAAAGGTGTTTCTGACAGCAGGTTATTGTGCTTTTAAAATGTGAAACGGCAGTGTTAGGCCCAGACAATCTGTGTTAGGAGGTATTGACAGCTCCCCACTGTGTGAAAGATAGCTACAGACAACAAGCGTGACATTTGTAATGTAAAGACGTGTTTCGCTGCAGGCCTTGCAATGTTCTAGGATCTTAGAGGATTTTGTACATGGACAGAGTTAATTATCAACCACTAACCAAATACCTTGTATTTTGTTGCAAGCAACGGTTGTGAGAATGTTTTTTAAATATCCACAAGGTAGTTCATAGCGCTTTACTTCAGTTAAGCGATGCAATATTTGAAAGCTTCTCTTTTGAGAGCTTTAGCATTTTCTGGTATGGGGTGCTTAAACTACAGATCCGTCTGTGCTAAAGAAGTCGGTTTGCATTGTTCACCAAACTTAAATAGAACATGGCTAGCCGTTGCAGCTCTAACCCTATCGCACAGCTATTGTTGTCAATTACGCACTGATCAAGCAATCCCGACTCACATTTCTGCGGGACTGTATTGTGCATTTACAGTAGCCAAAGTTGAAATACATTTTGATAAACTTAAGAGCAGTGATATTTCAGAAGAAAGCTCCGCATGTTAAGCACATAATGCCTTGAACATTTACAATAGTCAAAGCTGAAATGCATTTTGATAAACTTAGGCACAGTGATGGCTCAGAGGATAGCTCAGAGTTTTAAGCACATACTGCTGAAAGTTGTGTTCATGTGTATTATTACAATCACAAATTCCAGCAAAGTGTGTGCGCATGCTTGTGTGTGTGTGTCAGTTGTTAAAACACAAATGTGCGTTAGATACGTAATTTTGTGTATTAAATATTTATTTTAAACATTGGGGCTTTTGGAGAGCACAGCTGACCATCAGAGAGAGGGCGACCAATTGGACCATTAGGGACAGTGCGCCGATTTGAACTGTTATTGCAGCGGCGATCCCGCAACTGTCCCAACCGGTCCAAATGGGTGCACTGAGCCTGATGGTTACATAGTCGCTATTGTGTTGTTTTCTTAACTGTGTTTCATGATTTAAAAAAATAACAGTGACTTTTATAAAAGAATGTTCGGTTTGTAAATGTGTCACAGATTACACAAGCGTTTGAAATTTTTTAAGCTGCAGCGATTCAGGATCTTATTTTCTGACTGGGGGTATAAATATTATCATTATCAGCCGCTGATTCTATATTTCTCTGTTTTTATAGAAATGGCCTTCAACACCCGAATGGCAAGGCATCGCAATCTCTGGATGTGAATTGTAGAGTGACTGATTCAGCAAATTACAGATGGCAGGCTGGAGCGGGGATAACAAATCTTGGATGTCCCGAGGCGATTGGAATGATGCAACCTGTTTCAACTGGGGCTTTTGAGGGCGCTCAGACGGGGCTGTTCTACACAGAGCAACACATTTGGAATGTTTCAACGACACCGGAATCGGGTTCCCTCTTTTGTTACAGCATCAGCAAGGGTCGTGGGATTTGGAGATCCCAAAGCCGCAGACTTCTTTTGTAAATTCAGCACCAGGTCCACTTGGATCTGCATGGCTCCTATTGCTTCATCCTCACCAATGGTTGTACACTGGCGGGGCTGCTCCTACCAAGACATCGATCACAGAGTTTTGACCTCTGATGCCACAGAGGGCAAAGTACTGTTTTTGATTCATCCCGAGTGGGCGGCAAGGAATGTCTGGGGGACCCCTAGGATCAAAGATGTTTCTAGTTCACCCATCAGGGCCTCAAGGAATGTCGGGGTGGCCCCTAGGATCAAAATTGTTTCTGGTTCGGCCATCATGGCCCAAAGAGTGTCTGGGGCCCCTAGGATCAAAGTTGTTTCTGGTTTGCCCATCGGGGCCCGAGGAGTGTCTGGGGGTGCCTAGGATCAAATTATTTTGGTTTGCCCATCAGGGCCACAAGAGTGTGTGGGGGCCTGTAGGATCCAAGTTGTTTCTGGTTAGCCCATCAGGGCCCAAGGAGTGTCTGGGGGCCATGTAAAAATGAGTTGTTCTTTTGTTTCATACAAAGGGGCCTGTGGCTCCAACGCCACAAATTCTTCTCTTATTTCTGAAAACCTGTGCCATGGAATGCATGGCAAATGCTAAGACAGTGTTTTTACAGGTGTGCGGGTCTTGGGCGCTATATGCTGAATGATTTTATAACTCCTAAAGCTATGTTGTGTGCAATATATATTGTATGTGTTTTATACAGTTTTCAAGATGTATAATGCATCATGTTTTTTATTTACAATTTTTATATTTTCAATTCGGTGTAAGTCTCGACATAGGGCTTTAATGCTGGGTAGAAGCTTGCAGCCGTAGTAATGTTTGTTTTATCAACTTTTAGAAGCTTGAAAGGCGCGCCATTCAATGTGATTTCAACTTAGCGAGACGCTCATACTTGGATATCTGCGCATGCTTCACTAATGCGCAAGTATTTGTCATTACGGAGACCAGGCTACAACACCCCTCTGTGTGTGTGCTGGCAGGCCCTTCTAGCTGTGACAAGAGTTATTTTGTCAAAAAACATTTAGAAAACGCTCACACCGTGATGTCACATGCCCCCTTAAAATATGATTTGGCTTTAAAGCTGCTGGCAACCTCTTTACAACACTCTGCAACAGCACTTTAAACACCTTCGGTTTGTAGAAAGGATGCCTGAGAGTTTCAACGACGATCGTTTATTACCGCAGAGCGTGGTGAATATGATTATTGTGGATGATTTTATGACTGGGGGGGTCAGAATGCCATACTAGAAAAAGCCTTAACTCAATATTCCCATCACCACAATCTGTGCATATGTTATATTGTGCAAAACTTAGTTCTCAAGGGGAAGAGTAACAGATCGATAACACTACATACAAGCTATATAGTGTTATTTAAAACGGCCCAGGATAAACAGCAACTAGCCGTGATAGCCCGCCAGATGTATCCGACCAAAACGCATTTTTTCCTGGAAACTTTTGAAGACACGACCAGTAAGCCCTACGGATATCTCCTGGTTGATTTAAGAACAAACACTCTAGAGGATTAAGATTGCGCACCAATCTATTTCCGCGCGGATTACCCGCTGTTTATATCCTGAGAAAGAAATCTAAAAAACAACATTAAGCGCAATGTAGCATCAGTACCCTGTTGCGCTTTCACCACGTCGACACGCATCCGAAGAAACATTGCGCTGTTGAAGCCCTTCTAGCTGCTGCCTCTGACGATCTGTTGGCCGCTATTGCGGAAATTGCTCAGAACACTTTACAGGGACATGTCCCCCTAACACACAGTCAAATTAATCTGTGTTGAAAAAGAATAAGGTCAGCAAGAAACTGTGCAATAAGCAAATATTGCTAAGGGCTAAAAGAAAAGTGGTCTCGCAGGACGGTGGGTTCATAGGATAACTCATAGGCATAGCCCTACCATTAAACACCAGCTTGCTTGGGGGCCAATAATGGAACACACCCATAAAATGTATCTCATGGACAAGCGTCAGTTATAAAACCTAACGACTCCCAAAGCTCTGCCGGATTGGGATATTTGAAAAGTTGCTAGCATGCGTCTTGACTTGGAAATCAAGGATGCTTTGAACAGACTGACTTATCGTTGCATAATAAAGTGGCAGTGTATTTGAATAGTCTGCACAAATACTTAAACCATGCCTGACACAGCGATGCAGAGAAAAACAAACTAACTTTATACATGCCACCCGAAGAATCTAGCGGTGCAAGTGAACCGGTTGTGGCTGATGTGTTAAACACGCTTACCCAATGTTCTAAACCTAACGCAGAACTATTGCTACATAAGATGAAACTTGCAAATAATGTGGCCGCGTGGACTGATAGGGGAGAGTTTGTTTATAAAGGCAGGGTTTTAAGGGGTTCGAACTTGCAAACCGACACCTTACTTCTACATTAAATGCCCCCATCGTTTGGAACGAGTTTATGTAGGTGGTGGCTAATTTAAATATACCGACTTTGGTTGCGGGTAATGTTGGCCAATGCTGCATTCTGGAGCGGCTGAAAGCCAGGGCTCCTGCAACTCCTTGCCAACAACATAGCACGTTAAGTACACCCATCAGCAGCCCCGCGCACCCAGCCATGCAAGGAGGTGGAATACCAGTTGGCTTACGGATTCTTTAGCCGCCTCCAGCATGCATGACTCTGAAACGTCTAGACCTTGACAAGGTCTTGACAGGCCTGTATGGTTTTCAGAGTAATGCAGGGTACCCCTTTTTGAATGTGTATGATTCTTCACTGCTATATTCTGCTATAATATTTTTCCTTCAGTATTAAATGTCTTTTTATTAATAAATGTTTTCAATTCATAAACATGACTGGTTGTTTGTGTTATATTATCTAGTATGTATAATAACATGCACTGCATGATTTAAAAAAAAAGCTATTTTTTGACACATGTATCAGTGTATAGACGATACACATTTTCATTTTTGACACACTAAACATTTTGAGAGATCTAGGCACATTGTGTAGCGCCTTCTTAACAAATCTGGTCACCATTTAATCGTTTTGCATGGGGTTGCTCGAATACATTTTCAAAACAGCTGACAGCGCTCTCCATTCTGACATTTAAGTGATGAAGAATATACAGTGTTGACCGTAGGTCATGGCTTTAGTCTTGAACCGGTACAGTAATATAGCGTAAATACTTTGCAATGTTTCGCACATAATCTGTTAAAACTGTGGTGTATATGGGGTGGTGCGGGAAGCACACCAAAACCGTCAAACACCATTAACATATCCGCCTCTAGCCACAGAGCTATCCAGTGTGTTCCACCCCGGTCCTGAGGGTCAGTGTTCGCTACCAGGCTTACAGGGCAATTTCTGGGTAGACGGCTGGGGCATGTATTGCTAGCATACACACCGTAAAATGTTTTTCGTGCAGGTCTATGCTTGCACAGAAATCCTCTTATCTATAGAGTGTCCACTAAATATCAAAAAGTATGTTTCTCTGTGTTTATCTCAACAACGCAATCAAAAGTGCTCCACACTAGCAGCAAATGTGTGGCGGTTAGGTTTCTTTCAAACTTTATCCCAGCGTGTAGGTTTCCGGTCCTCACGAGGTTGAAATGCCCCACTGACACGTTATGGGGTCTTAGATCAAAGGCCAGTAGGGTATAGCCGAGAGCATATTTGTTGCGTGTAAATGAAACCGGCACATCACACTTGTGTTTCACCATGATAGCCACCACCCCCCATGTATTCTCTGATTATGTTCGGAAGTCCAAAGTTGGGGGTATACGCTTTGGGGGGGATTGAAACACTGTCCTTCTGCAGCGCAGCATAGTTCATGTTACAGTGTTTGAACTCGAAGGGGTTCTTATTGTATGCCCCATTGAGGGTCATTGTTTCAACAATCCCCATGATGATTATTTTAGGGAGCTGCCCTAGAAACAGGTTGTCTTGACTGGTACTGCAGCAACCGGTAGGAATGCTGAAGACTTTTAGAGTGACTCTCTTCACAGGGTATTTCATGTTAGATATCTGGAGCACCTCTGCATGCGCCAGTCTAATAGTCGGTGAGATGCTTACATGCTTAATGAATAAACTGGCCAATACAATGACTAGTTTGTATTGCTCAGCGTCCCTGCTCATGAGGCAGAAAGCATCCGTGTTTCTGGATAGTTTCATTTTAAGATCAATGCTGTTAATCATTTATCCTGACAGAATAGATCAGCGTGTAGGCAGTCTAGTCAATCAAATCAAAAAAGGTAGCAGGCTCTCCTCTCCAGAAAGAACATGGCATGATAACCTGTTCTGAGATGAGAGTGTGCAGCACAAGCTTTTTGCTCACTGTACTTTTCACAGATGGGAAATACCCATTTGCATATCAGTCTTTGTCCCGCCCACATGGGCAGTCCAGCACCGAAATGCTATGGCAATTCCTCTCTGAACAAGAGTACCAACAGCAACCCCATACACGTGTTTCAGCCTTGTTGGGCCTCATCAGTGAGGTGAAGCTGTGCCTCTCTGAGCACAATGAGCAGGGAGTCCACGTCTGGTTGCCCCCAGGTAACTTAGGGTGACTAACCCCAAGATCCTTGCAAATATTAGTATAGTCAATCAAATACTCTGTTGGTCCTGGCATGATAGGCTCTTTATACAAATCCCTTGTAATCACTGTCCAGAGCGGTGCTGTCGAAATGCACTGTGTTATTGCGGTAAAAGGACTGGCCGAAAGCTGTTTGTCCATGACATCACTGCTATAATTTAACAGGTTCTGTATGTAGGCCCAGTAGGCGTCCATGTTATCGCTCTGCATTATAAGTCAGTCGCTGAGCATCAAGTGATTGAACTAGCTGGCTATCGGGTAAGTGATCGTGCCCGCTCGCGTTGTAGCAGCAGTGTTGGTTCCATCAGCCTTTGTTATTTTACAGGTTAGATGTAGCAGCGTATCATTCAAATACAGATACATATCGGTCGAACCTGATACAATAAACTCTATGGGGGCTAGCAGTGATAGAGCCGCCAGCCGCGAGACCTCAATAAAGAAACGGTTGTCGATGCTGGTTTGGGTAGGGGCATGGTAAAGAGATCGAGCTCCAATTTTACACACTCCCCAGATGCTCGGTGTAGAAAGGCCATTGTTCTTTAGAAGATATCCCCGTCCTTGTGTCTTTTAAGAATAACACGTTTCTTATTCCCATGCGTTGGTGCGCAGCATGGCTTTGATCTGTTTTTCCTGTTGGGTCTTGGTGGACCGTGCAACATGGATGCCGACATGTTCCTCTTAATGCTTCTATGTGATTTATAAATGAGCCCCGACCCGTCCTGACCGTCCCTTTTCTGTCTGGCTAGCTGCTCAGCACCCGCCGTTGTCACGCTTCCCACAACGTCTTTTGGAATATTGCCAGCCGCTGTTTTCATGTGCGGTTTAACTAATTCAAAGCCGCGCCATAGAAAAACATTTAAAAATACCACTGAGCCCCGCCCCATACAAGACGGGGGCTCAGCTAAAATACAGTTGATCGTCGTAACCAGCTTGGTCCATGTAATATTCCATGCAAGCCCTTGGGTCTCCATAGTTCTTCACCACCGCCATTATAGCACTGCTTTTGTTTTGTCTTTTAGCTGGAGCGGTCTGAAGTGCCACCACAGCCAGATTTTTCCATATTTAAAGGATACAAACTGCCCCAGATCATCTCTTATCTGTATGTTGATGGTGTCAAAGTGGTTTTTACACACAATATCGTTGTTGTTTCCTTTAATCTCCACGGTTCTAAGCAGAAGGGCGTAGCTGTCCCCCACCCTTTGATACTCCACGATGTCGCTATAAAGCAATAAGCTATGGAAAAAACGTTAATATCGGTGCAGGTTTTGTCCCATAGTTCTTTACTTCCAATGTGTTGGCACAGTTCCCAATATGCTGCGCAGTTTCCTGGTTGTTGAAAACCTAACAGATGGGTCTGGGCCCTGTAGAAAAACGTTCTGCTGGTGCGGTCCTAGATGTAGCGATGTGTCCTCAAACTCGGGTATGCATGCTACGAGCTTGTTGATTACTCAGAGGGTTTGTTAGTTTTATGATAAACATAGCTTGCCCCGGGGCTAACGTGTCCCATGATCGGACATACTGAACCACAGTGAGCTCAACCGTCCATTGACCCTCCAGATTTAGGGGTTTGACCAGCTTCGTGGTAAAGTTGGATATTTTGTTCAATGGAAATGTCTCGGCTTAAGCGTTGCTGGGAAAGCATGATATACAAAGATGCAGACTCCAGCTACACGCCTGTGGTCTCTAGGGATCCGGCGGGTAGCCACCTGTTGAATTGGTCAGGCCATCCCAGCCATTTTAACGACCTTTACTTTTTATGGTCTTTTCAATTCTATAAATGCACTGCTGGTTTTTACTGACTTTCTGGGTCTCATCCTTATAAAAAAAACACCCTGAACACCCTCCCTCGAATAATCATTGAATCTATATATATAGAAACTTCCTCCCTTTGAACCACGCCATCTATAATAAAGATCTTGTTGCAGTAGTTCTGCTCGTACCCCTTTGTTAAGACGGCCTTGTGTTTTGAGATTCACACATGATCCCCCTTTTTAAGGGATATGTCTTTTGTCTTTTTGAAAAGTCATTCACTGTACAGTTTTTTCCAGACATCCAGGGAATTCTGCAGTGTTACACCCGCCGGTATGGTTTTAATAGATCTATGATGCGTGTTGTTATACACATTTATGAATGCGGGTAGCACCTCCATATATCTTCAGGTGTTTTTAGTTGTAAAAAAAGCAGCTGAGTCATGTTTTAAAGGTGTGTATAAAAAAAGTTCTACAATAGAGGCTTTAACTTCAGCATGTGTTACAAAGTAGTGTACACTGTGCTGCTTTAGAAGGTTTTGCAGCGGTTTATTTAAAAATTCTTTACCGGCATCTGTCTGTAGTTTAGCTGGGACGTTTCCATTGTTAAATATGTGCTTTAAAGCCGCCACTACGCTGAGAACCGTCTTGTTCTTCAAAGCCTCAGCATAAGCGTATTTTAATAGAACATCGATGACGGCTAGAATATAGCAGAAACCATTGATGTCTTCACAGAGCTGGCTCAAATTAATAATATCTGCCTGCCATTGTTGCTTGACGTCACATACCACGGTCATTCGCCATTTAAAATGTTTCTGGGCCGGCTTATGCAATGCATAGGCCTCCTCCCCTGAAAGCCACGTCTTAACAGCCCCCGTGACACCTTCTCACGATCGGCTCCCATTTTATGATACAGGCTGTCAACCCCGCCATAACTGCTGACACCATCTTCATCATAATATATTTTGACAGCTTCAGGCCAGACATGTCTCCCTGTAACAACTCAACATAATGACACAGTCAGTATTTATAAACAACGGTTTTTATTCGCATTTTAAAATAACAATTTTATACAAAATATATTCATATTAAAATAAATACCTCACAACCACATTGTATGCCACTGCTTCGTTAAGCGCTCATGTTATACTCCATTTATATATATTTTATCCTCGCCAGTTGGGTACTGTTTTTTCAATGATGTTTCTAGCACCCATCGGACACATGCGACTAAACTGCTTAATTATCAAAGGCGGGTTATTCACTGATTCTATTCGATAATGTTTTAGATACGCATTGCTCAGTCCCCGCTCCGATCCTTATCTGTGTCAGTTGCAACAAGTCTATAATGCGTTTTGAGCTCAACACAAAACATATTTTACGTAGTGAATTATCCGCTAGGCTTTTTACAAACACTTGTGAGCATCCTATTGTGGATCATTAATTTTATGTCTGTAGCACCACCTGTAAAAGTGTTGTTTTAAACATTCCCCCGTTATGATGGCCGTAATCCCATGGGTGGCACGAATAACACCACAAAGAGGGGTCTGCGTTCTTCATTAGCACAATATAATCCTTGCACAGATTGATATCCGCCGGGATTTCAATTTGTTTTGAACAACATACGCATTGAACAGCGGCATTGTTTTTAAGGCTGTCATTCTCCAGCAGTGATACACAGGCTGCTTTCAAAAGACCCTGGGGTTTCAAACCGGCTGCAACAGCAAGCGCAATATATATTAATAGTCTCTGGCATAGTCTGGTTCGCCCCACCCCTGCACACTTGGCCCTGTTTCTCATCTTCAGGGTTTGCGTCAACTGCAAATTATTGCTCCAAAAAAGCCTCATTGTCCCAAAACCCTTTGTGTTCATAGCTGGCCATTAGATCCTGAGCATCCTGCAGCCCTTCGTACACCAGCAAATCCACGGGACTTCCTGGGGGTGTTCACCCCTCGCCATTGCTATAGCTGTTCATAATAGCTGCTTCCCGAAAAAGTGCTGTGTTTTCCAGCCCATCACAGAACGATATATATCTGGGTTGATCACAGTTTTAAGCCAGCCCTTTCAATCACATTTAATATTAACATTATATAAAGTTTATACAAAAGGTATTATTTTGATATCGGGAAATTTTGATATCAAAAAATGAATTGCAATGTAAAAATGACTGATAATAATTTGATATCAAAAAGGATATCAGAAAAATATCTGATATAAAAAAACATTGGCAAGAAGTGTTGTAAAATGATATCAAAACCATATAAAATCATGTCAGCGATCCCCCTAGAATTATATTCAAACTCTCTAAAAAAAAAAAACATCAAGTCGTGATGACATTTAGCGCGCCTAGATTTATATTCATAAAACTCTTATCACAGCGTGATGTTACCCAATCTGCCTAGCTTTATAGTCCACCTCTATCAAGCTCTCACACACGCAGCATCACCCACTCCTGCATCATCGCTGCGCCATCAAACCCTAACACTCGTCTAACTCCTCAAAATTCACTTTGCCCTCGATCAAGCAACAGTGCGCACACACACTCTCCCATTTTAAAAACATTTTGATATACACTTTATATCATTTTGATATAAACTTTATATCAAACCGTATCAAAGTACACAAACACACTTTATAGAGCCGTTTATATAAAACGGATATCAAATCGGTATAACATTTTATAACAAACCATGTTGATATCAAACATTAATTAATATCAAATTCCATATAAAAAAGAAATCCACCCATATCAAAAGGGGGCAGGAATAAGGAAAACTAGGGGGTGTTCCCACCAGTCAAAACCTTTACATTGAAAAAAAGGAGCCCCCTATAACTACTGTCTTCTTCTCACCCCCAGATCTGTATCTTGCACTGAATGTGGAAGTTTGGTAGAGCCTCCACGTGGCACATAGTACTTCATCTGGATCAAGTACAACTTCTGTCCTAGATTTCTGCATTAACAAATAAGCACATAACTTTCAAGTTAGTTTTTCAAACCCACATGAAAAACAAATGTCAACCATGTGCTGTATATTCCCCACACCAAATTAACAAGGGTGCCTCAATGAAGTATCAAAGTCAATAACCTACTAAGCAAAAACAGGCTTCCAAATAAGTAAGTCTGAGTTACTCCTGAATTATTCATAGTGCACCTTTTGTGAATGGGAGTCCTGCTGAGTCCTTTGGCGTCCTTGGAACACTTTCCACTGGCCTCTGTGCTCTGGCAAGGAAGGGGTGAACAATTGGAAGGAGGAGCCTTCCTGCTTAAGAAGCATTTGCAGGAGCGGAGTGAGTGGAGTCCGGCTGAGTCCTTTGGTGTCCTTCGGCGGCGTGTGCGCGTGTCCCTGCACAACTGCTGAATTCGTCCTGTTTGTTTGTTCATCTCCAGGTCTGGACGAGGCGTTGGGGGAACACATTGGCAGACGGTCCGACGCAGACTGCAGCTGCAGGTAGTGTGCTCCATTGTGTTGACTGGGCCTCGAGGGCGGGGGGAGAGTCGGACTAAGGCAGCTCCCTTAGTTGTTGGGCGTGCCCCACCCTCATTTGGTCGTGGCTGTTCTTCTTGGCCAGTCTAATGCTGGTTTAACGTGGGTATTAACGTTGGTACTTTAGCCTGTGATACCCTGCGGCCCCCTACCTTGGGAGTGTGGATCTTGTCCCAATCCGTTTTGCTTTGCCTGGGACCTGGTACTTTGGAAACGTATCTCACAAACTCTCTTGGAGGATCGCTGATGCCCAGGAGTCTTGCTCAGTTTTCGTTAGTCATGCAGTGGCCTGCTGTGTTTTGTTGCTCCCCTGCCCATTCCTGCATATTCCCGAAAGAGGAAATACAAACGGGAATGCTGCTAAAAACTGCCATTTTGACATTGACATTGATACTGTGACTGCTCTTGTGACATTTCCTTTTAAAGTTGCTATTTCATAGCAAACTCGTATCACCAATCTGACACAGCATCTCTGTGTGCTTGTGACTGGTGTTCCATAGTGCTTTTTATTTTTCTTATCCTTTCTGGACTCCTTGTTGACTTTTGATTTCTTTTGCCATACAATCGTACAATCGTACTTTTGTATTAACCATGCATTAACCATGAATCATGTTTAAACATCGTATTCAATGTATCTTATTTTGCTAGCTCAAATGTTGGGTTATATGTGAGTTATTGCTTTATAATATCTCACATCTCAGGTTTAGCTGCATTTAGTTATTGGTCAGGACTATTTGAGTGTGCTCTAGAGTTTTTCTCTACTGACCTGCTTGTAAAAGAGGGCTGTAAGGCTCTCCTCTCCCTCTTTCTCCATGTGTGACGGCTCATCTCCTTTTTAGGGGGCTGCGAGACATAACTCTCCCCCGTGTCTAGGAGTGCCTTTCACCCAGGCAATGTGCAACATTAAGCACACTTGCTTGATTTTTTGCTGTTAGTGGGGCTGCGAGGATAGGGTTTCTCTCCTCTCCCCACCTTTTGGGAAAATTGCCAGCAGTTTGTCGACTGTCTCCCTGCGGGTCATGTATTTTATTTGAGCTTTGGGCACAACTTATGCACGGTGCAACCTTTTGCTTTTAGAATATTGTATGAATTGTTGCATTTATTTTTTTAACATTTGTGCGAATACATTGTTTTACTTGTTTGTTGTGTCTTAACAGATTTTAAGATAGTTGGCCTGTACCCTTAGCTAAAACCCTGTACCCTGCCCCTTGGCTGCTTGGCTGTGTTACTCTCTACTGTGCAGGCACGGCTCTTGGTGCCTCCTGAACCACCACTTTAATTTTTTACTTTCTGCCCTGATTATTCCTCTACCAGTCTTTTAAGGGTCCCTGTGTGGGCCGGCTAAGGTGATCTGCCTTAAGGATGGTAAAGCGCAAATTACGAGGAGGAGGGAACTATGGCCACTAGCGCCAACAAATCAAAGCATATAAGAACCCCTAAGACAATCCCTAAGCCAGCCATCAGGGCCCTTAACCATAGAAAAAATGTGAGCCAACTTTCGTTGGACTCCTATCTAAAAACCATGGCAGGGAACCTGGCTGACAGAATACAAGTGACAGAAAAAGCCATCTGGGAAGCCTCCTCCTCAATAGGGGTTACTAATGTAATGGCAGGTGGGGAAATGGGAGAATTTTTTTCTATCCTCAGCATCCCGTGTATCATGAGCCCCCAAGGGATTGTCATGGGGGGTGCCATAGGTAAATAAGGATATTGAAACATCTGGCAACCCCGGGGAAAAAGCAATATCACCAGTCATCCCTAGGCTGATTGAGGAGAACCTAGATGATCTGGGGCCTAAATCACTATCCAGGGATGACTCCATAGCATCATCTACAAAAGATGACATCAAATCTTGGTTGGAGGCGTTATTAGACAATACATTGAAACCCCTATTTTCATTACTGGATGCAAACAGGGGGCATATGATGGGGTGCCCTCACCCAGATGTTCAATGACAAATCAAACTAGAGGCCACATATGCCCTGTTGCAAACATTTAAAAAAAGGTGTTATGGAAACATTGATAATGGATGACTCACTTAGAGATCTAAAAATGAAATTCAATGCCATCAAACAAAATAGCACCGGCAGTGGACTGCGTCTAGAGCAAATCGCCACCAGGGCAAGTAGTCAGATGGGGCAGGGGGAAAGGGAGGGAATAGCCACTAGCCATATCCCTCCATGGCCACTCCCACAGCTGTATTAACAAGTCGCACTGGCGTAGGGCTGTCTATGGAGGGGGCAAATCCTCCTCCGCGTGTTCAGTCTAAAAATACATCCAGTGGGTGGGAAGGCAGGGCTAGCACAGTACTTAATCTTCCCCCGCAGGCGGCCCCCTTAGTAGATATGATAATGGGGGTCCAGAGCCTACTTGCAGGTGCTTTAGAAACAACCTCATCATTGATAAATAAAGCTACACACTGGATTAACTCGAATATAATGAGCCCTAGTATGAACCCAAAATCAGTGCTAATGTCTAGAAGAGTGGGCTGGGTGGGCCCCAACAGGAAGTTAATTAAGAGTGACTAATATGGGGTTGGAGATTGACACCACAATACAGTCAGCCACATGGTGACCTGTAACCTAACAAGGGGTCTGAGGGCTAATGGCTCAAAACTAGATAGCAGTTTGGTGGGCCTGGGTTATTTTTATCCCCAAGGGATGGTGGCGGCAGCCCTACCGCAGGGTCGAGGGGAGTAGCTTTCACAGGGGGATTTGTATCGGGGTAGTGTTGTTCCATCTGCCGCCCCCACTGTGGAACATAGGCCTTCATATGTCCCAGTGGGGCTAAATGGCTGTGACCGACCGGGGCGGGCGGGCGGAACCGATTGGGAACTGTGTTGTACAGAATCGATTTGAGCCACTTATGACGATGGATGCCCAGGATTGACAGCAGTGCTCGCTCTTGGTGGGCGGAGTGGGGACTCCCACAGGGCTCGAACAGGAGGGAGCACCGTGCTCACCCTTGGTGGGGGGCAATCAGGCAATACTTCAGGGCTCGAACAAAATGGGGTGGATAAGGAAATCCAATTTTTCTCCTGTAATATAGCTGGCTCCAGGAGCAAATTGCAGTTGGATGAGAACGTGGAATTTTTGAAACGCCACAAGATCATATTACTGCAAGAAACTTGTGAGTTGGAGCTGCCCCGTTTGGATGGCTATGCTTCTTATGGCATCCCCGCCAAAAAGAACAGAGGGCAGAGTTCTGGTGGTTTGGCAGTGATGGGCAAAGCCTCCTTACCTTGTAGGGTGGAAGTGGTTGAGACCAGGTTGGAATTCCTACAACTCTTGAGGTTTAAATCCACGGGCACGGAAGGGTTTGATTTTTTAAATTTCTATAATAGTTCAAACAAGATAGAGGGGGAGGTTTGGTCTAAACTAAAGGAATTTGTAGATATGTATATGGTTGACCCAATGAACCTCAATAAAAGACTTATTTGGGGTGGGGACTTTAAAGTAAAAATGGGCTGTGGCCTTTCTAAAGACCTCTATGAACCCTTCGAGGAACAATTGTCCAGGGATCCTGAACCGGAAATGGGGGATAAAAGGGTCTGTACCAGGGGCCTCCAGTTAAGCACCTGGTTTATCGAGTGGGGGTTGCGCTCAGTGAATGGGCACATTAATCCAGATATCCTGCAAATGCATGTTCAACAATCATTTGGGCTCTTCCACCATAGACTATTTTTGTCTTACGTTGGACCTCTGGAAACTCAGAGTTTTGAAGTCGCTCTGGTAGGGAACAGTGATCATTACCCATTGGTGTTTACTGTTAAGGGAGTAACTGATGTGGAGGCATGTGCTTCTAGCGTTTTGTGTCAAGTAGACAGTGATGTGGCTTCACGAAGAAGAATCAAATGGGGGAAAGTTTTGGGTTCTGGCTTGCATTTGGAATTATTAGCCACTCAACGGGCTGCCCTAATGGGGATCATGGATGAATCAAGCAGACAACGGGTAGTGGTGGGCCTCTTCATGGGTATCTTGGAGGCACTCACGGGGGGTTTCTCAGTGGTCCCTAAACAACCAGGAAGTGAAGGAAAGTGGGGCTGGTTTGATATAAAATGCAGGTTGGCAAAATCGGCCCTTTTGGATGCCCTAAAGCGTCCTGCGGTGGACAGACGCAGCATTGCTCAGGCACGTATTGACTATCGCAGGACGATTGAGCAAAGGAAACTGGAAGTCATGGCCTGGGAGGAATTTCTAGAAGCTATTGGGGTAAATGATGCAAAGGGCTTCTGGGAATTTGTATCAAGGGGGTCTTGCGATAAGGGGACTCAAGGCCCACATGGAACCCATGTGGCGGCTGCAGATTGGGTCTCTTATTTTGGAACCTTGTATGACGATGGCCGAGTTAGAGAGGAAAAGCAGTGCACATGAGTGGCTGTATGCTTTTCTTTGGAGGAGGTGACCAAAACAATTGGGGCACAGTCTAGAAAACAAGCACCTGCCCTGGATGCCATACCTGCTGATCTTTTCATGAGCCAAATTGATTTATGGGCCCCGCTGCTGACTGCAGCATTTAATGCTTGCTTAAGCTCAGGCCATTATCCACCATCGTGGAAGACGGCAACCTTTTTTCTGATTTTCAAAAAGGGGGATATCACTAAACCTTCCTCGTATCGCCCCATTTCTCTGTTGGATACAGTGTTTATGTGGCCCAACAGCACCCCGCCAAAAATGTTAGAATGTTGACTCACTGAGAGGAACATCTTAACGCCCTGGTTTCCGCCCTGTTTTGGGAACCATGGAGTAGGTACTCAACCTGTATCTATTGGTATCGAACTTTGTCTTCTGTAAGAGCAAGGTAGTTACCTTGTGTTCATGGACTTAAGCATGGCTTTTGATAAAGTGGATCGTGCAAAACTGTGGGCGGTGCTTGAGTCCATGTGTTGTCCTGTGGATAGTCTGGAAGTGTTGCGGGAGATCCACTCAAACACCAAAGCCAATGTTCGGTTTGGACTAGGGGGGGAGGTGCATCGAGTGGCTTGACATCATACTGGGTGTACATCAGGGGTGTCTATTGGCCCCCATACTCTTCACTCTGTACATCAATGGGCTGTAGCAGGTTTTGTGGACTTTCTGTGAGTGGGGGGCAGGCCATTCCCGGTTCTGGCCTACGCCGATGATACAGTGCTTATGGCCAGAACCCCCAGGGCATTACAGGCCTTGGTGGACGCTTATTCCTCCTTCATGACCAGCCTAGGTCTTAAAATCAATTCTGTAAAACCAGCGGTCATGAGTTGTAGTGAAGGCAGGAAATCTATCAAGATGCCCCCCATAACATGTAAGGGGGATGTGATCCAGAGAGTGATCGAGAATCTGACACCCAAATAATCATACTCTGAGTCTCTAACAAGTAACGCACATGTAATAAAACAGTCTCTGAAAATGTGCTAATAACTCGGGGGGTCGCTCCCGTTTTTCCACTAAATGTAAAGGTCAACACTTGGAATCAGCACTCAAAGTGTATACCATGCAAGTCCAGGTAGCCTCTCTATATGGAGCAGCTCTCTGGGGCTATCAAAAGCCTGGTGACATGCTGGCCAAGGAAAATTGTTACTTCAAAAGTTTATTGGGACTCCATGATTGTTCTTCTTGCGCCTCGGTGCACAGAGAATTGGGGATGACCTTTTTGGAGGAAGATTGGGCAGCTGCCCCAAGCATGTTATAGCTAAGAATTTGGGGAAACACCAATGCCTCATTGTGCCACTTTATAATAAATTCAACCCTGAGTAAGGATCTGTGGCATAAAATACCTTGGCTAAAATCAATGAAAGAGCTGATGTGTAAGGCGAACCATGTGGTCGTGCCTCCCGCCACCAGGATGTTACAAACTAAGGAAGTAGGATCTTCCAAGGAAGCGGTAACCAGGGAAATTGTGGCTATACTCTCCAATGTAACACAGGTGTCTCAGGCAGATGGTTACCATCAGCACATAAGTGGGATGTCCACTCTACAGCCGTATATTGTCTGGGCCAGGGTAGGCCATCAAAGCTGGCTCATTACAAGGGCTCGTTTTGACTGCTTACGCTTGAGAGGCAACACAGCAAATTGGGCAGGATATCCAGACGATCCAAGTTGCCCCGTCTGTGGTGCCCCTTTGGAAAATGTGACCCACTTTATTTTATTTTGTCCAGGTTATGGGGTCATTAGAGAGCAGACTATATTGCAAGTCCTGAGATGCACAGATTTGCGCCAACACAGGCCAGCACTGTCTTTCTTAGTAAGGGCAGAAATGGAACTGTCAGCTTGGGCCTTGTTCTTGTACTTGAAGTCTGCAATGTTTTATAGAAGGGGGTTTTGGGAAGGCAAGTGGCAGCATCTTAATCATATGTTTTGAAATGTACTGAATACTTTTGTATTTTAAATGCACTGATGAATTATGTCTTACTGTGATATTTTATATGTATGTGTTTAATATTTTATTTTTTCAAATAAACATTTACAAGCAAAAACATTTTGATATACACTTTATATCATTTTGATATAAACTTTATATCAAACTGTATCAAAGTACACAAACACTTTACATAGCCACTTATATAAAACGGATATTACATTTTATATCAAAACACATTCTCTCAGCACTTAACTCAATAAACTTATATTTGATCTGGTCCAGCAATTCCTACAAAAAACCTGTTTTTCCATAGTATTATGTGTGCATTGAATCTTTTTTAGTCCCCATTGGCCTGTGATTGACAGGAGCAGTTGGTCAAACACGTTCTATGTTCAGTCCTTTAGACTCAGTGATGCAACACCGCACAGGAGCTCTGCGTTCCATTCTTGGCGCAAGCCTGCTTTTTACCGTGTGTTTTGAACAAAGCTATTTTACAATATACAACAGTTTTACAAATTAATTCAACTAATACTTGGGATTGAAATATAAGATGCAAATAACTATCTTTATTTAGTGACTGGCCACGCCTCTGTGTGATTATTTTTGCATGTAAAAAGCTTTCCCAGTGCTATAGTGCTTAGATGTCTTGACTAATTGTAAAGCACTAGAGGGGTGCAGGGAGGGCTGGCCAAAGTCGCTCGCTCCTCCCCAACAAGGTCCAATGGGAGAAAAAGCGCAGGGCATAACTACCTGACAAAACGAGAATGCAAGAAGGTGGAACCACAAGTCCTAGTAAGTATCACACATTGGAGAAAAACTCCAGTCCAAATAGTAAATTCAGTAGAAGTCAGGTAGAGTCGCAATTTCTTGGGAAGAGAAATCCAAAATTCCAGAACAAATCCCACTAGTCCCAAGGTGGAATTATGCCAGTCCCAGAAGGCCACACAGGAATAGGGAAATTTAGGGGGGAACTGAAAGTGGAAGGCAAGAGGAGCACTTGCTCCAGGTCACGGTCTAGTAATTTCCGATTATGTGGTGATGTGCTTCTGTATGAAGACATCAGTTCTTACTGCGACACCGTGTCCTGGTAAATGTACCCCTAAGACAGTGTGGCATAAGAAGGGTGATCAGTTATCAATTCTCACAACTGAAGAGGGTACAAGGGGACAATACAGAGGGTTGTGCTACAGAGCTCTGATCACTGAAATGCTGATTTCTTTTTGTTGTTTTTTTTAATTAACTTTATTTCCATTTTCAACAATAAGGAAAATATTACATATGTATAAACAGCAGATGAATCAGTAATACACTGTCAAATACATGTCATTAAATCTTTGATCAAAGAAACTATCACATATCCGTTAAACCCTATTCACAAATAATAACCCCACATTCACAACCACACAGAACAAAACACAAACACCCACCCTCACAATATCATTCTTGAGACAAGATACAACACCTATAGACCCCATCAAACCAAACAACCTTCACCCATAACGATCATTGCTGATTTCCGACAATGAGTAAATCAACGGTAAGTTTGAGTTACTTAGAGTAATATCTTTGTGAATTGACTCCAATGAAATCATTGTTTGGTAAGGTCAAGCCAGTCCTTCAACTCTGGTTAAGTGGAAATCAATGATCTACTGAATGCTATTTTACCACAGACCCTTAAGCTACATTCTCCAAATGCTGAATCCACAGTATCATCATGTCCTGGCAGCATGTTTATCAGACATAATTGTATTGCACTACTCCATATAGTATTTTTCTTCCTGGGTGTTTTTCACTGCTCTTAGAAGTGTTTTGCATCTAGGTTTACTCTGACATACACACATTGCACTGCTCCATGCTGTGTTTCATACCTGGATATTCTTAAATGTTGGCACATTGCATTGCCTAATATGGTGTTTTCTGTCTAAGTATGGTCAGGCATAAGCACATTCTATTTTCGTACACACTGTGTACTCTATCAAGGATTTCCAAAACATAGGTACATTGTACTGCTTTATATTGTGTTTTTTCAATCTAGGTTTTGTCATACAAGTGCATTACAATGGAAGGTGTCAAAATTAAGTACATTGTACTGATCAATATGGCATTTTCTAACGCTCTACATAGTGTTTTCAGCTTGCGTATTCAGACTTAAGTGGACTGCACTGCCCTAAATTGTGTGTTCTATCTAGGTGTGTCAGACATAGATGCATTGCACTGCTCAATATTGTGTTTTCACACTAGGTGTTCTCACATGGAAGTGGATTGCACTGCTCTATGTAGAGTTTTCTGTCCAGGCGACACATGGGCGCATTGCACTACTCTAAATTGTGTTCTCTTGGGTTTTCTCAGACGTGGACCCATTTCACTGCTCTATATTTGTATCTCTTTGTTGGTGTGTTTATTTTTATTTATTTGTTGTAGTCTTACAGACCTTTTATCAAAATTCGGAACAAATCGTTATACAGTGGCGGTACAAAAACAAATTAAACAGATTTAAATGTTAGATAAGTACAAAAAATAGACAATGTCAAACCAATATAAGAATAGTTAAGTAGGAAGGCTAAGGACAGAAAAAAATGTTGCTTCAGTCATATTTTAAACTATGTTAATGTAGTGGTTAGACAAACATGAAGAGGCAAAGCATTCCTTAATTTAGCATCTAAGAGTTGAAATGAACTGAAGCGAGAAGTTGCACAAGGAGGACCCTGAACATGAAGAAGACACAAGTAACAGTGTAATGAGCGAGAAGGTTGATGCAAGGCAATGAGATCAGCTACGTAGGGGAAAGCCTGTGAATACATTTAAATACAATACATAGGAAATGAAACTCAGATTTGCACGGAATAGGCAGACCATGTTGTAGAGCCAAATAAGGTGCAATTTGCAAATATAATTGAAACTAAATAAAATTGTTACCACTGAATGTTATGTTACGTTATTTGTGCCATTTATATAGTGCTCTATATATCATTGGTATGACCTCAAAGCGCTAGTAGGTTGAACGCCCTTGGGGGACTGTAGTCCAGCTCAGTTGAAAGAGTAGGGTCAAGAAGGCTAGTTGGGTGCACCAGTTAAGTTTGCAGCTGATGTAATTGCCTGATGGAAGCAGCATCCTAGCATTAGGTGTGGTGGTATTGGTATAAGTGCAATGTGTGCAGTCTGGCCGGTGGAGACCAAGACTGGGTTCTGGCTGCGTTAGGACTGCGGGACCCTTATGTGTGCAGCTAGGCCGGTTTGACATGGGATATAGCTGCGTTCTATTAGAATGATGAGGTGTTTGTGATGTAGTGTTCATATGTGAGCAGCTAGGCCGAATTGATTGAGGGTTGTAGCTGCACTCTAATTGAGTGATGGTGTAGAGTAGGGAGTAAGCATAGTGATATATGATACGATATGATGGTTCATCTACAGAGCGGCCGCACACAATGCGCTTCAAAAGCACTCGAAGACAAGGGAAAATGCAAAGACACTCCCACAGGCCATGAACAGGAATGCAAAGACTAGCCACTGCACTCAGTCTAGCGACATCCAGATAGGGCAAGTGCCAAGACAGAGACAGGAGGGAATGGTAATGGTACAATAGGACCAGAGGGTCTGGGCACACAACAACAGCATGGGAACTAGAGGGGGCACAGAGAGACATCACGGTGAACCAGAGGGGTTGGGGTTACACAGCAACAGCATGGCGGTCGGGGGGGGGGCAATGAGACACATCAAGGGAGCCAGAGGGGCTGGGTTTACACAGCGGCATCAAGGGGACCAGAGGGGTGGGGCCACACAATGTCAATATGGGAAACGAGAGGGGTACGGGGCACACAGCAATATTTTAGGAGACCAGAGGGGTGCAGGGGCAATCAATGACATCACAGAGAACTAAGAGGGCTGGGGCATATAGCGACATCAAGGGGATCAGAGGGTTGGTTTGTGCAGTGACGACACAGGGAAACAGAGGGTCTGGGCACCCAGTGAACAGAGGGAGCCAGAAGATCTGGGCAACCAGTGAGATCATGGGGATCAAGGGCATACAGAGACATTACGGGAAGCCAGAGGGGCTGGAGGGCACACAGAGAGATCACGAAGATGAAAAATGCATTGAAGGAGAAGAGGAACATATCTAGTAGCCCAACACACAAAGAACAACAATAATTCAAATGAGATAGTAGCACAGTGTTTCCGTAATACAAGTGGGTAGCAACACACAATACCATATTCTTTGAGTGTTTTTACACTTTGGTGCAGATACTGCTCCATTATATATTTTATATCTAGATGCTCTTGGACATAAAGGCATTACGTTGCTCCCTGTTGTGTTTTATAATTAGGTATTCTCAGAAATAAGCCCCGTTAGAGATCTTTTTGTGATATATTTTTAGTATCTCATGGTATTTTTGTGGTATAGTGGTAATTTTGATATAGTGTTTTTTTGGGGTTTATGGTCTTTCCATCTAATGCCATTCCATCAAATTTTTTACGTCTAAAAACTTTGCATCTAATGCATTTTATTTTGTTTGTTTTTTTGGGGTCCCCCTCCAACCCCTGTTTTTTACCTTTTATAATGCACTTAAACAAAATGTAACCATTTACCCCCCAAAAATACGTAGATTATTGTCAATAGAAAGCAAGAGACTCAGTCCTACAGCTCATTTTGTACATAAATACATAAGAAAAATAAATTATAAAGGGAATGAATGGTGGCAGTGCACCCTCTCTCTCTCTCTCTTGCTCTCTCACTCTCTTGCTCTATCTTGTTCTCTCTCTCTCATGCTCGCTCACTCTCTTGCTCACTCTCTCTCTCATGTTTTCTCTTGCTCTCTCTCTGTCTCTCATGCTCTATGTCACTTTGTTGCTCTCTTGCTCTCTCTTTTGCTCTCTCTCTCGCTATCTCTCGCTTGCTCTCGCTCATGCTTTCTCTCGCTCACGCTTGCTCTCTTGCTCTCTCTCGCTCTCTCTATCTCTCACTTGCTCTCTCTCTTGCTCTCTCTCTCGCTCGTGCTTGCTCTCTCACTCATGCTTGCTCTCGCTTGCTCTCTCGCGCATGCTTGTTCTCTTGCTCTCGCTTGCTCTCTCACTCTTGCTTGCTCTCTCGCGCTCTCACTCTCTCTCGCATTCTTTCTCTTGCTGGCTCTCTCTGTGTCTCTCACACTCTCTGTCTCTCGCTTGCTCTCTCGCACTTGCTTGTGCTTACTCTCTCGTTCTCTCTCTCACTGTCGCTTGCTCTCTCGCCCTCTCTTACTCTCTCTCTCACTCTCTTGCTCGCTCTCTTGCTCTCTCTCTCGCTCTCTCTCTCACTTGTGCTCGCTCACTCTCTTGCTCATGTTCTCTCACTCGCACTTGCATTCTCACTCATGCTTGCTCTCTTTCTCTCTAGCTCCTTTTCACTCTCTCGCTCTCTCTCGCTCTGTCTCAATCGCACTCTCTCACACTTGCGCTCTTGCTCTCTCGCACTCTTGCTTGCTCTCTCTCCTGCTATCTTACTCGCTCTCTCACTTTTTTCTCACACTCTAACTCTCTTGCTCACTCTCTCTCATGCATGCTTGCTCATGCTCGCTCACTCTCTCTTACTCTGACTAGCTTTCACTCTTGCTCGCTCTCTCTCTCGGTATCTTGCCCTTACACTCTCACTCGCTCTCTCTCATGTGCTCGCACTCTCTCTCTCACTCATTCGCTCTTGCTCTCTCTCGTTCATTCGCTCTCTCTTGCTCGCTTTCACTCTCTCACATGCTCTCTCTCTTTGACAAAACAGCTCATTAAATAGCACACAATGTACTCTGTGCCTTTGACAGGGATTCAAACTGCAACGCTGAAAGAAAAATGGTACATTCATCCGGTGCTGTTTCCTCCTTTTTCATAAATGAACAATGGAGGCAGTTTGAATAAATCAACTTGCATCTCAACCCGGTCATGTATTCACTGCAGAACAAATCTAATTCTACATTTCCAGTTGGCTTTGCGCAGTTCAAATATCTTTACAGTTTATGAAATGGGCCACTTTGCCCCTATACACCAACGTTTTGCACACATAAGCAATGGCCTTAATTGCATTGAATATTAGTAGGGGAATATGTTATTGGGTCCTTGAATGTTAGTAGAATTAGTATGTTATTTTACTTTCATTGCATTTAGTCCATTGCTGTGGTGTGGTGCAAATGATAAAACCTGTTTTGCAGGGTCAAATTCAAATTGGCTGGCTTGTGCTATTTGCGTTATAATGCTGATATCCATTAGACACAGCTTGAGGCACACACATGAGTCTCATACTCTTGGCCCTAGTTAAAATTCAGACCTTTGCTAAACTGTGGATGATGAAATGCGGAACTACCTTGTTGAAATTCAGAATAGGGAAATTTCTCTACACTCCATTGTTCATTGTTCTTCTCTTCGGGGCTGCAGTTTGAATCTTGGTCAAAAAACAAAAAGGATATCACTTGCTATTTAATGGGCTGATTTGTCAAGGGGAGGTTCTCTTTGAATGACACAAGTTTGAGAAAAAGGCTTGAGGCAGAGAGGGCTGGGTCATTCACTCACTCACTGGCTAAGGTTGCAGAAGGACTGGCAGAGAGTCTCTCGCTCTCTTGCACTCTCTCTCTCTTGCTCGCTCTTGCGCTCTCTCTCCTGCTCAATCCCGCTCTCTCATTCTCTCTCTCGCTCTATCTCTCGCTCTCTCTCTCACTCGCTCGCTCTAGTTCTCTTGCTTGATCTCTCGCTATCTCTCTCTCATGTGCTCTCTCTCGCCCACTCTCTCTCGCTCTTTCTCACTGTCTCTTGATCTCTCACGCTCTCTTGCTCTCTCACGCTCTCTTGCTCTCTCGAACTCTCTCTCACTCTTGCTTGCTCTCTTGCTCTCTCGAACTCTCTCTCGCCCGCGTTTGCTCTCTCGTTCTCCCTCTTGCTCGGTCGCTCGCTCTCTTTCTCTCGCTCTTTCTCTTGCTTTCTCATGCTCTCTTGCTTTTGCTCTATCTCTCTCACTCGCTCTCTCCTGCGCTCTCTCGTTCTCACTCTCTCTCGCTCACTCTGTCTCTCACTCGCACTCCGTCTCATGCTCGTTCTCTCTCTCACTCACTCTTCACGGTCTCTCTCTCTTGCGCTCTCTCATAGTCACTCTTGCTCTCTCTCACTCTTTAACTCGCTCTTGCTCTCACTCTTTTGCTCTCACTCTTTTGCTCTGGCTCTCATGCTTGGTCACTCTCACTATCTTGTGCTCACACTCTTTCCCGCGTGTGCTCGTTCTCTCTCTCTCACTTGCGCTCTCTCTCTCTCTGGCTCCTGCTCTCTCATTCTCACTCTAACTTGCTCCCTCTTGGCTCTCTCTCTCGCTTTCTTGTGCTCTCTTGCTTGATCTCTCTCTCGCTCACCCTCATTCTCTCACACTCTCTTGCGCTCTCATTCTCTTGCACTCTCTTGCTCTTTGGCTCTCTCTCGCTTGCTCACTCTCTCTCTCTGATACTCGCACTCACGCTCACTCCCTCTTGCACTCTCTTGTGCTAGCTCTCTCACTCCGTCTCTTTCACTCTCTTGCACTCTCTCTCGCGCTGTCTTTCATTCTCTCACTTGCTCTCTCTCACTCTCGCTCTCTCGTGCTCTTGCTTGTTCTCTCGCTTTTTCTCTCTTGTGTGCTCTCGCTCGCTCTCTGGCTCTCTGTCTTGCACACTCTCTCTCTCTCTCACTCTTTTGCTCAATTGCTCTCTCTCACTTGCTCTCTCTCGCTTGGTCTCTCTCTCACACTCTCTTACTCGAGCTTGCTCTCTTATTCACGCTTGCTATCTCGCTCTAACTTGCTCTCTCGCTCCCTCTTTCTCACTCACTCTCTCTCTTGCTTGCTCTCTCATTCTCTTTCTTGCTCTCTCGCTTTCTCTCTCGCTTTCTTGTGCTCTCTCTTGCTCTCGCTTTTCCTCTCGCTCTCTCACTCGCACTGACTCACGCTCTCTCGCGCTCAGTCTCTCTTGCTCTCGGTCCCTCACTCATACTCTCTCTCATGCTCGCTCTCTCTTGCTCTCTCACTCTCTTTCTCTCGTGTTCTCTTGCTCTCTCGCTCTCTGTCTCTCTCTAGCTCCCGCACACTCGCTCCCTCTCGCTCTTGGTCTCTCACTTGCACTCTCTCTCGTGCTCGCTCTCTCTTGTATGCTCTTGTTTGCTGTCTCTCGCTCTCTTGCTTTCTCTCTCTCGCGCTTGCTCTTACTCACTTGCTCTCTCACTCTTTTTGCTCTCTCGCTTGTGCTTGCTCTCTCTATCACACTCTCTTGCTCTCTCTCTCTCTCGCTCTTGGTCTCACTCGTACTCCCTCCTGCGCTCACTTTCTTGTGCTCCCGCTCGCTCTCATCCTTGCTTTCTCTTGCTCTCTGTCACTCGCTCTCACTTGCTCGCTCTCTCTCTCTTGTGATCTCACTTGCTCTCTCACACTCACACTCTCCCACTTGCTCTTTTGCTCACATTCTCTCTCGTGTTCTCTGGCTCGTGTTTGCTTTCTCACTCGCGCTTTTTCTATTACTCACTCTCTCGCTCTCTCTTTCTTGCTCTCACTCGGTCTCACTCGCACTCTCTCACTTGCTCTCTCTCTTGCTTGCTCTCTCGCTCTTTCTCTCTTGTGTGCTCACTCTCTTTCTCTCTCTTGCTCTCACTCTCGTTCGCTCAATTGCTCTCTCTCGCTTGCTCTCTCTCGCTCTAACACTCTCTCTCTGACAAAACAGGCCATTAAATCGCACATGATTTCCTTTGTGCCTTTGACAGAGATTCAAACTGCAGCGCTGAAGAGAAACATTTTACATTCATCCGATGCTGTTTCCTCAATGGAGCCGGTTTGTATAAATCAACTTGCATCTCAACCCTGTCACGTATTCACTGCAGAACAAATCTAATTCTACATTTCCAGTTGGCTTTGCGCAGTTCAAATATCTTTACATTTTAGGAAATGGGCCACTTTGGCCCTATGCACCAATGTTCTGCACTCATAAGCAATGGCCTAAATTGCATTGAATATTAGTAGGGGAATATGTTATTGGGTCCTGGAATGTTAGTAGAATTAGTATGTTATTTTACTTTCATTGCATTTAGTCCATTGATGTGGTGCAAATGATAAAACCTGTTGTGCTGGGACAAATTCAGATTGGCTGGCTTGTGCTTTTTGAGTTATAATACTGACATCTACTGGACACAGCTTGAGGTTCACACATGAGTTTCACACCCTTGGCCCTAGTTAAAATTCAGACCTTTGCTAAACTGTAGATGATGAAATGCGGAACTACCATGTTGAAATTCAGAATAGGGAAC
Source organism: Ambystoma mexicanum (assembly GCF_040938575.1). Lineage (NCBI taxonomy): Eukaryota > Metazoa > Chordata > Amphibia > Caudata > Ambystomatidae > Ambystoma > Ambystoma mexicanum. Next base: position 784,369,352 of record NC_090931.1, read on the forward strand.
TTTCTCTACACTCCATTGATCATTTTTGAAAAAGGAGGAAACAGCGCTGGACGAATGTAACATTTTTCTCTTCAGCGCTGCAGTTTGAATCTCGGTCAAAAGCGAAAAGGATATCACTTGCTATTTAATGGACTGATTTGTCAAGGGGCGGTTCTCTGTGAATGGCACATGAGTATTAGAAAAAGGCTTGAGGTAGAGAGGGCTGGGTCATTCATTCACTCACTGGCTAAGGTAGCAGAAGGAATGGCAGAGAGTCTCTCGTGCGCTCTCTCACTCTTTCTCGCACTCAGACTCCCTCGCTCTCTGGCGCTCTCTCTCTTGCTCAATCTTGCTCTCTCATTCTCTCTCTCTCTCGCTTGCTCTCTCGCTCTCTCGCTTGCTCTCTCGCTCAGTCTCCCTCTCTCACTCACTCTTGTTTGCATTCTCTCGCTTGCTCTCTCGCCATCTCTCTCTCTCGCCCGCTCTTTCTCGCTGTCTCTTGATTGTTCACGCTCTCTTGCTCGCTCGCTGTTGCTCTCTCAAACTCTCTCTCGCTCACTCACTTTGCTCTTTTGCCCTCTCTTGTGCTTGCTCTCTCGCTATCTCTCTCGTGTGCTCTCTTGCTCTCTCACGCTCGCTCTTGCTATCCCTCACACTCGCACGCTCTCTCATGCTCTCTCATGCTCGCTCTCTCTCTCTCTTGCACTTGCTCTCACTCTCTCGTTCGCTCTCCCACTCTCACTCACTCTTGTGCTCGTGCTCACTCTCTCATGTGTGCTTGTTCTCTCTTGTTCCCTCTCTCGCTCTCACTCTTTCTCTCACTCGCGCTTGCTCTTGCTCCTGTTTGCTCTTGCTTGCTCTCTCGCTCTCTCTCGTGCTTGCTCTCTCGCTCTCCCTCGTGCTTGCTCTCTCGTGCTCTCTTGCTCTCTTTCTCGCTCCCTCTCTTGCTCTCTCTCATGCTTGCTCACGTTATCTCTTACTCGCTCTCTTGTTCTCTTGCATTCTCTCTCTCACTCTCTCGCCTTCTCTCATGCCCCTGCTCTCTCTTTCTCGCTCTGTCGCGCTCTCACTTGCACTCTCTCATCCTTGATCTCTTCCGCTCGCTCTCTTGTCCTCTTCCATCCTCTCTCTCTCTTGCTCTCACTCTCTTGCTTTCTCTCGCTCTCTCTCTCTATTCACGCTCTCCCGTTCTCTGTCGCTCACTCTCTCGCTCCCTCTTGGTCTCTCTCTTGCTCTCTCACTCTCGGTCTCTTGGTCTCTCTCTTGCACTCTCTTTTTCTCTTATCCTCTATCTCACTCACTCTCTTGCTTGCTCTCACTCTCGACTCACTCTCTTGTGCTCTCTCTCCCTCTCTCACTCTCTCCCTTTCTCAATCGCACTCTCTCTCATGCTCGCTCTCAGTCTCGGTCGCTCACTCGTCCTCTCTCTTGTGCTTGCTCTCTCTAGCACTCGCTCTCCCTCTCTAGCTCTCCCGTGCTTGCTCTCGGTCACTCACTCGCACTCTCTTGCTCTCGCTTGCTTTTACTCTTGCTCTCGCTTGCTTTTACTCTTGCTCTCTCTTGCTTTTACTCTTGCTCTCTTGCTTGCTCTCTTATTCTCTTGCTTGCTCTCTCGCTATCTGTCTCTCGTGTGCTCTCTCTTGCCCTCTCTTTCTCTCTCTCGCTTTCTCGTTCTCTCTTGCTCTCTCTTGCTCTCGCTTTTGCTCTCTCATTCTCTCACTCTTGCTCACTCACTCGCTCTCCCTCTCGTGCTCATACTCACTCTCTCTCGCTTGTGCTCATTGTCTCACACTCTCACTCGTGCTCTCTCGCTCGCTCTTGCTCCCATTTGCTCTCTCTCGCTCTATTGTTTGCTATCTCACTCTTGCTTGCTCTCACGCTCTCCGTCTCACTCATGCTTGCTCTCTCCCTTGCTCACTGTCGCTCGCTTTCTTGCGCTCTCCCTCTCTCACGCTTGCTCTCTCATGCTCTCTTGCTCTCTCCCTTGCTCACAGTCGCTCTCTCTCTCTCGCTCTCTCACTCTCTTACTCTCTCTCACTTGCTCTCTCTCTGGCTCTCTCATTCTCTCTTGCTCCATCTCGCTCTCTCGCTCGCTTTCTTGTGCTCTCAATCTTGCTCGCTCTCACTTGCTCTCACACTCTTGCTCAATCTCTCACTCTCTCGCTCTCATTCTCTTGCACTCTTGCTTGCTCTCTCTCTCATGCTCTCTCACACTCTCACTCTCTCTTGCTTGCTCTCTCGCTATTTCTCTTGTGTACTTTCTCTCTTGCTCACTCGTTCTCTCTCGCTCTCTCTCTCGCTTGCTCTCTCATGCTCCCTTGCTCACACTTGCTATCTCACTCTCTCTTGCTCTCTCTCTCTCGCTCACTCTCATGCTCTCATTCTCTTACACTCTTGCTCTCGCTCACTCTTGCTCTATCGCTCTCTCTCGCTTACTCTCTCATGCTTGTTTCTACTAGCTCATTCTCTCTTGCTCTCTCCTGTGCTCGCTCTCACTCTTTCGCTCGCTCTCTTTAGTGCTTGCTCCCTCACCCTCTCTTGCACTCTCTCTTGCTCTCTCTCTCTCTCTCACGTGCTTGCTCATTCTAGCTCTCTCATGCTCACTCTCTCTCGCGCTCTCATTCTCTTGTACTCTCGCGATCTTGCTCGCTCGCTCTTTCTCTCGCTCACTCTCTCTCTCTCTCGCTCTTTCTCCTGCGCCCTCTTGCACTCTCACTCTGTCTCTCTCTTGCTTGCTCTCTCGCTATTTCTCTCTTTTGTATGTTCTCTCACTCTCTTTCTCTCTATCGCTCTCTCACTCTTGCTCTCTTGCTCACTCGTTCTTACTTGCTCTTTCGCTCTCACTCTCTCACTTGCTCTCTCTCCCGCTCTTGCTCGCGCTTCTTATCTTGCTCTTGCTTGCTCTCTCACTTGCTCTCTCACTCTGTCACCCTCTCTCGTTCTCTCTCTCTCGTTCTTGGTCTCACTCGCATTCACTCTTGATCACTTTCTCTCGCTCTCTTGTTCTCTCGCACCATAGCTCGCTCTCTATCACTCTCTCTCATGCTCTCTCTCGCTCACATTCACTCTCTCGCCATCTCTCACTCTCACTTGCTCTCGCACTCACTTTTGCTTGCTTTCACTCTTGCTCACCCTCTCCCTTGCTCTCGCTCATTCTTTTTCTCACTCTCTCTCTCTTGTACTGCTGCTCTCGCTCTCTTGCTCTCTCGCACTCTCACTCACACTCTCGTGCTTGCTCTATCTCGCTCTCATACTTTTTCTCGCTCTTGCTCGGTCTCTCACTCTCTCTTGTGCTCTATCTCGCTCTGTCTCAATCTCTCTCTCACCCTCTCGCTTGCTCTCTCGCTTCCTCTCTCTCACTGTTTCGTGCTTGCTCTCTTGCTTGCTCTTGCTTGCTCTCACTCTCTCGCTCTCACTTGCTCTCCATCTCTCGCTCGCTCTCTCACTCTCTCTCGGTCTATCGCTTACTTGCACGCTCTCTCTCTCACTCTCTTTCTCTCTCTCATTCGCTCTTGATCTCACTTGCTCTCTCTTACTCTCTCACACTCTCACTCACTCTTGTGCTCTCATTCTCTTGCAATCTTGCTCGCGCTCTCTCACCATCTCTCTTGCTCTCGCTCACTCTTGCTCTATCGCTCGACTCAATCTCTCTCTCGTGCTTGCTCCCTCACTCTCGTTCTCTCGTTCTCTTGCTTGCTCTCTCGCTCTCTCTCTTTTTCTCACTCTCTCTCTTTCACTCGCTCGCTATCGTACTCGCTCTCTCTCTTGCTCTCAGGCCAACTTTCTTGCTCTCGCACTCTCTCGCTCTAACTCACACTTGCTCTCCCGCTCTAACTCTTGCTTGCTTTACTCTTGCTCTCTCACTCTCTTGCATTCTCGCTCTTGTGCTCCTCTCTCTTTCTCTCTCTCTCTCACGCTCTCACTCACTTTCTCTCGCTCTCCTGCACTCTCTCTCTATTCACACTCTCACGTTCTCTCTCTCTCTTGCTCACTCTCTCAGCTCGCTCTCTTGTGCTCTCTCTCCCTCTCTCACTCTCTCTCCCTTTCCAGCTCTCTCAATCGCACTCCCTCTCATGTTCACTCTCAGTCTCGGTCACTCATTTGCGCTCTCTTGTGCTCACTGTCGCTTGCTCTCTTGTCCTCTCTTGCTCACTCTCTATCCCTCTCTCTCTTGCTCTCTCTCCCTCTCTCTCATGCTCGCACGCTCTCTCACTCGCTTGTCCTCTCTCTCTTGCTCGCTCGCTCTCATGCTCTTGCTCGCTTGGCTCGCTCTCTTGCACTTGCTCTCCCTCTCTCAATTGAGCTCTCACTCACTCGCTCTCTCTCTCTCTCTCTCTCTCTCTCTCTCTCACCCTCTCGCTCTCTGTTGCTCTCTTGCTCTCTTTCTCTCTCACTTTATCAGGCTCTCTTGCTCTCTCATTTTCGCTCTCTCTCGCCATTGCTCTGTCTCTGTCTCTCACACTCTCTCGTGTTTGCTCATTCGAGCTCGCTCACGCTCACTCTATCTTGCTCTCTCTCGCTCTCCATCTCTCACTCACACTTGCACTCTCTCTCTTGCTCACTCTCACTCTCTCTCTCGCTCTCTTGTGCTCTCTCATGCTTGCTCTCGCGCTCTCTCATTTACTTGCACTCCCTCTTGCTCCCACTCTTGCTCGCTCTCTCGCTCTCCCTCTCACTCATGCTTGCTCTCACATGCTCTCTTGCTTGCTCTCTTGCTCACTGTCACTTGCTCTCTCACGCTCTCATGCTCACTTTCTCACTCGTCTCGTTCTCACTCTCTTGCTTGTTCTCTCTCACTTGCTCTCACTCTCTTGCTTTCTTGTGCTCTCATTATCTTGCTTTATCGTGAACTTGCTCGCTCTCTCTCGCTATCTATTGCTCTTGCTCACTTGCTCTCTCGCTCTCTCTCGTGCTCGCTCTCACTCATGCTCACTCTCTCTTTTGTGCTTGCTCTCTCTCTCGCTTGCTCTCTCGCTATTTCTCTCTTTTGTGTGCTCTCTTGCTCTCTCTCTCATGCTCACTCGTTCTCGCTTGCTCTCACTCTTGTTCTCTCTCGCTTGCTCTCTCATGCTTTCTTGGTCACGCTTGCTATCGCACTCTCACTTGCTCTCTCACTCTCTTGCTCGCTCTCACGCTCTCTCGCTCTCACTCGATTTTACTCGCTTGCTCTTTTATTCTCTCTCACTCTTGCGCTCTTGCTCTCTCTCTCGCACTGTTGCTTGCTCCTTCGTATCTTACTCACTCGCTCTCTCGTGCTCGCTCGCTCTCTCACTTTCACTCTCGCTCGCTCTCTCTCGCTTTCCTGCCCTCACTCTCTTGCTCCATCTCATGTGCTCGCTCTCTCTCACTAATTTGCTTTTGCTCTCTCTCTCGCTCACTCACTCTCACTCTTGCACACTTTCACTCTCGCTCCTCTCACTCTCTCTCTGACAAAACAGCCCATTAAATAGCACACGATTTCCTTTGTGCTTGAGAGATTCAAACTGCAGCGCTGAAATAAAAATGGTACATTCATCCAGCGCTGTTTCCTCCTTTTTCATAAATGAACAATAGAGGCAGTTTGAATAAATCAACTTGCAGCTCAACCCTGGCACGTATACACTGCAGAACAAATCTAATTCTACATTTCCAGTTGGCTTTGCGCAGTTCAAATATCTTTACATTTTATGAAATGGGCCACTTTGCCCCTATACACCAACAGTTTGCACTCATAAGCAATGGCCTAAATTGAATTAAATATTAGCAGGGGAATATGTTATTGGGTCCTTGAATGTTAGAAGAATTAGTATGTTATTTTACTTTCATTGCATTTAGTCCATTGCTGTGGTACAAATGATAAAACCTGTTGTGCTGGGTCAAATTCAAATTGGCTGGCTTGTGCTTTTTGCGTTATAATACTGACATCTAATAGACACAGCTTGAGGCTCACACATGCGTCTCATACCCTTGGCCCTAGTTAAAATTCAGACCTTTGCCAAACTGTGGATAATAAAATGCAGAACTACCTTGTTGAAATTAAAAATAGGGACATTTCTCTACACTCCATTGTTCATTTTTGAAAAAGGAGGAAACATTGCTGGATGAATTTAACATTTTTCTCTTCAGCGCTGCAGTTTGAATCTCGGTCAAAAGCACAAAGGAAATCACTTGCTATTTAATGGGCTGATTTGTCAAGGGGAGGTTCTCTTTGAATGACAAGTTTTAGAAAAAGGCTTGAGGTAGAGAGGGCTGGGTCATTCATTCACTCACTGGCTAAGGTAGCAGAAGGAATGGCAGAGAGTCTTTCTCGCGCTCTCTCTCACTCTTTCTCGCGCTCAAACTCCCTCGAACTCGCTCTCTGGCACTCACTCTCTCTCTCTTGCTCAATCTTGCTCTCTCATTCTCTCTATCTCGCTGCTCTCTATCGTGCTCTCTCTCTTGGTCTCTCTCTCCCTCGCTTGCTTGCTCACACTGTCTCCCTCTCACTCTTGTGCTCTCTCACTTGCTCTCTTGTTTGCTTTCACTTGCTCTCTCTCTCACGCTCTCTCTCGTGCTCAGTCACTCACACTCTTGTGCTCGCTCTATCCCTTGCTCTCGGTCTCTCTCACTCTTTCTTGTGATCGCACTCTCACACTCGCTCCCTACCACTCACTCTATCTTGCTCTCTCTCTCTCTCTCTCTCTCTCTCTCTCACTCTCTCACTCTCTCTCTCTAGTTTTCTTGCTTGCTCTCTCGCCATCTCTCTCTCTCATGTGCTCTCTCACCTGCTCTCTCTAGATCTCTCACACTCTTGCGCTCTCTCTCTTGCTCAATCTTGCTCTCTCATTCTCTTGCTCTCTCTCTTGCTCGGTCTCCCTCTCACTCTCTCGCTCGCTCTCATTTTCTCGCTTGCTCTCTCACCATCTCTCTCTCTTCTCGCCCGCTCTTTCTTGCTGTCTCTTGATTACGCTCGAACTCACTCTCGCTCACTTGCTTTGCTCTTTTGCCCTCTCTCTCATGCTTTCCCTTTCTCTCTCTCTCACACTCTCTCTCATGCTCACTCTCTTGCTCTCTCATGCTCGTGCTCTCTCTTGCACTCGCTCTTGCTCTCACTCTCTCCCGCTCTCATGATCACCACTCTCACTCACTCTCTTGTGCTCACTCTTGTGTATGCTCATTCTCTCTCGCTCTCACTCGCTCTCACTCTTTCTCACTCGCGCTCTGTCTCTTGCTCCTGTTTACTCTTGCTTGCTCTCTTGCTATCTCGCTCTCGCTTGCTCTCTCGCTCTCCCTCTCTCATGCTCTCTTGCTCTCTCTCACTCTCTCATGCTCCCTCTCTCACTTGGTCTCTCTCTTGGTTGCTCTCTGTCTGGCTCTCATTCTCTCATTCTCTCTCTCTCTCGCTCTCTTTCTGGCTCTCTGGCTCTCACTCTCTCTCACACCCGCTCTCTCTTGCTCTTTCGTGCTCGCTCTCTCTTGCTCTCCATCACTCTTTCTCTCTTGTGCTCTCATGCTTGCTCTCTCTCACTCTCACTCTCTTGCACTTGCTCTTGCTCTCACTCTCTCTTTCGCTCTCCCTCTCTAGTGCTCGGTCACTCTCACTCACTCTCTTGTGCTTCCTCTCTCTCTCTTGCTCCTGTTTCCTCTCTCGCTTGCGCTCTACCTCTCGCTCGCTTGATTGCTCATGCTCTCTCACTATTTCTCTCTTGTGTGCTCTCTCTCTCTCGCACTCTCTCACTCATGCTTGCTATCTCGCTCTCACTTGCTCTCTCTCCATCTCTTACTCCCTCACCATCTCTCTTGCTCTCTCTTGCTCTCTCGCCCGCTCTCTTGTTCTCTCGCATTCTCTCTCTCGCCCTCTTGTGCTCCTGGTCTCTCTCTCTCTCGCACTCTCACTCGCACTCTCATGCTTGCTCTCTCTCACTCTTTCTCGCTCTCTTGTGCTCTCCCATCCTCACTCTCGCTTGCTCTCACCCTTGCTTTCTCTTGCTCCCTCTCTCTATTCATGCTCTCCCGTTCTCTGTTGCTCACTCTGTCGCTCCCTCTGTCTCTCTCTTGCTCGCTCACTCTCACTCTCTCTCTCGGTCTCTTGGTCTCTCTCTTGCTCTCTTATCCTCTATCTCACTCACTCTCTTGCTTGCTCTCGCACTCTCTCGACTCGCTCTCTTGTGCTCTCTCCCTCTCGCACTCTCTCCCTTTCTCGCACTCTCTTTCATGCTCGCTCTGTCTCGGTCGCTCACTCGCACTCGCTCTCTCTCTTGCGCTCGCTCTCTCTTGCTCTCTCTCATGCTCTCATGCTTGCTCTCACGCTCTCATGCGCGCTCTCATGCTTTCTCTCTAGTGCTCTCTCACTCTCGTGCTCTCTCTCTCTCACTCTTTCTCTTGCACTCTCATGCTCACTCTCGCTCGGTCACTCACTCTCTTGTGCTCGTTCTCTCTCTTGTGTGTGTGCGCTCGTTCTCACTTGTTCTCACCCGTTCTCACGCTCTCTCACTCGCTCTTTCTCCTGTTTGCTCGCTGTCTCTTGCTTGTGCACTCTTGCTTACGCACTCTCTTGCTCTCTCGCTCACTCTCGTGCTCTCATTCTCTCGCGCTCTCATTCGCTTGAATGATCTTGCTCGCTGTCGCTATCTGTTGCTCTCACTCTTGTTCTATCAGTCTCTCTCTCTCTCTCTCACGTGCTCCCTCTCTCATGCTCGCACTCTCATGCTCACTCTCTTGCACTCTCTAGTGCTCACTCTCTTTTTTGTTCACTCTCTCGCTCTCTCCCACTCTCTCTCGCTCTCTCCCACTCTCTCGCTCTCTCTCTTGTTCGCTCAATTGCTCTCTCTCGCTTGGTCTCTCTCTCAGGCTCTCTTATTCACGCTTGCTCTCTTACTCGCGCTTGCTATCTCGCTCTCACTTTATCTTTCTCACTCGCTCTCACTCGCTCTCACTCGTTCGCTCTTGATCTCACTCTCGATCACTTTATCTCGCTCTTTCTAGCTCGCTCTCCCTCACTCTCGTGCTCACTCTCGCTTGCTCTCAGTCTCTCTCACACCCTCTTGCTTGCTTGCTATTTCTCTTTTGTGTGCTCTCTCTCGCGCTCCCACTCTCTTGCTCACTCGTTCAAGCTTGCTCTCTCGCTCTCTTGCTCCTGCTTGCTATCTCACTCGCTCTTGCTCTCACACTCTCGCTTGATCTCTTGCTCACTCTCGTGCTCTCATTCTCTCGCTCTCTCGTGCTTGCTCCCTCACTCTCTCTCATGCTTTTGCTCTCTCTCTCGCTCTGTCGCTCGCTTTCTCGTTCTCTTGCTTGCTCTCTCGCTATTTCTCTCGTGTGCTCTCTCGCTGTCAGTCTCACTCGCACTCACTCTTGATCACTTTATCTGTCTCTCACTCTCTTGCTCTATCGCTCACTCTCTCGCTCCCTCTTGCTCTTGTGCTCACATTCTCTCTTGCTCTCTCGCCAACTTTCTTGCTCTCGCGCTCTCTCGCTTTCACCATCTCTCACTCTCTTTCTCTCACTCTCTCGCTGTCTTTCACTCGCACTCACTCTCGATCACTTTATCTGTCTCTCTCACTCTCTTGCTCTATCGCTCACTCTCTCCCTCTTGCTCTCGTGCTCCCTCTCTCGCCAACTTTCTTGCTCTCTCCCCCTCTCTGTTCGCACTCTTGCGCTCTCTCCCTCTCACTCTCTAACCCTTTCTCGACCTCTCAATCAAACTCTCTCATGCTCGCTCGCAGTTGCTCACTCGTGCTCTCTCGCTTACTCTATCCCCCCCTCTTGTGCTCTCACTCTCTTATCCTCTCTCTCTCACTTTCTCGCTTGCTCTCTCACTATTTCTCTCTTTTGTGTGCTCACTCTCGCTCGCTCTTGCACGCTCGCTCTCTCGCTTACGCCCAACTCTCTCGCTCGCTCACTTGCTCTCTCTCACTGTCTCTCTCTCTCTCTCTCTTGTGCTTGCTGTCTGGCTCACGCTTGCTATCTCGCTCTCGCTTGCACTCTCTCACTTGCTCATGGTCTCACTCTTGATCACTGTCTCACGCTCTCCATCTTGCTCTCTCGTTCTCTTGCTCTCTCTCATGCTCGCTCGCTCTCTCGTGCACACTCGCTCGCTCTAGCTCGCTCTTTCTCACTTGCTCTCGCTCACATTCTCTTACTCTCTCTCCATCTCTCTCATGCTCTCACTCTTGCTCACGTTCACTCTCGCCCTCTCCCTTGCTCTTTCTCACTCTCTCACACTTGCTCTCTCAAATTGCTTTCACTCTCCCTCATTCTCTCTCGCATTCTCACACTCTCTCATGCTTGCTCTCTCGCTTTCTCTTGCTCTCATGCTATCTCGTGCTCTCCCTTGCTCACTTTCTCTCTCAGGCGCTCTCTTGCGCTCTCTTTCTTGCTCTCTTTCTTGCATTTGCTCCCTTTCTTGCGCTCGCTATTTCTCTCACATTCGATTTCATTTGCTCTCTTGCTCGCGCTCTCGTTCTCTCACTTGTGCTCTCTCACGTTTACTCTGACCTGCTCTCTTGCTCACTCTCGGCCTCTCACTCGCACTCTGTCTCATGCTTGCTCGCTCTCTCGCTCTCTCTCGATCTCTTGCGGTCTCTCATGCTGACTCTCTCATACTTGCTCACCCTCTCTCGTGCTCATTCTTGCTCTGTCACTCGCGCTCACTCTCTCTCGCTTGCTTTTGTTCCCGTTTGCTCTCTTGCTTGCTCTCGCTATCTCAATTTTGCTCATGCTTGCTCTCTCGCTCGCTCTCTCGCTCACTCTCACACTGTCTCTCACTGATATGCTCTTGCTCCCTCTCGCTTTGACTCTTGCTCGCTCTTTCACTCTCGCTCTCTCTCTGACAAAACAGCCCATTAAATAGCATGTGATTTCCTTTGTGCCTTTTGACGGAGATTCAAACTGCAGCACTGAAGACAACATTTTTACATTCATGCAGCACTGTTTCCTCCTTTTTCCTGTCTTTCTCGCCCTGTTTCTCACTCTCTCTTGCTCTTTCTCACACTCGGACTCCCTTGCACTCGCTCTCTGGCGCTCTTTCTCACTCAATCTTGCTCTATCATTCTCTCTTGCTTGCTCTCTATTGCGCTCTCTATCACTCACACTCTCGTGCTTGCACTCTCTCTTGCGCTTGCTCTCGCTCTCATGCTTTTTCCCGCTCTCTCTCTCTATTCATGCTCTCATTCTCTATTTCGCTCTCTCACTCGATATCTCTTGCACTCTCACTTTTGATCACCTTCTTTTGCTCTCTCTCTCACGCTCTATCTCATGCTCGGTCACTCTCTTGTGCTCGCTCTCTCCATCACTCGCTCTCGGTCTCTCACTCACACTCTTTCTCGCGCTTGCTCCCTACCGCTCACTCTCTCTCGCTATAGCTCTCCCTCATGTGCTCTCTCACCCGCTCTCTCTAGATCTCTCATTCTCTCTCGCACTCTCTCACTTTTGCTCTCTCTCTCTCATTCCCTTCTTGCTCTCTCGTGTGCTCTCTCTTGCTCATTCTTTCTCTCACTCCCTCGCTTTTGCTCTCTCGCTCTCTCATTCTCTTGCTTGCTCTCTCGCTATCTGTGTGCTCTCTCACTCGCACACTCATGCTCGCTCTCTCTAGCTCGCTCTCACTCCTGCTCTCACTCTTGTTCTCACTCTCTCGTGCTTGGTCACTCTCACTCACTCTCTTGCTTGTGCTTGTTCTCTCACATGCATGCTCACTCGTTCTCTCACTCCTGTTTGCGCTCATGCTCTCTCATTCTCTTGCTTGCTCTCTCGCTATCTCTGTGCTCTCACTCTCCCTCTCTCATGCTCGGTCACTCTCACTCTCTTGGCCTCATGCTTGCTCTCTCGCTTGTGCTTGTTCTCTCTCTCTCCTCTTTTCTCTCGCTTGCTTGCTCTCTTGTTCTCCCTCACTCTCTCATGCTCTCTTGCTCGCTCGCTCGCTCTTGTGCACTCTCACACTAGCTCGCCCATTCTCTCATGTTCGCTTTCACTCGCTCTCTTGCTCTCTCTCACTTGTGCTCATTCTCATGCTCTCATTCTCTTGCTCTCTCTCTGGTCATCTCTTGCTCACTCTGGCTCTATCGTTTTTTATCTCCCTCTCTCATGCTCACCCTCTTGCTCTCTCATGTGATCACTCTCTTTCTCTTGCACTCTCTCGCTCTGTCTCTCGTTATCTCGTTTGCGATTGCTCTCTCGTTCTCCCTCTCTCACACTTGCTCTCATGCTCTCTCTCATGCTAGCTAGCCCATTCTCTCTCACTTTCTCTCGCGTTTGCTTTTACTTGCTCTCTTGCTCACCCAGTTGCTCTCTCGCTCCCTCACTTGTGCTCTTGCTCACTCTCGTTCTATCGCACTCTTGCGCTCTCTTTCTCTCGCGCTCTTGCACTCGCAATCTTGATCGCTCTCTCTTCCTCTCGCTCCCTCTTGCTCTATTGCTCTTTCTCTCACTCTCTCTCTCGCTCTCTCTCTTGTGCGTGCTCTCTCCCTCTCGCTCACTCTCATGCTTGCTCTCTCCCGCTTGCTCACTCTCTCGCTTGCTTGCTTGCTCCCTTGCTGTTTCTCTCCTTTGTGTGCTCTCTCTCCCTCTCTCTAGCTCCCTCTCTCTCGCTCCCTCTCATACTCGCTCGCTCTCACTCACTCTCTCGCTTGCTCACATTCTCTCTCGCCATCTCTCTCGCTCTCACTTGCTCTTGCTTGCTTTCACTCTTGCTCGCTCTCTTGCATTCTCTCTCGCTCTTTCTTGGTCTCTTGTGCTGCTGCTCTCTTGCTCCCTCTCCCTCATTCGCACTCTCTCATGCTGGCTTTCTCTTGCTCTCTAGTGTTCTCTCGTCCTCTCGCTCTTGCTCCCGCTTGCTCTCTCTCACTCTCTTGCTCGTGCTGGCTCTCTTGCGCTCCCTTTCTCTTTCTTGCGCTCACTTGCTCATTCTCTCTCGCTTTCTCTCACTTTCACTTGCTCTCTCTCTTGCTCCATCGCTCTCACTTGTGCTCTCTCTCGCTCTCCCTTGATGGTGCACTCTCTCGCATTTGCTTTCTCTGCGCTCTCTAATGCTCTCTCTATCTCAATCTCCTTCACTTCTGCTCTTTCGCTTGCTCTCATGCTTGCTCTCTCTCGCTCTCTCACGCTTGCTCGTTCGCTTTCTCTCGATCTCCCTCTATTCAGGCTCTCCCATTCTGTCACTCCCTCTCTCTCACTCTCTCTGCTTGCTCTCTTGTACTCTCTCTCCCTCTCTTGTTCTCTCTCCCTTTGTCGCTCTCAATCGCACTCTTGTGCTCGCTCTCGCTTTCTCGCTTGCTCTCTCTGTTGTCCTCTCTCTCGCTCTCTTGCCCTTGCTTGCTCTCGCTCCCTCTCTCGTACTCTCTCACTCTGTTGTCCTCTCTCTCATGCTCTCGCTCTCTTGGCTCACTCTTGCACTCGCTCTCCCCCCTCTCTCGCTCTCTCATGCTTTTGCTCTTGGCTCACTCTTGCACTCGCTCTCCCTCTCGCAATTGCACTCTCACGTGCTCACTCTCGGTCGCTCAGTCGCACACTCTCTCGCTCACTCTCTTGCTTTTGCTTGCTCTCACTCTCGCTCGTTCTCTCGCGCTCCCTCTCACTTGTGCTTGCTCTTTTTCTCTCTCTTGTGCTTTCTCGCTCGCTTTCACTCTTGCGCTCTCTCACTTGCTCTCTCTCGCTTGGTCTCTCACACTCTCTCGAGCTTGCTCTCTTATTTGCGCTCGCTCCCTCGCTCCATCTTACTCTCTCACTCACTCTCTCATGCTCGCTCTCGCCCTCTTGCTTTCCCTCTTTCTCTCTCTCACTTTCTTGTGCTCTCTCGCTTTTCCCCTCTCTCTCTCTCACTCGCACTGACGCTCTCTTGCTCAGTCTCTCTTGCTCTCGGTCCCTCACTCGTACTCTCTCTCATGCTCACTCACTCTAGCTCTCTTGCTCTGTCTCTCTCTAGCTCTCTCGCACTGGCTCTCTCTTGCTCTTGGTCTCACTCGCACTCGCTTTCATGCTCGCTCTCAATAGCTCTCTCACGTAAGCTCTCTCTAGCATGCTCTCTTGCTCTCATTTGCTCTTTCTCGCTCTCTTCCGCTCTCTTGCTTTCTCTCCCTCTCTCTCTCTCATACTTGCTCTCTCGCAATTACTCTTATTCAGTTGTTCTCTCACTCTTTTACTCTCTCGCTCGTGCTTTCTCTCTATCACGCTCTCTTGCTCTCTCTCTCACTCTTGGTCTCACTTGCACTCTCTCGCGCTTGCTTTCTTGTGCTCCCGCTCACTCTCACGCTCTATCTCGCTCTGTCTCTCGCTCTCACTTGCTCACTCTCTTGCTCACTCTCTCATATTCTCTCTCGCTCACTCACCTGCTCTCTTGCTCACATTCTCTCTCACACTCTCTCGCTCGTGCTTGCTCTCTCACTCGCGCTTTCTCTCGCTCTCTCATTCGGTCTCAGTCGCACTCTCTCTCTTGCTTTCTCGCTATTTCACTCTTGTGTGCTCTCTCTCTCACTCTCGCTTGCTCTCACTCTCTCACTTTCGTTCACTCAAGTGCTCTCTCTCGCGTACTCTCGCTCAGTCTCGCACTCTCTCACACTCTCTCTCTTTGACAAAACAGGCCATTAAATAGCACATGATTTCCTTTGTGCCTTTGACAGAGATTCAAACTCCAGTGCTGAAGAGAAAAATGTTACATTCATCCAGCGCTGTTTCCTCCTTTTTCATAAGTGAGCAATGGAGCCGGTTTGAATAAATCAACTTGCATCTCAACCCTGTCAGGTATTCACTGCAGAACAAATCTAATTCTACATTTCCAGTTGGCTTTGCGCAGTTCAAATATCTATACATTTTAGGAAATGGGCCACTTTGCCCCTATGCACCAATGTTTTTCACTCATAAGCAATGGCCTAAATTACATTGAATATTAGTAGGGGAATGGGTTTAGTGGGTCCTGGAATGTTAGTAGAATTAGTATGTTATTTTACTTTCATTGCATTTAGTCCATTGCTGTGGTGTGGTGCAAATGATAAAACCTGTTGTGCAGGGTCAAATTCAAATTGGCTAGCTTGTGCTTTTTGCGTTATAATACTGACATCTACTAGACGCAGCTTGAGGCTCACACATGAGTCTCACACCCTTGGCCCTAGTTAAAATTCAGACCTTTGCTAAACTGGATGATGAAATGCGGAACTACCTTGTTGAAATTCAGAATAGGGAAATTTCTCTACACTCCATTGTTCATTTATGAAAAAGGAGGAAACAGCGCCGGATGAATGTAACATTTTTTCTCTTCAGTGCTGCAGTTTGAACCTCGGTCAAAAGCACAAAGGAAATCACTTGCTATTTAATGGGCTGATTTGTCATGGGGAGGTTCTCTTTGAATGACACATGAGTTTTAGAAAAAGGCTTGAGGTAGAGAGGGCTGGGTCATTCATTCACTCACTGGCTAAGGTAGCAGGATGAATGGCAGAGAGTCTCTCTCGCGCTCTCTCTCACTCTTTATCGCACTCGGACTCCCTCACACTCCCTCTTTAGCGCGCTCTGTCTTGCTCAATCTTGCTCTCTCTCACTCTCTTGCGTGCTCTCTCGCTCATTCCGTCGATCTCTTGCTCACTCGTGTTCTTGCTCACTCTCGTTCTCTCACACTCTCTATCGCACTCTCTCTCTCGGTTGCTCTCACACTCTTGCTCCCTCTTTCTCTTGCGCTCTCTCACTCTCTTGCTCTCTCTCTTGCTTGCTCCCTTGCGCTCTCTCATGCTCTTTATCTCACTCTGCCTCTCTCGCTGGCTCTCTCCTCTCTCTTGTTTGCGCTCTCTTGCTCTCTCTCTTGCTTGCTCTCTCGGTCGTGCTTGCTCTCTCACTCGCACTTGCTCTCTCTCACGCTTGCTCTCTCACTCACGCTTTCTCTATCGCTCACTCTCTAGTGCTCTCTCTCTTGCTCTCTCTCAAGCTCTCTCTTGCTTGCTCTCTCGCTATCTCTCTTGTGTGCTCTTGCTCTCTTTTGCTCTCGCTTTCTCTCTTTCTCTCTATCGCTTTCTTGTGCTCTCTTGCTCCCTCTCACTTTTGCTCTTGCTCTCACTCACTCTCTCTCTCTCCTGCTCTCTCGTGCTCTCTCTTGCTCTCTCTCGCACTCACTCTCTTGCTCTCTTGCGCGCTCTCTCTCTCACGCTCTCTCACTCTAGCTCTCGCGCTCTTGCTCTCTCTTTTGCTCTCCCTCTTTTGTGCTCGTGCTCGCTCTCTTTCTCGCATGTGCTCGTTCTCTCTCTTGCTCCTGTTTGCTCGCTCTCACTCTCTCGCTTGCTCTCTCTCGCGCTCTCTCTTGCTTTCTTGTGCTCTCTTGCTTGCTCGCTTACTCACACTCTCGCTCAATCTCTCGCTCGGTCTCTCCCGCTCTCATTCTCTAGCTCACTCTCTCGCTCCCTCTCGTGCTTGCTCTCACTCCCTCTTTCGCTCTCTCACTTGCGCTCTCTCTCGCTTGCTCTCTCACTATTTCTCTCTTGTGTGCTCTCCCTCTCTCTCTCTCTCTCACTTGCTCTCTCGCTCGCTCAATTGCTCTCTCTCACTTGCTGTCTCTCGCTTGGTCTCTCTCTCTCACACTCACTTACTCAAGCTTGCTCTCTTACTCGTGCTTGCTATCTCGCTCTCGCTCTCTCATTCTCTTGCTTGCTCTCACTGTCTCTCGTTTGCTCTCTCGCTCTTTTGCTTTCTCTCTCGTGCTTGCTCTCTCACTCTTGCTCTCTCGCTCACACTCTCTCATTCTCTCTATCACACACTCTTGCTCTCTCTCACTCGCTCATGGTCTCACTCGCACTCTCTCTCGTGCTCGCTCTCTTGTGCTCTCTCTCTTGCTTGCTCTCTCTCGCCCTCTCTTGCGTTCTCTCATGCTCGCTCTTGCTCTCTCTCACTCTCTTGCACTCGCTCTTGTTCTCACTCTTGCTCTCACTCACTCTTTTGCTCTCCCTCTCTTGTGCTTGCTCTCTCGCGTGTGCTCATTCTCTCTCTCTTGCTCCTGTTTGCTCGCTCTCACTCTTGCTTGCTATCTCACTCGTGCTTGCTCTCTCTCACTCGCACTCTCACTCTTACGCTCTCTCGTGCTCACTCTCTTGCTCTCTGGCTCTCTCTCGCGCTCTTTCTTTCTTGTGCTCTCTTACTCGCTCTCTCGCTCAATCTCTCGCTCACTCTCGTTCTCTCGCACTCTCATTCTCTTGCACTCTGTGGCTCCCACTCGCTCTATGGCTCTCTTGCTTGCTCACTCTCTCTCGTGCTCGCTTTACTCTCCTACTCACTCTCTCGCTCTTGTGCTTGCTCTCACTCCCTCTCTTTCGCTCTCTCTCTCACTTGCCCTCTCGCTCTCACTCACTCTTGTTCGCTCAATTGCTCTCTCTCACTTATTGTCTCTCGCTTGGTCTCTCTCATACCCTCTAACTCGTGCTTGCTCTCTTACTCGCGCTTGCTATCTCACTTTCACTCGCTCTCTTACTTGCTCTCATTCTCTTGCTTCTCTCACCGTCTCTCGTTTGCTCTCTCTCGCTCTCTCTCACTCGCTCATGGTCTCACTCGCACGCTCGCTTTCTTGTGCTCCCGCTTGCTCTATCTCGCTCTCTTGTGATCTCTCTCGCTCTCACTCTCTTGCTGGATCTCTTGTGTTCGCTCTCTCTCATGTTCTCTCTCGCTCACTCTCTCTCACTTGCTCACATTCTCTCTCTCGTGCTCTCCCGCTTGCGCTTGCTTTCTCACTCGCCCTTTCTCTATCACTCAGTCGCTCTCTTTCTTGCTCTCTCACTCGGTCTCCCTCGCCCTCTCTCTCACTTGCTCTCTCTTTCTCTCTTGTGCTCTCTCATGCTCGCTCTTGTTCTCGCTCACTCTCGCACTCGCTCACTCTTGCTCTCACTCTCACTTTTGCTCTCCCTCTCTTGTGCTCGTGCTCGCTCTCTTTCTCGTGTGTGCTTGTTCTCTCTCTCACTCTTGCTCCTGTTTGTTCGCTCTCACTCTCTTGCTTGCTATCTCGCTTGCACTCGCACTCTCTTGCGCTCTCTCGTTTTCTCTCGCTCTCTTGCTTGGTCACACTCTCGCTCACTCTTGCGCTCTCATTCTCTTGCACTCCCTGGCTCTCGCTCACTCTTGCTCTATGGCTCTCTTTTGCTTGCTCACTCTCGCTCTCTCATGCTCACTCGCTCATGCTCACTCGCTCATGCTCACTCTTGTGCTCGCTCTCACTCTCCCGCTCACTCTCTCGCTCTCATGCTTGCTCTCACTCCCTCTCTTTCGCTCTCTTGCATTCTCTCTCGCTCTGTCTCTCTCACTCTCTCGCTTGCTCTTTCACTATTTCTCTCTTGTGTGCTCTCACTCTCTCTCTTGCTTGCTCTCGCTCTCTCGCTCAATTGCTCTCTCACTTGCTGTCTCTTGCTTGCTCTCTCACTTGCTCTCACTTGCTTGCTCTCGTTCTCTATCACTCTCTCTCACTCGCTCATGGTCTCACTCGCACTCTCACGCTCGCATTCTTGTGCTCCCGCTCGCTCTCACTCTCTTGTGATCTCTTTTGCTCTCACACTCTCTCTCGCTTGGTCTCACTTGATCTCTTGTGCTCCCTCTCCCTCATGTTCTCTCTCACTCTCTCGTTCTCTCTCTCGCTTGCTCTCTTTCTGGCTCTCTCGCACTCTCTCACTCTCTCATGCTCGCTCTCTCTTGCTCTCCCTCACTCTCGCTCTCACTCACGCTCTTGTGCTCGCTCTATCTCTCTTGCTCCTGTTCGCTCTCTCGCAATCTCGCCCTCACTTGCGCTCTACCTCTCGCTCTCTCGTGCTCTCTTGCTCTCTCGCTATTTCTCTCGTGTGTGCTCTCTCTCTCTCACTCATACTCATGCTTGCTATCTCGCTCTCACTTCCTCTCTCTCTCAATCTCTTGCTCTCTCTCACTCACTCTTGGTCTCACTCGCACTCTCAATCACTTTATCTCGCTCTTTCTCTTGCTCCATCGCTCGCTCTCACTCCCTCTCTTGCTCTCCCTCATGCTTGCTCACATTCTCTCTTACGCCCTCACCATCTCTCTCGCTCTCTCTCGCTCCCAATCGCACTGGCTTCCTCGCTCACTCTTGTTCTCTCACATTCTCTCACTCTCTCTTGTGCTCCTGCTCTCTCTTTCTCACTCTCTCGCGCTCTCACTCATGCTCTCACTCGTACTCTCTTATGCTCGCTCTCTTGTGCTCTCCCATCCTCTCTCTCTCGCTTGCTCTCACTCACTCTCTATTCACGCTCTCCCGTTCTCTGTCCCTCGCTCCCTCTCGGTCTCTCTCTTGCTCTCTCACTCTCTCTCGGTCTCGTGGCCTCTCGCACTCTTGCTCTCTTATCCTCTATCTCGCTCACTCTCTTGTGCGCTCTCCCCCTCTTTCTCGCTCTCTCAATCCCACTCTCTCATGCTCGCTCTCAGTCTCGGTCGCTCACTCGTGCTCTCTCGATCTTGCTCTCACTCGCTGTCTTGCTTGCTCTCTTATCTTGCTTTCTCTCTCGCTATCTCTCTGGTGTGCTCTCTTGCTCCCTTTTGCTCTTGCTTTCTCTCTTTCTCTGTCTCTTTCTCTCGCTTTCTTGTGCTCTCGCTCCCTCTCCCTCTCACTTTTGCTCTTGCTCACTCACTTTCTCTCTTGCTCTCTCGCGCTCACGCTCTCCCTCACTCTTGCTCCCTCACTCTTGCTCCCTCTGTCACACTCATGCTCGCTCGCTTGGTCACGCTCACTCTTGTACTCGTTCTCTCTCTCTCGTGTGTGTGCTCGTTCTCACCCATTCTCGCACTCTCACTCGCTCTTGCTCCTGTTTGCTCGCACTCTCTCTCGCGCACTCTCTCTTGCTTGCGCACACTCTTGCTCTCTCTCGTTCTCTCACGCTCTCATTCTCTTACACGATCTTGCTCGCTCTCTGTTGCTCTTGCTCTATCGCTCTTTCTCTCACATGCGCACTCTCATGCTCGCACTCTCACTCTTTCGCTCTTTTGTTCTCTCTCTCGCTCTCTCCCTCTCTTGTTCTCTTGCTTGCGCTCTTGCCATTTCTCTCTTGTGTCCTATCTCTCTCTCTCTCTCTTGCTTGCTCTCGTTCGCTCAATTGCTCTCTCTCGCTTGACCTCTCTCTCATGCTCTCTTACTCACGCTTGCACTCTTACTCACGCTTGCCATCTCGCTCTCTCTCGCTCCCTCTTTCTCACTTACTCTTGTGCTTAGTCTCGCTCGCTCTCTCTTACGCTCTCTCGCTGTCTATCACACTTGCTTGCTCGCTATTCCTCTCGTGTGTGCTCTCTCGCTCAATCGATCTTGTGCTTGCTATCTCACTCGCTCTTGCTCTTTCTCTCTCTTGGTCTCACTGGCTCTCTCTTGCTCTCTAACACGCTCGCTGAATCTCTTGCTCACTCTCATGCTCTCATTCTCCTGCACTCTTGCTCTCTAGCAATCTTGCTCGCTCTCGATCGCCATCTCTCTTGCTCTCGCTCACTCTATCGCTCATGATCGCCCTCTCTCTCGTGCTTGCTCCCTCTCTCTCTTGCGCTCTGGCTCTCTCTCTCTCTCACTCTCTTGCTTGCTCTCTTGCTATTTCTCTCTTGTGTGCTCTCTCGCTTTTTCTTTCTCACTCACACTCACTCTCAATCACTTTGTCTCTCACTCTCTTGCTCTGTCGCTCACTCTCTCGCTCCCTCTTGATCTCATGCTCGCTCGCTCTCTCACCAACTTTCTTTCTCTCGCGCTCTCTCCATCTTGCCATCTCTCGCTCTCTCTCTAACTCGCACTTGCTCTCTCGCTCGCTCTCACTCTCGGTTGCTTTCACTCTTGCTCACTCTCTCTTGTTCTTGCATTCTCGCTCTCACTCTCGTCCGCTTGTGCTCCTCTCACCCTCTCTCATGCTTGCTCACTTTCTCTCACTCTGTTGTGCTCTCTCGTCCTCTCTCTCGCTCTTTTTCTCTCCTCCCACACTCTCTCTATTCACGCTCTCCCGTTCTCTCTGTCTCTCTCTTGCACTCACTCTCGCACTCTCCCTCGCTCTCCCTTTCCCGCTCTCTCAATCGCACTCTCTCTCATTCTCGGTCGCTCACTAGCACTCTTGTGCTTACTCTTGCTCACGTTCTCTCTAGTCAACTCTCTTGCTCTCGTGCTCTCTCTCTCTTGCTGATGTTCACTCTCGTGCCCTCTCGTGCCCTCTCTCTCTCGCTCATGTTCACTCTCTCTCTCGCCATCTCTCTCGCACTTGCTCTTGCTTGCTCTCTTGCTCTCACATTCTTTCTCTCACTTTCTCGCTTGCTTGTGCTCTCTCAATCTCTCTCGCTTTCTCTCTCGTGCTCTGTCGCTCGTTCTTGCTTACTCTCTCGCTCTCTCACTTGCTCTTTCTCGCTGGTTCTCTCGCTTGCTCTCTCATTCTCTTGCTTGCTCTCTCACTGTCTCTCGTTTGCTCTCACTCGCTTTCTCTCTCGTGCTTGCTCTCACTCGCTTGCTCTCTCTCTTGCTCTCTCGCTCACGCTTGCTCTCTCATTCTCTCTATCACACACTCTTGCTCTCTCTCACTCGCTCATGGTCTCACTCGCACGCTCTCGTGCTCGCATTCTTGTGCTCCTGCTCGCTCTCTTGTGCTCTTGCGCTCTTGCATTCGCATGCTCGCTCTTGCTCTCTCTCTTGTTCTCACTCTCTTGCTCACTCACTCTTTTGCTCTCCCTCTCTTGTGCTCGCTCTCTTTCTCGCGTGTGCTCATTCTCTCACTCTTGCTCCCGTTTGCTTGCTATCTTACTCACGCTTGCCCTCTTGCACTCTCGTTTTCTCTATCGCTTTCTTGTGCTCTTTTGCTCCCTCTCACTTTTGCTCTTGCTTTCACTCTCTCGCTCTCTCGTGCTCTCTCATGCTTTCTCTCTCGCTCTCGTGCTCCCTCATGCTCGCTCACTCTCGTGCTCTCACTCTCGCCATCTCTATCCCTCACTCTCTTGCGCTCTTTCTCCCTCTCTCTCGCACTCTTGCTTGCTCTCTCTGTGCCTTTGACAGAGATTCAAACTGTGGTGCAAATGATAAAACCTGTTGTGCAGGGTCAAATTCAAATTGGCTGGCTTGACTTTTTGCGTAATAATACTGAGATCTACTAGACACAGCTTGAGGCACACACATGAGTCTCACACCCGTGTCCCTAGTTAAAATTCAGACCTTTGCTAATCTGTGGATGATGGAATGCAGAACTACCTTGTTGAAATTCAGAGTAGGGACATTTTTCTACACTCCATTGTTCATTTATGAAAAAGGAGGAAACGGCTCCGGATGAATGTAACATTTTTCACTTCAGCGCTGCAGTTTGAATTTCAGTCAAAAGCACAAAGGAAATCACTTGCTATTTAATGGGCTGATTTGTCAAGGGGAGGTTCTCTTTGAATGACACACGAGTTTGAGAAAAAGGTTCGAGGCAGAGAGGGCTGGGTCATTCACTCACTAAGGTAGCAGAAGGACTGGCAGAGAAGCTCTCTAGTGCTCTCTCTCGCTCTCTTGCTTGCTCTCTCGCTATCTCTATCTCGTGTGCTCTCTTGCCCTCTCTTTTGCTCTCTCGCCTTCTCTTGCTTTCTTGTGCTCTCTTGCTCCCTCACTTGCATGCACTCCCTTGCGCTCTCTTGCTCTCTCTCGCTCTCTCATGCTCTCATTCGCACTGTCACATGCTCGCTCTCTTGCTCTCTCTCTCCCTCTCTCATGCTCACTCTCGCACTCGCTCTCGCTCTCACTCTCACTCGTACTCGGTCACTCTTGTGCTTGCTCTCCCTCTCGTGTGTGCTCATTCTCGCCCTCTCACTCGCTCCGGTTTGCTCGCTCGCACTCTCTTGCTTGCTCTCGCTCACTTGCTCCTGTTTGCTTGCTCTCTCTCTCTCTCACTCTGTCTCACTCTGGCTCTTGCTCTCTCGGGCTCTTACTCTCTCGGGCTCTTACTCTCTCTCTCATGCGTGCACTTGTGCTCTCTCGCTCTTTTCACTCTCATGCACTCACTCTCGTTCTCCATCCCTCTCTTACTCGTGCTCTCTCGCTCTTGCTCCCGTCTGCTCTTCCTCTCTTGCTTGCTATCGCTCTCCCTCTCACTCATGCTTGCTCTCTTGCTCGCGCTTGCTCTCTCTTGCTCACTGTTGCTCACTCTCTCACGCTCACTTTCTCACTCGGTTTCGCTCTCACTCTCACTTGATCTCACTTGCTTTCTTGTGCTCTCATTCTCTCGCTCTCTTGCTCTATCACTCATGTTCTCTCTCTCTCTTGCTTGTTCTCTCTCTTGCTTGCTCTCTCACTCTCTTGCTTGCTCTCTCACTGTCTCGTTTGCTCTCTCTCGCTCTCACTTTCTCACTCGCTTGCTCTCTCACTCGCTTGCTCTCTCGCTTGCTCTCTCACTCGCTTGCTCTCTCGCTCTCTCACTCACGCTTCCTCTCTCACTCTTGCTCTCTCGCTCACGCTTCCTCTCTCGTTCTATCACACACTCTTGCTCTCTCTCACTCGCTCATGGTCTCACTCGCACTCTCTCGTGCTCGCATTCTTGTGCTCCCGCTCGCTCTCTTGTGCTCTCTTGCTTGCTCTCGCTTGCCCTCTCTCTTGCGTTCTCATGCTCGCTCTTGCTCTCTCTCCCTCTTGCACTCGCTCTTGTTCTCACTCTCTTGCTCTTTTGCTCTCCCTCTCTTGTGCTCACTCTCTTTCTCGCATGTGCTCATTCTCTCTCTTGCTCCTGTTTGCTTGCTCTCACTCTTGCTTGCTATCTTACTCACGCTTGCCCTCTTGCACTCTCGTTTTCTGTATCGCTTTCTTGTGCTTTTCTGCTCCCTCTCACTTTTGCTCTTGCTCTCACTCTCGTGCTCTCATGCTCTCTCTCGCTCTCATGCTCCCACACTCGCGCTCTCTTTCTCACTCTCGCGCTCACTCTCGCCATCTCTATCCCTCACTCTCTTGCTCTTGCGCTCTTTCTCCCTCTCGCACTCTTGCTTGCTCTCTCGTGATTGCTCGCTCTCTTTTACTAGCTTTCACTCTTGCTCACTCTCTCACTTTCTTGCCCTCACTCTCTCGCTCTCACTAATTTGCTTTTATGCTCTCTCGGTCTCGCATTCACTCTCACTCATTCGCTCTTGCTCTCATTCACTCGCTTTCACTCTCGCTCAATCTCACCCTTGCTCGCTTTCACTCTCGCACTCTCTCACTCTCTCTCTCTCACGCTCTCTCTCTGACAAAACAGACCATGAAATAGCACACAATTTCCTTTGTGCCTTTGACAGAGATTCAAACTGCACCGCTGAAAGAAAAATGTTACATTCATCCAGCGTTGTTTCCTCCTTTTTCATAAATTAACAATGTGGGCAGTTTGAATAAACCAACTTGCATCTCAACCCTGTCAGGTATTCACTGCAGAACAAACCTAATTCTACATTTCCAGTTGGCTTTGCGCAGTTCAAATATCTATACATTTTAGGAAATGGGCCCCTTTGCCCCTATGCACCAATGTTTTGCACTCATAAGCAATGGCCTAAATTGCATTGAATATTAGTAGGGGAATATGTTATTGGGTCCTGGAATGTTAGTAGAATTAGTATGTTATTTTACTTTCATTGCATTTAGTCCATTGCTGTGGTGTGGTGCAAATGATAAAACCTGTTGTGCAGGGTCAAATTCAAATTGGCTAGCTTGTGCTTTTTGCGTTCTAATACTGACATCTACTAGACGCAGCTTGAGACTCTCACATGAGTCTCACACCCTTGGCCCTAGTTAAAATTCAGACCTTTGCTAAACTGTGGATGATGAAATACGGAACTACCTTGTTGAAATTCAGAATAGGGAAATTTCTCTACACTCCATTGTTCATTTATGAAAAAGGCGGAAACACCTCCGGATGAATGTAACATTTTTTCTCTTCAGCGCTGCAGTTTGAACCTCGGTCAAAAGCACAAAGGAAATCACTTGCTATTTAATGGGCTGATTTGTCATGGGGAGGTTCTCTTTGAATGACACATGAGTTTTAGAAAAAGGCTTGAGGTAGAGAGGGCTGGGTCATTCATTCACTCACTGGCTAAGGTAGCAGGATGAATGGCAGAGAGTCTCTCTCGCGCTCTCTCTCACTCTTTCTCGCGCTCTGACTCCTCACACTCACTCTTTAGCGCTCTCTCTCTTGCTCAATCTTGTTCTCTCATTCTCTCTATCTTGCTTGCTCTCTCTCTCTTGCGTGCACTCTCGCTCACTACCTCGATCTCTTGCTCACTCGTGCTCTCTCGCTCACTCTCGTTCTCTCACGCTCTCTATCGCACTCTCTCGGTTGCTCTCTTGCTCTCACACTCTTGCTCTCTCTTTCTCTTGCGCTCTCTTGCTTGCTCCCTTGCGCTCTCTCATGCTCTTTATCTCACTCTCCCTCTCTCGCTGGCTCTCTCCTTCTCTCGCTTGCTCTCTCACTCTCGCTCTCACTCACGCTTTCTCTATCGCTCACTCTCTAGTGCTCTCTGTCTTGCTCTCTCAAGCTCTCTTGCTCTCTTGCTATCTCTCTTTTGCTCTCGCTTTCTCTCTCTCTCTCGCTCTCTATCGCTTTCTTGTGCTCTCTTGCTCCCTCTCACTTTTGCTCTTGCTCTCACTCGCACTCGCGCTCTCTCTCTTGCTCTCTCGCACTCACTCTCTTGCTCTCTCTCTCTCACTCTCGCTCACTCTCGCTCTCTCTCGCGCTCTCTCATGCTCTCTCGCTCTCTCTCATGGTCGCTCTCTCTCACTCGTGTGCGCTCTCTCACTCTCGCACTCTCTTGCGCTCTCTTGCTCTCTCACTCTCTTTTGCTCTCCCTCTTTTGTGCTCACTCTCTTTCTCGCATGTGCTCGTTCTCTCTCTCACTCTTGCTTGCTATCTCGCTTGCGCTTGCTCTCTCACTCGCACTCTTGCGCTCTCTCATGCTCACTTTCTTGCTCTCTCACTCTCACTCTCGCGCTCTCTTGCTTTCTTGCGCTCTCTTGCTTGCTCTCTCGCTCGCTTACTCACACTCTCGCTCACTCTCGTTCTCTCCCGCTCTCATTCGCTCGCTCACTCTTGCTCTATGGCTCTCTTGCTTGCTCACTCTCGCTCGCTCTCTCTCATGCTCGCTCTCTCTCGCTCTCTTGTGCTCGCTCTCTTGTGCTCACTCTCTCACTCCCTCTTTTGCTCTCATTCTCTCACTGTTTTGCCCTCCCTCTTTTGTGCTCGTGCTCGTTCTCGCTCTTGCTCCTGTTTGCTCGCTCTCACTCTTGCTATCTCACTCGCGCTTGCTCTCTCACTCGCACTCTCTTGCGCTCTCTCATCCTCACTCTTGCTCTCACTCTCGCTTGCTCTTGCGCTCACTCTCTTGCTTACTCTCTCGCTTACTCAATCTCTCGCTCAATCTCTCGCTCACTCTCGTTCTCTCCCTCTCATTCTCTCGCTCACTCTTGCTCTACGGCACTCTTGCTTGCTCACTCTCGCTCTCACTCATGCTCGCTCTCACTCATGCTCGCTCTCACTCTTACTCTCTTGTGCTCGTTCTCACTCTCCTGCTCACTCTCTCGCTCCCGCTCGTGCTTGCTCTCACTTCCACTCTCGCTCTCACTTGCTCTCTCTCACTCGCTTGCTCTCTCACCATTTCTCTCGTGTGCTCTCTCTCTCTCGCTCAATTGCTCTCTCTCACTTGCTGTCTCTCGCTTGGTCTCTCTCACACTCGCTTACTCGAGCTTGCTCTCTTACTCGCGCTTGCTATCTCGCTTTCACTTGCTCTCACACTCTTGCTTGTTCTCTCACTGTCTCTCGTTTGCTCTCTCTCGCGCTTGCTCTCTCACTCTTGCTCTCACTTGCTCTCACTCGCTCTCTCGCTCACACTTGCTCTCTCATTCTCTCTATCACACACTCTTTCTCTCGCTCATGGTCTCACTCGCACTCTCACGTGCTCGCATTCTTGTGCTCCTGCTCGCTCTCTTGTGCTCTCTCTCTTGCGCTCTCTTGCTTGCTCTCTCTCGCCCTACCTCTTGCATTCTCTCATGCTCGCTCTTGCTCTCTCTCTTGCACTCACTCTTGTTCTCACTCTTGCTCTCACTCACTCTTTTGCTCTCCCTCTCTTGTGCTCGCTGCTCTCTTTCTCGCGTGTGCTCATTCTCTCACTCTTGCTCCTGTTTGCTCGCTCTTACTCTTGCTTGCTATCTCACTCACGCTTGCTCTCTTGCACTCTCGTTCTTTCTCTATCGCTTTCTTGTGCTCTTGCTCTCTCTCTCGCACTCTCATGCTCGCTCTTGCTCTCTCTCTTTTGCTCTCCCTCTCTTGTGCTCATGCTTGCTCTTTCGCGCGTGTGCTCGTTCTCTCCCTCACTCTTGCTCCTGTTTGCTCGCTCTCTCTTGCTATCTCACTCGCGCTTGCTCTCTCACTCGCACTCTCTCTTGCGCTCGCTCTCACTCTCCCACTCACTCTCTCGCTCTCGTGCTTGCTCTCACTCCCTCTCTTTCGCTCTCTCTCACTTGCTCTCTCGCTCTCACTCTTGTTCGCTCAATTGCTCTCTCTCACTTGTTGTCTCTCGCTTGGTCTCTCTCTCTCTCTCACTCTCTTACTCGAGCTTGCTCTCTTACTCGCGCTTGCTATCTCACTTTCATTTGCTCTCTTGCTTGCTCTCATTCTCTTGCTTGTTCTCTCATTGTCTCTCGTTTGCACTCTCTTGCTCTCTCACTCGCTCATGGTCTCACTCACACTTGCGCTTGTGTTCTTGTGCTCCCGCTCGCTCTCACTCTTGGGCTCTCACTCTCTTGCTCTCTCTCGCTCTTGCGCTCTCTCATGCTCGCTCTTGTTCTCGCTCACTCTCTTGCACTCGCTCTTGCTCTCACTCTTTTGCTCTCCCTCTCTTGTGCTTGTGCTCGCTCTCTTTCTCGTGTGTGCTCGTTCTCTCTCTTGCTCCTGTTTGCCCTCACTCTCTTGCTTGCTATCTCGCTTGCACTCGCACTCTTGCGCTCTCTCGTTTTTCCTCTCTCTCGCGCTTTCTTGTGCTCTCTTGCTTGCTCACACTCTCGCTCACTCTTGCGCTCTCATTCTCTTGCACTCACTGGCTCTCGCTCACTCTTGCTCTATGGCTCTCTCTTGCTTGCTCACTCTCGCTCTCTCATGCTCACTCTCTCGCTCTCTCTCATGCTTGCTCTCACTCCCTCTCTTTCGCTCTCTTGCATTCTCTCGCTCTGTCTCTCTCACTCTCGCTCTCTCTCTCGCTTGCTCTTTCACCATTTCTCTCTTGTGTGCTCTCACTCCTCTCTTGCTTGCGCTCTCTCTCGCTCAATTGCTCTCACTTGCTGTCTCTTGCTTGGTCTCTCACACTCTTACTCGCGCTTGCTATCTCGCTTTCACTTGCTCTCACTCTCGCTCGCTCTCTGGCTTGCTCTCTCTCGCTCTCTTGCTTGCTCTCTCACTTGCTCTCTCATTCTTTATCACTCTCTCTCGCTCGTGGTCTCACTCGCACTCTCGCGCTCACGTTCTTGTGCTCCCGCTCGCTCTCACTCTTGCTCTATCTCGCTCTCTTGTGATCTCTCTCGCTCTCACACTCTCGCTTGCTCTCTCACTTGATCTTTTGTGTTCTCTCTCGCTCACTCTCTCACTTGCTCACATTCTCTCTCTCGCGCTCTCCCGCTCGCGCTTGCTTTCTCACTCGCCCTTTCTCTATCACTCAGTCGCTCTCTTTCTTGCTCTCTCACTCGGTCTCACTTGCTCTCTTGCTTGCTCTCTCGCTATTTCGCTCTTGTGTGCTCTCTCTTTCTCTCGCTCGCTCTCTCTCTCTCAATTGCTCTCTATTTGACAAAACAGGCCATTAAATAGCACATGATTTCCTTTGTGCCTTTGACAGAGATTCAAACTGCAGCGCTGAAGAGAAAAACTTTACATTCATCCGGCGCGGTTTCCTCCTTTTTCATAAGTGAACAACGGAGCGGGTTTGAATAAATCAACTTGCATCACAAGCCTGTCACGTATTCACTGCAAAACAAATCTAATTCTACATTTCCTGTTGGCTTTGCGCAGTTCAAATATCTTCAAATTTTAGGAAATTGGCCACTTTGCCCCTATGCACTAATGTTTTGCACTCATAAGCAATGGCCTAAATTGCATTGAATATTAGTAGGGGAATATGTTATTGGGTCCTGGAATGTTAGTAGAATTAGCATGTTATTTTACTTTCATTGCATGTAGTCCATTGCTGTGGTGCAAATGATAAAACCTGTTGTGCTGGGTCAAATTCAAATTGGCTGGCTTGTGCTTTTTGTGTTATAATACTGAGATCTACTAGACACAGCTTGAGGCTCACACATGAGTCTCACACCCTTGGCCCTAGCTAAAATTCAGACCTTTGCTTAACTGTGGATGATGAAATGCGGAACTAACATGTTGAAATTCAGAATTGGGACATTTCTCTACACTCCATTGTTCATTTTTGAACAAGGAGGAAACAGCGCTGGATGAACGTAACATTTTTCTCTTCAGCGCTGCAGTTTGAATCTCGGTCAAAAGCACAAAGGAAATCACTTGCTATTTAATGGGCTGATTTATCAAGGGGAGGTTCTCTTTGAATGACACGAGTTTTAGAAAAAGGCTTGAGGTAGAGAGGGCTGGGTCATTAATTCACTCACTGGCTAAGGTAGCAGAAGGAATGGCAGAGAGTCTCTCTCGTGCTCCCTCTCACACTCTTGCTCTTTCTCACGCTCGCTCTCTCTCTTGCTCAATCTTGCTCTCTCATTCTCTCTATCTCGATTGCTCTCTATCGTGCTCTCTTGCTCTCACTTGCTCTCTCGTTCTCTTTCACTTCCTCTCTCTCATGCTCTCTTGTGCTCGGTCACTCTCACTCTCTTGTGCTCGCTCTCTCCATCACTTGCTCTCAGTCTCGCAGTCTCTCATGATCGCACACTCGCGCTCGCTCCTTACCACTCACTCTCTCTTGCTCTCTATCTCGCTCTTGTTCTCTTGCTTGCTCTCTCGCCATCTCTTTCATGTGCTCTCTCGCCCGCTCTCTCTAGATCTCACACTCTTGCGTTCTCTCTTGCTCAATCTTGCTCTCTCATTCTCTCTCTTGCGCTCCCGCTCTCTCGCTTGGTCTCCCTCTCTCGCTCTCTCTTTCTTGTTCTCTCGCTTGCTCTCTCGCCATCTTTCTCTGTCATGTGCTTTCTCTTGCCCGCTCTTTCTTGCTGTCTCTTGATCGCTCACGCTCTCTTGCTTGCTCTCTCGCTATCTCTCTGTGCTCTCTCTTTCTCTCATTCTCTTGCTTTTGCTCTCACTCGAGCTCGCTCTCTTGCTCTCTCACGCTCGCTCTCTCTCTCGTGCTATCTCATGCTCACTCACTCTCACTCTCTTGCACTAGCTCTTGCTCTCACTCTCACTCTTTCGCTCTCCCTCTCTTATGATCGATCACTCTCTTGTGCTCATGCTCATTCTCTCGCGTGTGCTCGTTCTCTCGCTTGCTCTTGCTCTCGTTTGCTCTTGCTTGCTCTCTTGCAATCTCACCCTCGCTTGCTCTCTCGCTCTCCCTCTCTCTCTTGCTTGCTCTCTTGATCACTCACTCTCTCGTTCTCTCTCTCTCTCTCTCGCGCTTGCTCTCTTTCTGGCTCTCTTTCTGGCTCTCTCGCTCTCTCTCACTCTCATGCTTGCTCTCTCTTGCTCTCCCTCACTCTCGCTCTTTTGTGCTCGCTCATGCTCACTCTCACTCTTTCGTGCTCGGTCACTCTCACTCACTCTCGTGTGCTCTCTCTCTCTCTCTCTTTCTCCTGCTTGCTCTTTCGCCATCTCGCCCTCACTTGCGCTCTCCCTCTCGCTCTCTCGCTATTTCTCTCATGTGTGCTCTCTCTCCCTCTCTCTTACTCGCGCTTGCTATCTCGCTCTCACTTGCTCTCTCTCAATCTCTTGCTCTCTCTCTTACTCACTCTTGGTCTCTCGCTCTCGATCACTTTATCTCGCTCTTTCTCTTGCTCTATCGCTCGCTCTCTCACTCCCTCCCTCTCTTGCTCTCTCTCTCATGCTTGCTCACGTTCTCTTACTCCCTCACCATCTCTCTCGCTCCCAATCGCGCTTGCTCTCTCGCTTTTGTTCTCACATTCTCTCTTGTGCTCCTGCTCTCTCTTTCTCACTCTCTCGTGCTCTCACTAACACTCTCTCATGCTTGCTCTCTCTTGCTCGCTTTCTCTCGCTCTCTTGTGCTCTCCCATCCTCTCTCTCACTCTCTTGCTTGCTCTCACTCACTCTATTCACGCTCTCCCGTACTGTCACTCCCTCCCTCTTGGTCTCTCTCTCGCTCGGTCTCGTGGTCTCTCTTGCACTCTTCCTCTCTTATCCTCTATCTCGCTCACTCTCTTGCTTGCTCTCGCTCGCTCACTCCCTCAACTCTCTCGTGCTCTCTCTCCCTCTCTTTCGCGCTCTCTCAATCACACTCTCTCATGCTCGCTCTCAGTCTCGGTCGCTCACTAGTGCTCTCTCTCGATCTTGCTCTCACTCGCTCTCTTGCTTGCTCTCTTATTATCTTGGTTTTTCTCTCGCCATCTCTCTCTCGTGTGCTCTCTTGCTCTCTCTTTTGCTCTTGGTTTCTTTTTCTCTCTCTCACTTTCTTGTGCTCTCTTGCTCCCTCTCACTTTTGCTCTTGCTCTCACTCACACTCTCTCGCTCTCTTGCTCTCCTGCGCCCACGCTCTCCCTCACTCTTGCTTCCTCACTCTTGCTCCCTCTGTCACACTCATGCTCGCTCGTTTGGTCACTCTCACTCTCTTGTGCTCGTTCTCTGTCTCTCGTGTTGTGTGCTCGTTCTCACCCATTCTCGCACTCTCACTCACTCTTGCTCCTGTTTGCTCGCTCTCTCTTGCTTGTGCACTCTCTTGCTCTCACGATCTTGCTCGCTCTCGCTGTCTGTTGCTCTTGCTCACTCTTGCTCTATCGCTCTTTCTCCCTCACATGCTCACTCTCTCATGCTCGCACTCTCACTCTCTCGCTCTTTTGCTCTTTTGTTCTCTCGCTCTTTCTTGCTCTCTCCCTCTCTCTCTCTCTCTCGTTCTCTTGCTTGCTCTCTTGCTATTTCTCTCTTGTGTCCTATCTCGCTCTCTCTCTCTCGCTCTCGCTTGCTCTCACTCTCGTTCGCTTAATTGCTCTCTCTCGCTTGGTCTCTCTCATACTCTTACTCGCGCTTGCTCTTACTCACGCTTGATATCTTGCTCTCTCTAGCTCACTCTCTCGCTCCTTCTTTCTCACTTACTCTCGTGCTCTCTCTCTCTCTCTCTCTCTCACGCTCTGTCTATCACACTCTCACACTTGCTTGTTTGCTATTTCTCTTTTGTGTGCGCTCTCTTGCTCTCGCTCTCTCGCTCAATCACTCTTGTGCTTGCTATCTCACTGGCTCTTGCTCTCTCTCTTGGTCTCACTCGCTCTCTTGCTCACTCTCGTGCTCTCATTCTCTTGCATTCTCTTGCTCTCTAGCAATCTTGCTCGCTCTCGATCGCCATCTCTCTTGCTCACTATCGCTCATGCTCGCTCTCTCTCGTGCTCTTGCTCTCTCTCGCTCTGTGTCTCTCTTGCGCTCTCTCTTGCTTGCTCTTGCTATTTCTCTCTTGTGTGCTCTCGCTTTCTCTTTCTCACTCGCACTCACACTTTCTGTCTCTCTCGCTCTCTTGCTCTATCGCTCGCTCTCTCGCTCCCTCTTGCTCTCGTGCTCGCTTGCTCTCACCAAATTTCTTTCTCTCGCGCTCTCTCCCTCTCGCCGTCTCTCGCTCTCTCTCTCTCTAACTCGCACTTGCTCTCTCGCTCGTTCTCACTCTCGGTTGCTTTCACTCTTGCTCTCTCTCTTGCTCTTGCATTCTCGCTCACTCTCGCCCTCTCTCTCGCTGTCTCTCGCTCTGTTGTGCTCTCTCGCTCTCTTTTTTCTCTCTCTCTCTCTCTCTCTCTCTCTCTCTCTCTCTCTCTCTCTCTCTCGCTCTCCCTTTCCTGCTCTCTCAATCGCACTCTCTCTCATGCTCGCTCTCAGTCTCGGTCGCTCACTAGCACTCTTGTGCTTACTCTCGCTCGCTCTTGCTCACGTTCTCTCTTGTCAACTCTCTTGCTCTCTCTCCCTCGCTCATATTCACTCTCACTCTCGTGCTCTCTCTCGCTCATGTTCACTCTCTCTCGCCATCTCGCTCGCACTTGCTCACTCTTGCTCGCTCTCACATTCTTTCTCTCACTTTTTTCTCGCTCTTGTGCTCTCTCAATCTCCCTCGCTTTCTCTCTCGTGCTCTCGCTTGCTCTCTCGTACTCTCGCTTGCTCTCTCGTACTCTCGCTTGCTCTCTCGTGCTCTCGTGCTCTGTCACTCGCTCTTGCTTGCTCTCTTTGTCTCTTGCTTGCTCTGTCGCTCGCTCTTGATTGCTCTCTTTCTCTCTTGCTTGCTCTCGCTTGCTCTCACGCTTACTCTCTCCCTCTTGCTATCAGTCTCGATTGCTCCCGCTTGCTCTCTCTCACTCTCTTGCTTTCTGTTGCTCTCTATTCACGCTATCCCGTTCTCTGTTGCACGCTCTCTCGCTCCCTCTCGGTCTCTCTTGCACTCTCTCGCTCTAGTCTTTTCTCTTGCTCTCTCGCGCTCTCTCACGCTCTCTCGGCTTGCTCTCTTGTGCTCTCTCCCTCTCGCTCTCCAACCCTTTCTCGCTCTCTCAATCACACTCTCTCTCAGGCTCGCTCTTGGTTGTTCACTCGTGCTCTCGCTTACTCTCTCTCCCTCTCGTGCTCTCTCACTCTTGTCCTCTCTCACTCTCTCTCGCTCTCTCGCTATTTCTCTCTTTTGTGTGCTCTCACTCGCTTGCTCTTGCACGCTTGCTTTCTCGCTTGTTCTCACTCACTTTCTCTCTCTCATGCTTGCTCTCTGGCTCACGCTTGCTATCTTGCTCTCGCTTGCTCTCTCGTGCTCCCTCTCTCACGCTCTTGTTCTCTCACTCGCTCTTGGTCTCACTCACTCTTGACCACTATCTCATGCTCGTTCTATCTTGCTTTCTTGCTCTATCACTCTCTTGCTCACTCACTCTCGTGCACACTCGCTCACTCTTTCTAACTCGCTCTTGCTCTCATTCTCTTGCTCTCTCGCCATCTTGTTCTTGCTCACGTTCACCCTCGCGCCATCTCCCTTGCTCTTTTTCACTTTGACTTGCTCTTGCTCTCTCTCACTTGCTTTCACTCTCCCTCGCTTGCTCTAGCGCTCTTACATTCTCACACTCTCGTGCTTGCTCTCTCGCTTTCTCTTGCTCTCGTGCTATCTCGTCCTCTCTAGCTCGCTCTCTCTCGCTCTCTTGCTCACTCTCTCACACGCTCTTGCACTCTCTCTTTCTTGCTCTTTCTTGCGCTCGCTCTTTCTTGCGCTCGCTAATTCTCTCTCACGTTTGCTTTCTCTTGCTCGCTCTCTTGTTCTCACATGTGCTCTCTCTCCCATTTGCTCACTTGCTCTCTTGCTTGCTCGCTCTCTCTCAATGTCACTCTCTCTTACTCTCTTGCAGTATCTCATGCTCGCTCTCTCTTGCATGATCTCTCACTCGCTCTCTCTCTCACTCGCACTGTCACATGCTCGCTCTCTTGCTCTCTCTCCCTCTCTCCCTCATGCTCACTCTCGCACTTGCTCTCACTCTTGCTTGTGCTCGGTCACTCTTGTGCTTGCTCTCCCTCTCGTGTGTGCTCATTCTCGCCCTCTCACTCGCTCCTGTTTGCTCGCTCGCACTCTCTGGCTTGCTCTCTCACTCGCTCCCGTTTGCTTGCTCTCTCTCTCTCTCTGTCTCACTCTGGCTCTTGCTCTCTCGGGCTCTTGCTCTCTCTCACTCTCTCATGCGTGCACTCTTGCTCTATTGTGCTCTCTCGCTCTCTCATGCACTCACTCTCGCTCTCCATCTCTCACTCGTGCTCTCTCGCTCTTGCTCCCGTTTGCTCTCCCTATCTTGCTTGCTCTCGCTCTCCCTCATGCTTGCTCTCACATGCTCTCTTGCTCGCGCTTGCTCTCACGCTCACTTCCTCACTCGCGCTCTCACACTCTTGCTCGCTCTCACACTCTTGCTCGCTCTCACACTCTTGCTCGCTCTCACACTCTTGCTCGCTCTCACACTCTTGCTCGCTCTCACACTCTTGCTCGCTCTCACACTCTTGCTCGCTCTCACACTCTTGCTCGCTCTCACTCTCTTGCTCGCTCTCACTCTCTTGCTCGCTCTCACTCTCTTGCTCGCTCTCACTCTCTTGCTTGCTCTCACTCTCTTGCTTGCTCTCACTCTTGCTTGCTCTCACTCTTGCTTGCTTGCTCTCACTCTCTTGCTTGCTTGCTCTCACTCTCTTGCTTGCTTGCACTCGCTTGCTTGCTTGCTCTCACTCGCTTGCTTGCTCACTCTTGCTTGCTCTCTTGCTTGCTCTCTAACCATTTCTCTGTTGTGTGCTCTCGCTCTTTCTCTCATGCTCACTCGTTCTTGCTTACTCTCTCGCTCTCTCACTCAATTGCTCTCTCACTTTCTCTTTCTCGCTGGTTCTCTCTCGATTGCTCTCTCGCTCTTGCTTGCTCTCCCTCACGCTTTCTTGATCACGCTTGCTATCTCACTCACTTGCTCTCTCGCTCTCTTTTGCTCTCTCTCACGCACTCTCTCACACTTGCTCTCTTGCTCGCTCTCACTCTCTTGCTCTTGCTTGTTCTCTCGCTCTCTTGCAATCTTAATTGCTCGCTCTCTTTTACTCTCTCTCTCGCTCTTTCGCTATCTCTATCACTCACTCTCTTGCGCTCTTTCGCTCTCTCTCGCACTCTTGCTTGCTCGCTCTTACTAGCTTTTACTCTTGCTCACTCTCGCTTTCTTGCCCTCACTCTCACTAATTTGCTTTTGTGCTCTCTCGCTCTCTCATTCACTCTCATTCGCTCTTGTTCTCGTTCACTCGCTTTCACTCTCGTTCACTCACTTTCACTCTCGCTCAATCTCACTCTTGCTCGCTTTCACTCTAACTCTCTCTCACGCTCTCTCTCTTTGACAAAACAGCCCATTAAATAGCACGCGATTTCCTTTGTGCCTTTGACAGAGATTCAAACTGCACCGTTGAAAGAAAAATGGTACATTCATCCAGCGCTGTTTCCTCCTTTTTCATAAATTAACAATGAGAGCAGTTTGAATAAACCAACTTGCATCTCAACCCTGTCACGTATTCACTGCAGAACAAATCTAATTCTACATTTCCAGTTGGCTTTGCGCAGTTCAAATATCTTTACTTTTTATGAAATGGGCCACTTTGCCCCGATAAACCAACGTTTTACACTCATAAGCAATGGCCTAAATTGCATTGAATATTAGTAGGGGAATATGTTATTGGGTCCTTGAATGTTAGAATAATTAGTATGTTATTTTACTTTCATTGCATTTAGTCCATTGCTGTGGTGTGGTGCAAATGATAAAACCTGTTGTGCAGGGTCAAATTCAAATTGGCTGGCTTGTGCCATTTGCATTATAATGCTGACATCTATTAGACACAGCTTGAGGCTCACACATGAATCTCACACTCTTGGCCGTAGTTAAAATTCAGACCTTTGCTAAAATTTGGATGATGAAATGCAGAACTACCTTGTTGAAATTCAGAATAGGGAAATTTCTCTACACTCCTTTGTTCATTTATGAAAAAGGAGGAAACAGCGTCAGATGAATGTAACATTTTCTCTTCAGCACTGCAGTTTGAATCTCGGTCAAAAGCATAAAGGAAATTACTTGCTATTTAATGGGCTGATTTGTCAAGGGGAGGTTCTCTTTGAATGACACATGAGTTTGACAAAAAGGCTTGAGGCAGAGAGTGCTGGGTCATTCACTCACTCACTCACTGGCAAAGGTAGCAGAAGGACTGGCAGAGAGTCCCTCGCTCTCTAGCGCTCTCTCGCTTGCTCTTGACCTCTCGCTCTTTTGCTCAATCTTGCTTTCTCTCTCTCGCTCGCTCAATCTTGCGCTCTCTCTCTCTCTCTCTTGCTTGCTCGCTCTGTCTCTCGCTTGCTCTCTTGCTCTCTCTCGCTTTGCCTCCCTCTCACTAGCACTCTGTTGCTCTCTCATGCTCACTCTCTCTAGCTCTCTCGTGCAAGCGCTCTCGCACGCTTGCTCTTTCGCTCTCTTGCTTTCTCTCTCTTACGCTTGCTCTCTGTCTCTCTCTCTCGGTCTTGCTCGCACTCGCACTTGCTCTCTCTCGCTCTCTCCCTCTTGCTTGCTCTCTCGCTCACTCTCACTCACTCTCACATTTGTTTGCTCAATTGCTCCCTCGCTTGCTCTCTCTCGCTTGCTCTCTCTCTCGCACTCTCTCTTTGACAAAACAGGCCATTAAATAGCACATGATTTTTTCTTTTGTGCCTTTGACACAGATTCAAACTGCAGCGCTGAAGAGAAAAATGTTACATTCATCCGGCGCCGTTTCCTCCTTTTTCATAAGTGAACAATGGAGCCGTTTTGAATAAATCAACTTGCATCTCAACCCTGTCACGTATTCACTGAATTGTGCTCGTTCTTGCTCCGTCACTCCCTCTCTCACTCGCTCTCACTCTCTCTCGCTTGATCTTGTTCCCGTTTGCTCTCTCATGCTTGCTCTCTCTCTTGCTCACTCTCTCTCATGCTTGCTCTCTCCCTCTTGCTCACCCTCTCTCATGCTTGCTCTCTCCCTCTTGCTCACTCAATCTCGCTTGCTCCGTCGCTATTGCTCTCCTTTGTGTGCTTTCTCGCTTCCCCTCTCTCTAGCACCCTCTCTCTAGCACCCTCTCTCTAGCACCCTCTCTCTAGCACCCTCTCTCTAGCACCCTCTCTCTAGCACCCTCTCTCTAGCACCCTCTCTCTAGCACCCTCTCTCTAGCACCCTCTCTCGTTCTTGCTCTCTTGCTCACATTCTCTCTTGCTCACATTCTCTCTTGCTCTCTCGCCATCTCTCTTGCTCATTGTTCATTTATGAAAAAGGAGGAAACAGCGCCGGATGAATGTAACATTTTTCTCTTCTATGCTGCAGTTTGAATCTCAGTCAAAGGCACAAAGGAAATCACATGCTATTTCATGGGCTGATTTGTCAAGGAGAGATTTTCTTGACTGACACATGAGTTGGAATGACCCAGCCCTCTCTGCCTCAAGCCTTTTTCTCACTCACTGTTGAAGGTAGCAGAAGCACTGGCAGAGAGAGTCGCTCTCCTTCAAGCTCTGTCTCTCTCTCGCTCTCTCTCTCTCTCTCTCTCTCTCTCGCTCTCGCTCTCTCAAGCTCTCTCTCTCTCTCCTTCAAGCTCTCTCTCTCTCTCTCCTTCAAGCTCTCTCTCTCTCTCTCCTTCAAGCTCTCTCTCTCTCTTTCCTTCAAGCGCTCTCTCTCTCTCTCCTTCAAGCGCTCTCTCTCTCTCTCCTTCAAGCGCTCTCTCTCTCTCTCCTTCAAGCTCTCTCTCTCTCTCTCTCCTTCAAGCGCTCTCTCTCTCTCTCCTTCAAGCGCTCTCTCTCTCTCTCCTTCAAGCGCTCTCTCTCTCTCTCTCCTTCAAGCGCTCTCTCTCTCTCTCTCCTTCAAGCGCTCTCTCTCTCTCTCTCCTTCAAGCGCTCTCTCTCTCTCTCTCCTTCAAGCGCTCTCTCTCTCTCTCTCCTTCAAGCGCTCTCTCTCTCTCTCTCCTTCAAGCGCTCTCTCTCTCTCTCCTTCAAGCGCTCTCTCTCTCTCTCTCCTTCAAGCGCTCTCTCTCTCTCTCTCCTTCAAGCGCTCTCTCTCTCTCTCCTTCAAGCGCTCTCTCTCTCTCCTTCAAGCGCTCTCTCTCTCTCCTTCAAGCGCTCTCTCTCTCTCCTTCAAGCGCTCTCTCTCTCTCTCCTTCAAGCGCTCTCTCTCTCTCTCTCCTTCAAGCGCTCTCTCTCTCTCTCTCCTTCAAGCGCTCTCTCTCTCTCTCTCCTTCAAGCGCTCTCTCTCTCTCTCTCCTTCAAGCGCTCTCTCTCTCTCCTTCAAGCGCTCTCTCTCTCTCCTTCAAGCGCTCTCTCTCTCTCCTTCAAGCGCTCTCTCTCTCTCCTTCAAGCGCTCTCTCTCTCTCCTTCAAGCGCTCTCTCTCTCTCCTTCAAGCGCTCTCTCTCTCTCCTTCAAGCGCGCTCTCTCTCTCCTTCAAGCGCTCTCTCTCTCTCCTTCAAGCGCTCTCTCTCTCTCCTTCAAGCGCTCTCTCTCTCTCTCCTTCAAGCTCTCTCTCTCTCTCTCCTTCAAGCTCTCTCTCTCTCTCTCCTTCAAGCGCTCTCTCTCTCTCTCCTTCAAGCTCTCTCTCTCCTTCAAGCTCTCTCTCTCCTTCAAGCTCTCTCTCTCCTTCAAGCTCTCTCTCTCCTTCAAGCTCTCTCTCTCCTTCAAGCTCTCTCTCTCTCCTTCAAGCTCTCTCTCTCTCTCTCCTTCAAGCTCTCTCTCTCTCTCTCCTTCAAGCTCTCTCTCTCTCTCTCCTTCAAGCTCTCTCTCTCTCTCTCCTTCAAGCTCTCTCTCTCTCTCTCCTTCAAGCTCTCTCTCTCTCTCTCCTTCAAGCTCTCTCTCTCTCTCTCCTTCAAGCTCTCTCTCTCTCTCTCCTTCAAGCTCTCTCTCTCTCTCTCCTTCAAGCTCTCTCTCTCTCTCTCCTTCAAGCTCTCTCTCTCTCTCTCCTTCAAGCTCTCTCTCTCTCTCTCCTTCAAGCTCTCTCTCTCTCTCTCCTTCAAGCTCTCTCTCTCTCTCTCCTTCAAGCTCTCTCTCTCTCTCTCCTTCAAGCTCTCTCTCTCTCTCTCCTTCAAGCTCTCTCTCTCTCTCTCCTTCAAGCTCTCTCTCTCTCTCTCCTTCAAGCTCTCTCTCTCTCTCTCCTTCAAGCTCTCTCTCTCTCTCCTTCAAGCTCTCTCTCTCTCTCTCTCCTTCAAGCTCTCTCTCTCTCTCTCTCCTTCAAGCTCTCTCTCTCTCTCTCTCCTTCAAGCTCTCTCTCTCTCTCCTTCAAGCTCGCTCTCTCTCTCCTTCAAGCTCTCTCTCTCCTTCAAGCTCTCTCTCTCTCCTTCAAGCTCTCTCTCTCTCCTTCAAGCTCTCTCTCTCTCCTTCAAGCTCTCTTACTCGCAGTTAGGAGACTGTTAACTTAAAAAAGGTCACTTCATAAATGAGAGTGCGTGAAAAAAATAGATTGTGAATTACTTTACAAAATATATATATTTCTATCACACAACTTGTAAGCATTTCTCACGTATATTACACGCTCCTCAATTACTGTATAATTACTAAATCTGTTGGTGATAGGAACAAAGGAAATCATGTGCTATGTGTTAAGATAGCAGTCTCCTAAATGCCAAGGACTGTGAGAGAAACATTCAAGGTTCCCTCATCAGACGGTGTGCAGGCCAGCCAGCAACAAATGTTTTACTGAAGCTTGTTATTAGAAAAGCTATTTAATGTGTACAAGCTCTCTAATTAAATGCATTTTATCCATGTTCAAGTATAGGCTACTGTAAAGGAGTACAGTATAAATCAACCGTTTAGTCACATTCTGAAATTTAACATTTTATAAAGCCACAAATGAGGAAAACCAATTAGATCAGCATTCTTATTATGTGTCTAAGTAATTATTGGAACTCAGTCTATTAACTAATGGGTGCTAAGCTTATTTTACTGCATTCAAATTACCACATGTGATAAAACATATGAAAACTCTACTCATAAAAAGATGTTATCTTAAGTGATAGGTGTGCGTGTGAGTACAGCTATTTGGTTGTGAAATGATCAATGTATTTTGAAATAGCCAAAAAGGCATGATGCGGTGTCGTACATAAGATACCAAAGGAGGGCATGAGCTGATTATTCAGAATGTACCAAGTCTAGTACTTGTTTACTGCTACCACAATATATTACCAGGAGCTGACAAAAATACCACTATACCAAGATACCATGAGAGACTATAATCTAAAGCCCAAAAAGATCTCTATCAAGCACCCGCAGAGTGCACAACGAGTGCGGTTTGCACTGCTTGGAATTTTGCTTCTTTGTTTTTGTGTATTTCTGTGCGGACTGCTTCTAGTCTGACACCAATTCTCTACAAAACACCCTGACTGGTATAGAGCGGACATGGAGTGCATGACAAGTGCTGTTTGCAGTGCGGGAGATAGGCACAGACCGAAGGTGACTCAGACTGTATAAGGACAGCAAAGCTCCGGTGAGTTTCGCCACCAGGTGTATTGTATCATGTATGCAATTAGAAGCCTCTCACGGTTGAGTGATATACCGCTAAATATTCAGATGTTTGAGATGGCTTGTGCCCTTCCTGTCCCAGTGTTTGAGGGAGAACATACGTGACCTAGGTATCAACATCCTGCCAGTGGGGATTTCAAAGCTGGGCAGGTGTCTAAAAATGAAAAGATGGAAAAATAAATCCTCTATTTGTTTAATACTGTGGGAAAGGATAGGTCCATCGATTCCAACCCATGTGCTGAAGTACAGGTTGCAGAGGGCAAGGAGGTGTTTCAAATGATACCTGTGACAACACTCCTCCAATTCCTTCAGAAGATAACAGTGAATACAATGATGCCTCTGTTCTCTGATATATCTGCTCCTCGTCCTGGTCAGTTTAGGAGGCACACTAGTCCACTTAAACAAACAGAATTGGAAATGGATGGCAGTGCTCAAAAAGCTCAGGTGGTGCTGAATTATGTGCTTTCGTTGTATATTATACTGCTCAATTTGATCCCAAAATAATTGGTTAACGCAGCAAATGAGTTGGATTTGAAAACTCTAATACACCTGGACCCCACCCCTGCAACTTGCTTCAAGCCATTTCTTTACTGCTGAATTCACCATGTTTGTCTCAATCCATACAATCTGAGCAACCGGGTTGTGTAAATAATTCCTATGATTTAATGGACATAATAAATGTGCCTGAATCGCTGCGGGTTTTGGCTCCAGTGGAGGATGCTGGGAATACTATATCCTCAAAAGCAGTTAAAATTGTTGAGCCTCTGGGAAAGAAATTGGTCCAAAAGAGTAATAATGGAAGATTTTCCTTTGACACAAAGTCTAAAAAGGTTCAAACGCAAAATGCAACTAGGAAAATCCTTCAGGATATATCTGATATATCTCTTACAATTTTATTACTTTTATGGTTTGGCTCAAAATGTTCAACCTTTCAATATTCTATTCTACATAAAATGACAAATGTATTAACAATTAGATTGAATACATGAAGCATTCCATAAATCTTTCTCCAATTTCTAAAAACGGAGTCATTGATTTTCACTATTTCTACATGCGCGTGTGAAACTCTGCCCTAAATACCTTAAAGTGATATCACCATTTTGATATATTCTGTGGTGCACTCCTGTCTTCACACGGTTTGAAGGAGTTGGCCATGGGATCCTCCCCGTTCCACCACCTGGTGTTCAGCATCATGGTATGCTTGGTGTCACCAGACACCCTGTTGCACCCATACCATCAGACCAATGGGCAGGCAGGGGACTTTGCCACACCTCATCTATTGATTTTGCCCCCCCAGCTCTACCTCCACCGGCTGCTTTAAGCAGAAAGTGGCTGCATTTCAGACTGGAGTGGAGGGGAGGATATCAAGATGCTGCTGATAAACAGTTAAAATGTGTATAACTGCACAAGATGTTTTTGAAATAATTGTTTACAGAGTAGGGAGTGACTGGCCGACAGCCGAGAATCCACACCAGCAAGTAGAAATCAGTCATGTCAGTCACCTCTTAAAAACTGCATCCGTGTAAGGTGCAATTCTCACACACTCATCCTGATTCTTCAATGTGCCTGGGCCAGAGTGTACAATAGCTAGTGGAAGCAAGCCCAATGATACACAAATGATGAATGTGGATTTGAGTGACATGTTAACACTGACAAGAAGATAATCCACCCAATATTGGTTATCCAAGCTGTCTGTGTGGCCGGCCGTGCTCATCTGCACCAGCAGCACTGAAAATATGTTCTCATTTCATTGTAGATGGGGCAGCTTAGAATGTCGATGGCTTCACAATTTTCTCTGACAACAGAAGAAGCCTCCCTGTACCTTTAGACAGTTAATTGCTATTCATCAAAATTAATGAACACCAGCAGACTATGGCAAGACACTGCTACTCCTACAAGAACTGCAAGAGTAAGCTGAGAGCAAGCAACCGATCATGGTGGTGTCAGAGAATGACATTTGTCCCGGTGAAAAACAGGCCAGCAGAGCAGTGGACTGTAGGGGTTGGTTATTCTGTTTTTCATGTCAAACACATTCTGAAGATAAAATTATAGTGTGAAGATGTTGAAGGTGATGATTGCTTACAATGATGATGATGCCCTAAAAAATGATGATGCCCTAAAATGCCAAATATCAAGCCTACTACGTTTTGTATGTCTAGGATAAAAATGTAGCAGAGAGGAACATTAGACGTTGTGTTGCTTGGAAACACCAGGTCTCCTTCACACAATTATTGCAAAAGTCCTTCTAGTAAGGGATTCAAGAATCCAGATTTTATTTCCACAACATAGGTAGCACACACACTTTGTATGTCTCTCTCAGGAGACGTAGGGCTGAATGGAGACTCGGGTGAATTAATCCCAGACTTGAGAGCATGTTCATCAAGCATATATCACATGAACCAAGGTAATGAAGCTGGAGGTTCACTGGGGCCAAGAGTGTATGCACCACTTCTGTGAGGTGTACCCTGGATGCGATACAATAAGGATTTCCTAGAACTCTTTTCAATTCCATGCAGGTCCCGAGTAATTGGCCTACATTTTCCCCAGATTAAAGCATCATCAACACAGGGAAGATAATTTGCAAACCACATCTCAGCTAATGCATTACAATATCAGCAATTAAGCCTGACGAGAAACTTAAAACTTACAGACAAGATTCAAATGAGGAAAACTTCCCAAGTCTGATCTTGGGAAGTTCCCTCTGATCTTTGGGCCCAGGTCCCTGCCCAACCAGCCACACACCCGCACTGCCTCCTGGCAACCCTTGCACTTGGGTCTGTATCTGTAACCCTGCAGTCCCGCTTACCTGCACTTATCAGACACACCTTGTCTGTGCCTTAACCTTGTACTTTCCTCCTCGCTGGCTGCACTACCAGTTTTTATTTTATCCCTTGCTCAGCACTTTACACTCCTCGTCTCTCCCTTGCACTTTCCCCCTTCCCTCCCCCCTGCACTTGCGCAGTCTCAATGTTACTGGGCCTAGTAAGATTGTTGTTTTGTCCTCCCTTGTTCCCCTCCCTGGCCTCGTCGCGCTCTGGAACACTTACGATATGATATTTTATTTGTATCGCACTCACACACACGCACATCAAGAATCTCTAGGGGCCAAAGGCGTGCTCTCTCGCCACTTCAAACCATTGCAGTCTAAAACACTTGGCCTCATTTCACAAAAAACATCAGATCACAAAACATCTCCCAGCATGCAACATTCTTAACCCTAAAACCTGGGCCAGAATTCACAAAAATTGATATGCGTGCCCTAGCCCACACTTACGCATTTTGAAAATCAAGTCTGGGTTTGTTTTATCAAAAAAATTATGTATTGGAAGTAATGAGCAGGTGGGGGAAATTGACAGGACCATGAAGAGCAGATAAGAACCTTCACAAACGCATTCATAGTGTTCTATTACAGACT
Organism: Ambystoma mexicanum; assembly: GCF_040938575.1. Lineage (NCBI taxonomy): Eukaryota > Metazoa > Chordata > Amphibia > Caudata > Ambystomatidae > Ambystoma > Ambystoma mexicanum. Next base: position 784,413,764 of record NC_090931.1, read on the forward strand.
TTACAAAACCCCAAGTCAGACCCCAACATAGGAGATAGTCTGCTGGTATCAGGTACAGGGCCATTCCCACTGCATGAGCAGCTTACCACAACACAGAAAGGAACCCTCTAACCAATTTTTTACTCACCCACAGTAAAAACAGAGTTTTCAGGAGACAAAGATTTTCAGGCATTTAGGATCTCAAAAATTAAAACCTCCCATATAGCTGGCCAGGAACCCCAGCAAACCTGGTCAGGTGACATGCCAGGAACAACAGGAAGTACAAGGGACAGCACCATGATAGGGCCACTCGACCCGCAGGTTGTCAGCTTGGAGTGAGTTAAAGCAGAAGGAAAAGAGAATAAAAAGGGCCAGCATTTTTCAAGTGGGTGTGGGGAGGAAGTGAGGCTTACACACAACTGCTCAATATCTTACAGCTACACCTCAAAACGATATACCAATGTGTTTTGCTTTTATCGTGGCCACATAAGGAGAACCAATGCTTACGCCTCCCGGGCCATAGCAAAATGAGTTATTGGACTCCGATAGAAACATAACTACACATCACACCTTAGCTATATTAGGTATATAAATGGCTCGTTATATGCCCTTTATTAAACTACTACATATATAGAAAGAATAAGCACACAATTACTTTTCTATGTTTTGTATAACTAATTTCACAGTTAAGAAAGATTGTTGTAGAAGACGCCTTCATCTCGAACACAACAACAAAGCTTAGTCCCAGAGCAGGTAGGCAAAGAGATCACTCGTCATAACAGGAATCTGAGGTCGAGCATCCTCCCTATCAGTGACAATGCATCACCCGGGGTTCAAATTCTAACTGACATGTTCCAATAACTGCTCTCTTTATGGGGCTACTTTCGATCCACACCCATCATGAGTAACCAGACTGCTCCCGGCCAAAGAGCAGACGATAAGCATGAGGGGCCCAAGAACCAGAAGAAACCCAGCTTCTCTCCTTGCTTTCATTCCCAGTGTCCCTTATCACTGCACCTGCAGAGCGCTCCTACTCCCTTTCTGGCTTGTCCTTCGGCAGACAATACCATAACTATTCTTCCCAATTAGTTCAACTACATCAATACATGACCTTGCCTCGACTGCAGAAATACATGTTTACTTGCTGAGCCCATGAAAATGTAGGCCTTCATGCTTGTCGTTGTGGTATTGGAAGTGATTGTCCAAAATGCCCGTGCATTGGCGCCATGTTTTTTAGCAAATTTTTCATAAACGCACTACAGGATGATGCAGAGGCTGTGAAGACAGTTTGGGGTTTTCCCACCAAGGAGCTGGGAAGAGACTCCGGTAGTCCATTCTGCCCATGGACCAGGCCCTATATCTTCAGCCAATGCACCACTGAACATCGCAGAGCAGCAAACAGCACCACCCTACAGTAATTGACCAGATCTCCCACAAAAATGTTTACCAGAGTGGGAAGCACCAGGTCACCAGGCAGGAGAAAGGTGAAACCTCTACAAATGTTCCTAATTGGGGGGGGGGGGTGGTGTGTGTGTGTGTCTGTGTGTGTCTGTCTGTGTGTGTCTGTCTGTGTGTGTCTGTCTGTGTGTGTCTGTCTGTGTGTGTCTGTCTGTGTGTGTCTGTCTGTGTGTGTCTGTCTGTGTGTGTCTGTCTGTGTGTGTCTGTCTGTGTGTGTCTGTCTGTGTGTGTCTGTCTGTGTCTGTCTGTCTGTGTCTGTCTGTCTGTGTCTGTCTGTGTGTGTCTGTCTGTGTGTGTCTGTCTGTGTGTGTCTGTCTGTGTGTGTCTGTCTGTGTGTGTCTGTCTGTGTGTGTCTGTCTGTGTGTGTCTGTCTGTGTGTGTCTGTCTGTGTGTGTGTGTCTGTGTGTGTCTGTGTGTGTCTGTGTGTGTCTGTGTGTGTGTGTCTGTGTGTGTCTGTGTGTGTCTGTGTGTGTGTGTCTGTGTGTCTGTATCCCATGAGGCAGAGCAACCATAGCGCTCCAGGTGTAAGTAGGAGAGGCATCCAATCAAAAGACAAGGAAAGGAAGAACATTGGATATAATAAACTGATTCCTGTGGTCTGTTCCGTCTTTCTCTCCTTGCGCCTGCAGGAGGACCTAGAGGAGGATGAAGACTACACCTGGGCTTACCAAGCCCAATTCTGCTGTACCACCACCACACCAAGTCCCTTAGCAGCATTGCTATTCTTAACAGAGGACCAAGGTACCAACTATAGAAGGCATTTTCCTTTCCTGTGTTCAGACAAAAACCTGTGCATTAAAACTGCAGGAATTTCCAAACAAAGTGACAATCTTAAAGAGGGCAAGGGGTTGGGGGAGGCAAGATACCTATCGGAAAGCATCTATTCAAAGCACTAATTCAGAATCCAAGTTGGCTATTCCATGTCTTTAGACCTTTACTTCTCCTATGCCTGTACAAATAACAAATCAGGATACAGACATGTCTTCTCTCATTAATTGATGGATAGCCTCAACTCAACCATAAAAAGAGGAGAGGCTTCCTTTGTTTGTCACAGACACAGGGGAAGCAGACATGCTTTTCACCACTCTTGACATAAGGGGAAGATACTAACTGGTGCAATTTAGTGTTGTTGTGTCAATTATATAGCAGACTCTATGGCCGATACATGCTTCAGAAGATGCCACCAAGAAGAAACCTGTGAGAATATTAAGCAGGACCATGGACTGAGGAACATGCCTCAATATTGTGGGAACAGCGGCTTCATCTCTGGCTGCAGCTATGTCTCTGCCTCATTTTGAAATAAACCGTGATGTATTTAAATTGTCAGTGTTAAGAAAAATGTGTGGTATCAAGCTTTCTGCTAAGAAAGCTTTAATAAGCATGCTCAGTTAGTCGACTGTTTACTCCAAATACGATATGAAAAATATAAATACTCTTCAATGTAATATACCAATGGGAAAGGCTTTGCATTTAATGTAGCAAGAACAAGGCTCAGACTTGGACTACTTCGAGAGAGAAGCTTATCATTTACATCAACCTATCTACAGTGAGGGTCAAGTTTGTGGAACCCTCCAAACTCACTATTTTTAGATCCGGACAATTAAAAACTCCTTTCAAAACTAGTGCAAAAGCAGTAATCCTAGCTGCAGCAGCAAGACTGAATTCACGCTACCAAACAAACGTTTATAGGGCATGTAAATTAGGAATTGTTGGATTTTATGGTGTCAAATGTATAATATGGGTGGCGGCTTTAAGGTGTGGGTATTTTGTGAAGTAAGAATGTCCATCATCAGGTATGAAACACTCAGATGGTTCCAACGTTAAAACAAAACGCCCTACAAATACATTTTAAATCTGCATTAAATGTGAAGACAAAATTCAAATAGCACTGCCACAACCGTCACATTCCTATCAAAGTATACGCTAATTGAGGCTTGCAAAGTCTTTCCCACGTGCCTAAATTCCGATTTTGTTTCCCAACTCAATTCAAGAGGCATAGTATACACGTTACACTTGGAACCAAGACCGGGTCGGCTTTTGATGCTTGGGAGTCTCTTGGGCGCACATTTAAAAAGGATGCATGGGGAGGCCTCGACTTCAGCTGGGAAAACTCATCTAAAGCAGCAAAATAATTCTTAAAGAGCTCAAAAAAATGGGTTAGGGAATCCAATTCTGGGGACATTTATCAGACTGGGTTCCGACAGGGAATGGGCACAGCCTTAAATAGTTTTGTGCTGGACCTATTGGCTCAGCAAGCAAAAGCCCAAGTCAGACCTGTATTTGTGGCCTTCTTGGATATTAGCAAGGCCTTTGACTATGTATAACAGGACACGGCTGTGTAAGAAACTACATGGAAGGGGTTTCCCTCCGTCGCTGGTGGGTATACTTGAGGCATTGCACTTAGGAACAAGAATTAGAGTGAGGTTGGATGCATATGGAGGGTACTCATGGATGGCGACAAATAGGGGCTTATGCCAGGGATGTGTATTGGCTTCCTTTCTTTTTTGTTTTTACTTGTTGGGTATTGCAGGCCACCTGGGTGAAGCCAACACAAATCCTCCTAGGCTGGGATCCTTGTTAATATAATATTTATTATATGCAGATGACATTGTTTTATGTGGCCTAACAGCCATAGGCCTGCAAAGAGCATTGACGGCAGTAGAAGATTTTCTGGAAACTCTGGATCTATTTTTAAATACAGAAAAGTCTAAGGTTCTGGTCTTAAAATGTGGGAGAAAAAAAATACAAAACGTTTTGCTGGAAACTGAAATCTGGTAAACTCAAAGTGGTTTCTAAACGTGTGTACCTAGGCTTGCCCGTATATGATAATTTTGATGGTCCGGAGTTGGTGGTAGATTTTAAGGCTAATTTTCGGGGGTGCACTGGTAAAGCTGCGTATTTTTGATACTAAGTTCAGGAGATTTTCGATTCTCCCGGTTTTAAAATTATATAAGCAGCAATTGGTGCCTAAACTGACATACAGCGCTCAAACCAGGGGTAGACAAATAGATTGGTCTAAATTAGAAGGTATGGCCTGGCATGAGCTTCTCCGGCTACCGCAATTAGTTGCTTTGGTGGGGGTACTTTTTGAATTGGGACAACTCCCCATTCAAACTGTTATTAATTGGTGGAAGCTTCAGCTGTTCGTTAGTATTTTAAATCCACCGGCTGCATCAATTAATGAGGCTTTATACAATGTTTGGAGTACAGGTGGTTGTAAAGTACTGACAGACTGGGTTGCCGGTTGTGGAAAAAATCTTGGAACAGACAGGGATATCAATAGAGGCATTGGTAATTACTCCAACGGTGGCTAAGCTAAAATTGTCTACACATGCATGGGCTGGTGTGAGAGAATCCCTACTCCAATACAAATGTTTTGGTGATCATTTTGACTAGACATTTAAAACTTTTAACTCGCCTCATCTGTACCTGAAAAGGCACCCTTTGAGGTACTTCAGGTGCCAAATGCTACGAATAAGGTTAAACTTGGTGCAAACACAAGACATACTAGGGTGGCGAATGAAGATCCCTCGGGAGGAGAGACTGTGCCGCCACTGTCATACACATTGAGACCCTGAAGCATTTGTGTGTCCAGTGTGTTCCCTGCGCACCAGAATTTTAACTTTGAAGTACGCTACTACAGAGGAAGAATTATGGCAAAGGATTTTAAATATGCATGGACAAACTTAGTTCATTACTATTTTAGAGTTTTTAAAGGAATGTGCAGTGGTTTTTTAGAAGTTACATTTAAGCATTGTTTAAATGTATGCTAAATGATTCATCTGTATGTTTTGGCTTTTTAAAACATGGTATTTCTAACATGTGATTGTTTTCTTGCGTTAAAAGTACATTTGTACTAAGACAAAAATAAATTTAAAAAAATGATGCAGCAGTTTTCTAATGCAAAATCCAATTAACTATTTGTCAGCTTTTGTAAGCATTACAGGAAGCCGACCTTCATCCCCAAGCCTATCCACTCCCCCATCCCTCAAAACAGAAAGCAGGGAACCACGTGCCTGTGATAAGTGAACAGCTTTAAATGTGTACTTGCCAGCCAGACCTCTTTCAAAGTCACACAGCCTTTCGCTTGTGAGACTGATGCTTCTTTGGAGAATATCTGCATACCAACATCCGCACATTGCGGCTTCTATGGCAAAATCCTAGAAAAAACAATAGAGGGAAAGAGTAGATCAAGATGATCACGGGGCATGTTTCCTGACCTCGTCACAGGAGTGCAAAACAAAAGGCAGCAAATTAAGGAGCTGAAACCCTAAATGAAAAAACTTAAATGCCCCGACATTGGGACTGGTGGGGAAGTGGCAGTAAGAGGCAAGGAATGCCACAACAACTCATTCAGAAGAGTCTATCCAGCTGGATTACAAACGTTTTGGTCTAGTATAAACATCTGTAATGGTAGTGACTTGTGCCATAGAGCTAGGTTTTAACTTCACTCATTTTATCAAAGCTACATTTGGATAGCCTTCTTTCCTGAGTATACTAGCAAACTGAATGTAATGTTTTCTATTAAATTGATTATTTATATAGCGCTGATACACAATGTGTTTCAAAGCACTTCAAGACAATGAGGGAAAATGGGAGAAAACAGTGACATTCTTACAAGTCCTTGAAACAATCAGAATGTGAAAATGAACTATCATAATCAGCCTGGTGACATTTCAGAGAGTGCAGGAGGGGGGAAGGGGTAAGGGAGTTGGAGTAAGGGAGAAGGAGAAGAACAAAACAAGCGACAATCGTGCTAGGCCTGATGACATTTCAGATAGTGCTGGAAGGGGAGAGGTAGGAGAAACAAATGAGGTGGGGGGGACAAGCAAGTGACATTTCTGAATAGCTTCAGTGCTAAGGATATAGTGAAGGTAGGAGGGGGGGGACAGAAGAAGAGGGATTAAAACGGGCAGACATCCCAAGACTGCAAGGCACCAGGGGAGTGGTTGGGGGCACACAGACTTCACGGGGGACCAGAGGGCAGAGTAATATGTTATTTCTGACTCATGCAATTGTAGAATGATGCAAGAGAACAATCAAATGCAAACCAGGATTCAAGAAAAGGCAGATCACAGCATAATACAAGTGCCACCATGAGTCCGAGATGCGGTGGAAGTCCAGAATGAAAGTTGAGAAAAGGTAAAGCACCATGAGTCCATGAGTAAAAGTCAAAAACCCAGTGTTGGCCACAAGATGGTGGTGGTGGTGGTGTTGAACAAAAAGTATTCAGACAGCTCCTGCAGGTGGGGGCAAACATGCATCACGGCGGTCCAGAAGGGGGGTAGGGGGCGCGCGCGCACACACACACACATCATGGGGGTCCAGAGGGGGTTAGGGGCGCGCACACATACATGGGGGTCCAGAGGGGGCTAGGGGGGCACACACACGCCTCACGGGGGTCCAGAGGGGGCTGGGGGGGCACATACACGCCTCGACGGGTTCCAGAGAGGGTCTGGGGGGGGCACACACACACACCTCACAGGGGTCTAGAGGAGGGTGGGAAGCATACCTGAGTGGACAGGGAGTAGACAGGGGCCTTAGGATCAGGCCTTGGGAGGATGACCAGCCAAGCCTGCCGGCTTACAGATTGGATGTTTAGGGATGGAGCTCCAGCCAATGAGAGCACAGCACCAGGCACTCCAGTGCCATGTGTGCAGGCCATCATCTTGGAATGGCGGCACGCAGTTCAGTCAGAATGAGAATAAAAGTAATTTGCAGGTGAAACGCATGTCATTATTTTAGTTTGTTCATGACCTCAGTCATAGATGTATTGTCACAATCATCAGGCAAAGACGTGAAGGAAAGCACAGATGGAGGCGCCAAGGTGCGCCAGCCTGCAGGGCCCAAGGGGGGGGGGGCTTACCTCCATATCCCATGTTGAAGTGCAGGGCACCAGGGTTCACGCAATGTTAAAAGGTCTGGGAGCTGACCTTTTAGCCGGTGAGCCAGCAAGTGATGCCTAGCACAGGTGTAGATGGAGAAAGAGAGGCAGTACCGAATACTTTAATCTACTTTACAGTGACAGGACCTCAGAGTTGAGCCGACTGCCACTGGAGCAAGAACCACATCAGCGCGGTATGCGCTTTGAAGTGTTCTGAGAACGCATACAGATTCTGAATTCCAACGCTGATCCTGAGCAGTGAAACCATCTGCCATCAGATATTGCTCTCTGCTGTCTGCCTACTGGATCATCGCTGCTGGTTGTAATACCAGCCTCTACACGCCAGACCTCGCGCTCGCTTCCTGGAGGAGGCGGAGCGCCCTTGCGCTCACATGACTGGTCACGTATCTCTTCTGCCGGCTCAAAGAGGAGCATGACCCACCCTTGCGGCGTTAAGCCCGACGGGGTAAAGGGCGTCGGCTGTTGTGCGGCTGTTTGCCGCTGTGGGGCCTGCAGAAATACTGCTAACTTGCTTTACACCAATCAGGAAATGACTGCTCAATCAAGTCATGGTGGACCCGTCCTAAGGCGTAAGACCATTCAGCAGCGCCGGATGCAAAATCCTTGGACTGCCCTCAAGCCCGACGGCTCGCCCTCTACACTCAAGAAAACAAAGGTAAGCGAACCAAGTTGCTTGCTTTCACCTACTGCCTTTAACGATCCGCAAGTAGCCCCAATAGCTGCTATGAACAATCTTGCACCGCTCCACACTCCTGAAGTTACAATCTCTGGCACCGAGTTAATCCCACTATCCCCAACTGTACGCGAGCAAATAGCCGTGACGACGGCCATGTACGGATTGGCGGACATGAATCTTTTGCTGCTTTGCACACAAGTTATTCCATCTGACATTCCCGCTGAGTTACCTGTAATGTCAGGAGAAATACTAGACGCTGTTGCGACATCTACAATAAACAATGACCTGATTGGCCATCAAGAAGAGCCAGCGGAAGTCTCTAAACTTTCAGTCCACTTAGAAGTCACTCACAGCACAAAATTCCAACCTCAAATGCGTTTACTTTCTTTAAAAGACTTACCTCCGATTTCCCGCTTACCATCGACTGTATCTCCTCCTCTGACAAAAACACTTACAGAGCAGTCGTCACTAACCGCCGAGGCTGTTGATGAATTCTTTTTTCTCCATTTGACTTCACTGACGCCGAATTAATGGAAGCTTCCCAATGTGACGAGGTCACTGAGCCACAAAACAATTCTTCGAATATCGGAGTTGAAACTGAAAAAGAATTGGATGCTATTGTTGATAAGCGGCAGGTGTGCATACCCACTGCTACTCCGACGTATACAGATCCAAACGCTACCCAGCCTCCAAAAAATTACGAGAAAAGAAGTACTTTGAACCACCCAATTGCAAATGTTCACCGGTCACAGAGCATATCAAACTGTCACCTAGAGCCATCAGCCTCGTTGCAAACACTTAAAAAACAGCATAATATCATAAATAAAAATGACATGCAACGATACATGATGCAACTAGATGACACCCTCTCCATTTTGTCAAAAAACAGACCAAACTCCCGCTCAACGCTCTACGTTGAAAGAACAGGGTGCGACCTTACAGTATCAACGCTGCAAACACCGAATTCGAAGCCATACGTATCTCATACCGGAAAGAAACAAGCCAGCTCACCAAAAGCCCCACCGGCTCGCACAAACCCAGTACCTTTATCAAACGAGAACATCTGTGCTGCACCAGAAAACTCATCTTCAAGTAGCGACTTGCAATCAGAGACATTAAATAACACACGCTCTTCCGTTGAAGAAAATTCAAGAGTCAAATCTAAACCTAGTCTCTCCTCTGCCGCTGCCATGCAGATTTACAACAATGTTTTAGCAGCTTCCTCAACAGCCCTTCTTCCCTTTTTAAAAATGTACGAATCCCTTCACGAGTCCTTTAAAGATCAGACTGAGCTCATTATAAATATAAAAACCAAGATGGATAAATTTGAAGCAGTCAACGAAGCCCTACAGACGCAACTGACTCACGAGGCCGAACAAACATTAAGATGGCAAGAGCGGCTGAGTGATCTCGCCTCACGTCACCATTGTCAAAATGACTCTTTAATGGACGGGCTACTGGACACAGTAAAATGGATGAGGCACACATCAGACAATGGTAAAGTTTCAAACTCTGGTGCCCCATGGTGCTGTCCTGGGCCTCACTTGACAACTACCAGCGTGTCACCAGAGGTCGCCACCTTGAACAAGGATTCGTTATTGCACCCTACGGATTTGAATAACTTAAAGAACATAAAATCGCATTCGTCAACCAAGCTTCCAGTAGTGGCCGACATTTCAGTAGTGGTGTCATCACAATCCACAAAAGAAGTTATTGAACCATCACCCTTGAACGGAAAGATCACCGATAACCTTCTAAAACCAATTGCTGATCAGGCGGATAATCCAACACCTCTAAGACCTCAAACTGCAAAAGGAGTAGTTGCAATTCAAAATACAAGTCAAGGAAGCAATACAAGTCAAGGAAGCAAAGAACTCTACTCAAAAAGGAACACAAAACGTTAGCAAAAGATGAATATTATCACAAATAAACCTCTCCTGAAAAGGTCACGTTCTAACGACGCAAAGAAATTTATAAGAAATCTGACAACCCCTCCACGCCCTGTTGCTTCCAAAACAAGTGCCCTGAAATCCAGATTGGATAAACCGCAAGATAAGTGTATCTCCACCAATGATTTAGATCGCTTACCAATTCCATCCGTTAAGCGTAGACGTGAAGAGTCTATCATCTCCGAGGAATTGTTTTCAAACACTTCAATCGATCTATGCGACCTTTCTACTTATTCAATTGACGACGAAGATTGTTCAGCAACTGTCATCAGCTCGGCTGACGAATGTCCGCGGCCACGGCGCGATTTTCATGGCATCCAAGCGGCGCAGAATTTATCTAAACAGTCGTTCAAACCTCAGGAATCCACAAATCCTAAGGATAAACAAAAAGAAAGACCGTCGTCATCGTCTAAGATGGCCCAGCACCTGAAATCTTCAATAAAATCAACATCAAAAGCAGTTGAGTCCCCTGCTTCAAAACTTAATCCGAAGCAAACTGCAGCTCACTCGACGAAAAGGGGTCAACCCGAGACCAACTCAAATAATCGAGTAACTGGACAATCTAATTCACGATGGTGGAAATTGGAACTAGAAAACATCCATGAAGAAAAAAACGATGTAAACCTGAATCGTGCCAATATAATGAAGCTGCTGCACTATATCCCAGCTCTACGTATTATGTCATCTGACGACATAGCGATCGTAGAATACAAATCAGAACGTAGAACTGACTGGGTCATTCTTCACATGAAATCCAGACACGTAGCAAAACCACTGCTCGATGCCAAAGATGACCTACTATCTTACGGATTCGATCTAACGATATGTAATGAGCAGTCTTCATCCAACACTGTCAACTCAAATTCTTCCAAATCCACCGGCCACAACAGGTCAAAAAGAGACGATCTGTGGAAACAGCTCAGAGAACAACCTTCGCTCTCATCCAATACATACAACCGGAACAAGCGCGACTAGGATAACGTCGGGTCAAATTGTACGACCCCATTGTTAACCTCGTGGAATACAAGAGGATTCACACATTTGTTTCAACCCGGACCAGTGGCAGATTTAAGAAGCCCAATAATTTGCCTGCAAGAAACTTGGCTCTGTGATTCGCCTGTCTGTGATGGATATTCAGTGGCCCTAAATGCTGCGGGGAAAAAATCAATTTGGCAGACCATTTTCAGGGCTACTCACGCTATTAAAAAACACATTCGAGTGGGCTGTGAACAACAGTTCAAACCCAAACTTGTTCGTGCAAGCCATAACCCTAGAATCAACATGTGAAGCCCACTTTATAAAGAAAAAACATCTTCTGATAATAAACACTTACTGGAACCCCGCAATGATATCAGAACTTGAGTACTTATCAATCATGGCGCAAATTGATGCCAGTTTTGTGCAGTTCGACGACCCTTTCGTCCTGATCTGCAGAGACCTTAACTATTCTTGGTTCAACCAAGACAAAACACACATCTCTCGGAATCAGTCCAAGAATCTTTCTGACCCTGCCGATCGCAGTCATAAATGGGAACATGAATTAAGTTTGCGACATTGCACAATGCTGAACGGCTGTACCACAGGCGATATTCCTGCAGCCGACACCTGGCATAGGGGTCAACTAAGAAAAACCTTAGATTACATCTGGGTGTCTGATAGTCTACACCAACATATTTGAATGCTGACCATAATAAAATCGGACAAGAGCGATCATGATGTCTTGAGGGTATTTTGGGAGCTGAAAAACAAAACTACCCAGCCAAGATACAAAACATCCCCAACTACAAATACTGCGCAAAACCGACTAAAGATAAACAGCCGTCAGATTGACATCCTGACCGCTGACTTTTGTCACGATAATAAGCAGGGCAACGCGAATAACTACGTGCCGTTGCTGTTGCAATTTTCTTCATGTTCAAATAGGCACAACATCAAAGTGACAAAAAATAAACATTCTTTCAGCGAAGAACTAGCTGAAGCCAAGAAGTCGCTAAAAAAGGACATTCGGCGGTTGAAGAAACTAGCAGATGGAAATGCACAAGAACAAATTGCGAAGAGAAGATCACGTTATCGAAACTGGCTAAAATCATTTAACTGCATTCGTGACCAAGACCAGGCAGAAAAAATGCTGCGTGTAATAACACAAAAGATAACAAAAATACATGGGAACTAATTAACAACGGCCATTTAAGACAGACGTTTGCATTATCCAATGGTGTGTCTGCATCCTGTTGGGTAAAACACTACACGTCTGTATTTACATCTTTGGACGCTTTGGAAATTGGACCATTGTTGTCGGAAAGCCGCACTTGGCAAACAACTGAATCTGAAGAAGATATCGAAATCGCTATTAGAAAGCTCAAGAATTCAAGGGCAGCGTGCCCAGACGGCATATCAAACCTAATGCTAAAAGCTAATAGCAAACAACGGGCAACTTTCATTAAAACACTATTCGATCGAATAGCAGCAACACAAACTCTTCCGGCCTCATGGACTTCAGCAGTAATTGTCCCAGTGTTCAAAAAAGTTAACCGCGAAGATCCAGCAAACTACCGTCCTATCGCGTTGCTTGACACTATGGGCAAAATATTTGCCATATTCTTACAAAAAAAAACAAAAAAAACTCGCTAGATGGGCTGACGAAGCAAATCTGATCGATGAAAGGCAAACTGGCTTCACAAAAGGAGTAGGAGTGGAATTAAACCTACTGCTTCTCAATCTGGTCAAGTTGGACGCCCTGAACCGCAAGAAAAGGTTGTTTCTTGCATTTGTTGACCTCAAACAGGCCTTCGACACCATTAATCGATAACTGTTATGGTCAAAACTCAAGGCCTGGGGCTGCCCACCACAACTATTGTCTCCGTTATTGGCACTTCATTCGAACACTACCATCCGTGTGCGCACAAATGCAGAGGGAGACTTAACGGACAAAATTGTAACAACAAATGGTGTGAAACAGGGCTGCCCGTTAGCCGCATTACTATTCAAATTGTTCATCTCGGATCTTCCAGCAGCTTTGTCCGAAACAAGGTTGTTTCCACCGAAGGCGAATGGCAAACAGCTTAGCTGGTTATTCTATGCCGACGACATAGTCTTACTTGATTCCTCCGAAATTGGCCTACAAAGACTTTTGACATCCTTACAAGTCTATGTAAATCAAAATCTGGCAATAAATGTTATGAAATCAAAAATTGTCGTCGGCCAAAATATGCAGGCCAAGAAGCGAGTCTTCACCTGGAAAGTTAATAATGAAGCGCTAGAAAAAAACGCTGCAATTCGTTACCTTGGAGTGCTGTTCAACACCTCTATCAGCGAACAGAGTTGGACCCTTGATGTTCTATCCCGAATTAAGATTCTCGCTCAACAAGGATCAAAACTGCATGCTAAGTATGGAAAATTCACTCTGCATCCAGTAATAATCTTCTACATGCAAAAGGTATCTCCGGCAGTAACATTTGGAAGCGAGGCAGGATGGAACATAAAAGCGGAATTTTGGACTCAAATCGAGGGGTTCTTTTGGCAAAAAGTGTTGAAATTACCCCGATGTCTCTCAATGGTTGCAATCAGATATGAATTGGGCCTCGATTTGCTATATAATTCAGTGGTCTGGAAGTCGCTCTCAGCACTGCGGAAAATGCGTCTATCAGCACCAGAAAAAGCATATGAGATCCTATCTGAACAGTCAAACGATCCATCAGCAGCCCTACTGAACAAATGGGAAGCAAAACTGAAGTCAATCCTACTCGACGCTAACATCAACATAGAATTGTTGTTGTCGACTCCGCAGATAGCGAAAAAAAAATTTAATCAATGGAATTGGATAACAAACATGAATAAACGCAATGCTCTTACTTCATCACTAGATCTGGGAGTCTCATCAAAGAAGCTCGGAGATCTGCCAAGATATCTTGAGAAATTCCCCTCCAGATACCATAGAAATCAATTTCTAAGATTACGTTTAAATCTCTATAAAACTGGTGAGGTGCTGATGCAAAGGAAAGATCCGTCTACACCGAGTAATATCTGCCGGTTTTGTATGAAAGATGTGGAAACGAGCATACATTTGATAACAGGGTGCCCAGCAATCGCTGTTCAACACTCCTTGCATTTGGAAAGTTTTGCACCAAAAAACGGAAATATGCAGGATTGGTGGAGTTATTTAATTTCAGGGACAAACACCCAACTAACCTGTGCCACCATCAACTTTATGGATTCAATTATTCCTAACCTTGACGTGTTATAAGCCATTAAGAGCTAAAATCAGTATTTTCTCGTGTGTCTGTCTGCTTACACCCCTCCGCTCGTTCCTGTCATCTTACTTTGAACCTTCATCTTACTTTGAATCTGTCACTTCATTTATAAGGCTTACATTATGTAAACATTGGAAAGCATGACAAAAAAGTTTTTTTTTTTTTACAAAACTAATGTCAATAAAAAAAAAAAATTGTTAAGCAGAAAACAAAGGAAAATAAGGAATTTACCATTCATTTTCTCTGGAAAAAGTAACTACAGCTCATGAATATCCTGCCTGCTGGAAAATAATTATCCCAGTATTCTACTTATGTACATGAAAAGCAAAGATGGTCTTTATTAATTATTCTGCATCTATATATATTATTCAGTGAAAAAATTTGGTTAAAGGACTATAAAGGTTACAAGTAAAATCAAAAAACACCAGAGATTCGCCAGTGATGGTAAGCTAAGCAACCATAACTCACGCCACCACCATGCACTGCTAAGTCTAACACCTAGGACATCAAAGATGACATCACATGTCTGGACCCTTGTTTTTGTTCACCGAGATATCTAGGCCAGGTGGTTTTGTTCACTTAAAATTCAAAAGTTACTTTATATGTAGACGTTGCCCTTCTCATATGTTCTTACAGTACTTTCCTTAGGGTTTCTTTGCAGCCTATGGTGCATATACATGGGGCAATGAGCAGGCCTCACACCAATCCTTTCTGTACGTGAAGATATACATTTAGGTTATTAACAGTTTGAAATGATACTGCTTCATTTTACTTAAGTTTCCCTGTATGTGCCTCTGATGTGTATACATTGTGGTCTTTGTATGTATTGCTTGTAGTAGCACAAGTGTGTACTAAGTGTTGCATCATTAGCTAGTTATTAAATGTTTGACAGTACTCAAAACTCTGATAATAAAGCATGCATTATTTTACTATCCAACATTGCAAGATTATAAATATTGTACCTCTATGGTGCATGCTGCAGCCAGTGCCTATGTTTTCGTATTATTAGGTTCCTGTACCAGGAAGAACACTGCAATGGAATGTTGTTTAGGGCGGTACATTCTTTAATAGATGAAGTCGTTCTTGATACGTCTCTCGATGGCTAAATTGTACTACGTTTTTTTCACTGAATTTCATAGGTTTTTACCACAATACCCTTAATTTGCCTACATGTCCCTTACATTTTACTGATCCGCCCCTCCCCCAAACCCCCGCCCCAACATGGTGGCCACAGAAATGGCAAGCACCCTGGAGTGGTTGGAGGAAAATGCCCCCTATGATGAAATGAGTAACAGAAGTAACTCTAAAAATGGTATTGTGTACCATTAAACTAGTAACAGTAATGTACATTGCTAAACAAGTCACTGAAAACTTTTTTTTTTTTTTTTACCAGCATATATTTAAAATGAAGAAACTGGCCTGGAATTACCAGCAAATGTGCAAGAATATGGGCACAGACAGACCCAAAATGTATATGTTGTAGATGAACTCAGAAGTCTCTGCAAAAATGGATCAACTTAACACCAATTTTGCACAGTTGAAGACATTTGTAGAAAGGCATACAATATTAAATACCACTGCCCCACATGTATCTGTGCCCCTTCCCCCTGTCCCAGCCAATCATCCCCACCAAATCCCTTTTATCACCAATGCTATAGACCTCAATCCCTTGCTCCCCTGATGAACTGCCTCTTGAAAACCCCAATTCCCCCATATATGTTTCCTATTCTGATACCCCTTCCCTAGTGTATTTCTGTGTGTAAATAAATATCTATGTGTATACTGTTGGTGTGTGTGTGTTTTTTAAAAATCTTTTTAAAAAGCCCCATTTGGAGTCCGCGGACATCGCGCCTGTCTGGAACTGTTCGCTGTATGTGTCACTTTTAATTAGTTCGGGGATCCACTTCAGTCCTACAAAAACCTAGGCACATCGCACAATAGGTGTCCTACAGTCAGCCGCCCTATCTGTAGATGTCACCATGTGACCACACCCACGCAGAGTGTCAGGCCTATACGCGGACATTGTTCGTACCCCTGAATAGTTTAAAAGTGCATTTTTGCCCAATCCAGGGCATTTTAAGCTGAAACTTCACCACTGCCGAGGTCCTAGACCATGCCCTGGTTGATGGAGATTTTTTGCAACTTTTAGCCCAGCTAGGGGTTCGAAGTGTCCATGGAGCACGCAACTGTCCACAGAGCGCTGACCCACACCACTATAAAAGGCCACACTCCACTGCTGCACCTCATTCTGTTTTTGGCTACCCAGGACAGGGCACTTGACTGAGATTGGGATTGTTGTTGCTGGATTCCTGCTGTTGCACATTATGGCATCCATTGCTGCTCCTGCTGCTGCCTCCTCAGCACCACCACCCCCCCCAACCTCCACCATCTTCTAGAGGGCCTGGAGAGGGGAACAGGCATGGTGATGCAGAGGAAGAGGACGAGGTAGTGGAAGTCCCCACTATCAGCTGCCAGCGTGAGTCTTAAGTGTGGAGGCTATTTACCACTTTTGGGGGTTACCCAAGGTGCGTGCGACCAAAGTTTTCTGCACTGAGGCAGCACTCAGTCGAGGTAAGCCTGGACTGTGCAGCTACGGGACCACCTCCATGCGGCAAAACCTGAGGGCTAACCACAAGGCAGCAGTTCGGAGGGTCATCCCTTTTGAAGGTGGTAGCAGGTTGAGTTCCTATATTGCATCCCGTATATCTGCTCCTGTCACCACAAGAGACACTCCTGTGGGGCAGTAGATCCCTGAACAGGCCTAACAGGCCATACATAACGCAGTGGACCCTTGTCTTTCAAGGGTCACACTGTATTGTGTATGTAATGTGATGTAGTACTCTGCTGGGGGCTTACAGTTTGAGTGCTTGCAAGGCTACGGTCCGAGAGCATGAGGAACAGTGTCCCCTACCTAAGTGAGGCTCAACCAATATCTACCTCTCTCCACCTGCCCTTCGTCTCTGTAGTTGGTGCCCCTTCACCACCCACCCTTCCCTTCCTTGTGTGTCCTCTATAAAAATACCAAAGAAATCATGAAACAAACCCCACCGCCCCCCAAAAAAAACAGTCTTTTCAGAGGCACCTTTCACAGTTGAAAAATAAAAGTAACAAAAAGCGCGGTAGTCCATGAATATCCAAAAAAATGTAGCTAGTGGTGCCATCAAAAACATTTCACTCTTTTGCGTGGGAAAGAGCAATTTTTTATTTTTTGGAAGATTTAAAGTGGGCAACACCTACTGCAAAATGCATGCTATAGTTGCAAAAACTGCAGCAAAGCATTTTGGATATTTCGGAAAAAAAATGTATTGCCAGCATCAGTAAGATGTATTCCATCTCTACGAAAAATATTGGTACTACAAAATGTAATGTTTTCATTTTGGAAGGACATGCCAACATCTCTCAAAAATGCGCAAACAGCCTTGTTGACATTGCGCCTCGCTTTCGACGTTTGCGGACCAAATGAACTGGAGCACAGCCACATATGTCTCTGGGCAATGCGAGAAAAAACACCTCAGGAGTTTGGAAACATGTCCATGACTTTCCCCAAATGCCTCCATCGCAAAATAAAGTGAGATTGCAGTAACATGGCTTAAACTGTTCCCTCCACAATAATGACCGGATGATGGCGCATCACCAAAGTGGCACAAAGTGGAAGCTAGTCCACCCACTTTATGCCGCGCACTCCATACCACTGCACATCAACATGATCAAATCCAAGATGTGCCGTCACTCCACAGTGCTCTGCGTACACCTGCAACCAATGTATCCACGAGTTTCAAAAAATCCATACACTGCCTTCTGAAAGACACAGCCATAGCCATCTGCACTCCTCTCAGCAAACTTACATTCTGCCACAATCTCACCTTGCACACCACACCCAGGAAACCTTATTGGCCAATCCCCTGCCCTCCACAGTCCCATTTCCATGCCTGCCATCTTCAAAAGCCCTGGATGTGGCACATGCAATCTGCGGACTGCTGCGCTGTCTGCAGAAATATCATCCAATTCAAGGGGGTTGGGAAAGAAAATTAACCCAGTGTAGGAGATTTCCTCTTTTGTGGTGGCTCTGAAAAGAGCCTTTTTTTCAAAGGTGCTTGTAAACAAACACCTTTTGTTTTGCCTTTCATGAATCTCTTCAAAGCATCCCTTAGATTGTAAAAGAATAACGCATTTCCAAGGGTGGACAAAGAAATGCCATCTGCAGTAAAAAAGTAAACACTAAAAGAATTAATGTTCTCATTGTGGAAATAGAACATCCCAGCACTATACAAAAATGCAGACATGCCTCTGTTTACAAGACACCTTCCTGCATCTTGCTGAGGAAAGAGGACATTGGGGTTGTTCCATACTGCTCTAGGTGCTATGTGTGAGAAAACCACCTTTGCACCGGGAAAATTCAGCATCAGTGCCTTCACCAGGTCCTTCAGTGCACTCAGCAAACTAGGAGCACTGATAAAACCAAAATGCAGTGCTCCACAATGCACATCTACAACATCAGGAGTACTGAAAGCAGCCATATCTCTGCAAAGTGCAAGCACTCCTTGCAAATTGCGGCCAGGCACACCGCCCCACAAAGCCTCCACTCCCTGAAATCCAAGATTGACAGAAATACTTCTTCCCTGTGCATATCACTCACAAATGAATCTCCCACCATCAACGCACTGACTCTCTGCCATCTTCACTACATACAGCAATGAAAAATAGAAGTATTACCCTCACTTCCTATAAAGAACAACCTCAACACCTGATTGTCTAATCCCCACAGTCCCATTTCCATTCCAGGCATGCTGAGAACACCTGGATGTGACATGCAGTGTCCACGGATCCCTTAAGACAGGGGCAGCCCTTCTTCCCTTTCCACTTCACTCTTTGCAGCACTCTCATTGGCTACTTTTAAGCAGTCCCTTACCCATCCACCAATCTCAGCCAATAACTCTCTAACTATCATCTCAGTGCAACACTGCAGATGTACTGTTCAACACTCAGGGTACAGGTCTCCTGTGATTCCCAAGCACCTGCATCAAAAAGTACTGTAAAATTCTCCAATATTTCTACTTCCAGATTCATCCACATCTGCATCTAGCAACACAAAGTACATGCATGCATACATGTTGTAAAGTAAATGTCGGACTCTTTCACAAATGCATTTAAACAGGGTTCCGGACACTTACCCTGCATAACCTACTAAATCAATCATACTCTCATTTCTCCCATCTCCTGACATCAAGTGGCAGTTACTTACAATAGTGTCTGCTGAGAAAGTTTTCTTTTAATGAGCACTTTCATAACAGTTTCAAAACATACATTTCAATTTATGCATCACTCTGTGTGATATATTGTAACAGAAAGCAAATCCACATGTGAAATATTTCCACAGCATGTTTTATGTGAAACTTCAGTATATGACCACCCAATGCATACTTGCCCATACCACCCATTTTAATGTGGAAACTGTTCTTTTCTTGTTTTCTTCTGTCACTTTTAAAACCACTTCTCCCACTAACACACCTGCAGTAAAACTTATATACACTGAAAACGAAAAAACGTAATGTATGTTACCAAAGCATGCCATGTACATAGATGGAAAAATGACAAAATGCACTGTGTTTACAACTACTCATTTCACCACCATGTGATGGAAAACAAATTAATGCATGTGCACATTTACAGCAGTAATTTTTGACAAATAAATGAAAGCAAAGGAAAAGCATTTCTCAAACATGCTGCAATAGCACTCATGTGCCAAGCATCAATGTGTGGGAATGTTAATGACACGCACACACTAAAATTCTCCTTTCAAATCTGTACATCTTTCCAGGCATCTCCATTTTCCTCAGCCTAGTAGGACCTTTAGTACAACATTTCCAATACAAATAGGGTAACAACAACTCTCGCACTTTGAAAACTGCAGCCCTGTAGGGCATACTTATTACAGGACAACCAGCCCCAATATCAACGATGCTGGTGCTCCCAAGTCCCCATTCCCGTACAGTGCTATACAATTGCACACACAGAGTGACATTTTCCAACACCTGACTTTCCAGGCCAACAGGGCCTGTAATATCCTAGTGACATTGGGAAGCTACCTGCCAAACAAGTATGAGGAATCTGGTGGCAACCTGTCTGCAGCAACAGCAGTGTTACAACCATACTCGTAATTACATGCAATGTTACTAACTCTTCTTCCTAACAATCCTCCTACAATCTAAAATAATGTGTTCTTCTAGTACATGTAGTGCCATTACCATGCATACCCACTAATTTTCTTCTTTTCCAACTGCAGTAAAGAACAGCCTCGTGAAAGATAGAAACGTCTCCACTAGAAGATAAAATCCAGAAGAAAACTACTCTTCACATGCAACAAAGTAAGTGCAGTAGTGTGGTAGTATTCTTTCTGAAGCTCATACAGTGCAGTGTAGCCATATAGTAGCCTACAAGATTCTATCCAATCCAACACCATTTGCTTCACTCTTACTCATTGCACCTGAGCAGGCACACTCTTTGTATTCTCATCTGAACACCAGTATCGTAACACCAACTAGTATCGTAAACGCATCAGAATGTCCTTACTTATTCATGCACAGTACACGGTCTTACGCACTGCAGCAAGCCCTCCACGCATCAGCACACACAGCTACCATTACAACCTTCCCAACCAGAATTAACAGCCCATTGCACAATCACACAGCCCTCTATTTGTGCCTGCCCTGATATTCACACACTCATATACAGTGCAGGCAAACACATTGCACAACTTTCAAACCCACACTTTCCTTTTTCTCCAAGAGACAGAAGAAAATGCCTACCTAAAAGCATGCAAAATAGTCATCCACCTCTAGCAAAGTTTGTAGCAAATGTTCAAACAAAACAGCTAATACACTCACTCAGCAGAACTCAACCAGCTAGCTGTAAAGAAAGTATTGCCCCTCTTCCAAAAAGTAAAAATAAATAAAAATAAATGTATTAAGAAGAATAAACCTACCAATAGCACTAGCACTGGATGTACCAATGTTAACGTAGCCACAGTGAAGCAGTCCATAATTTGTTTTACAAAAAAAAGAAAGTTCACCTTAGAGTACTTCAGAATCTTATAGAAACAGCAGAGAACTCACACTCAACCCTTAAAACGTACTGCATAAGACTAATCCTGGAAGCGCTCATTGACAGTGCAATGCTCCTCAAAAGAAAATTGTTTAATGATTAATTTTATTTGTGGTTTCATTCTGGTTAAAATTAATATAAACAACAAAAAGTACTTCACAACATGCGCAATGTCAACATAGATACATCTGCAAACTTCTGTGCGGGTGAGTGGATTCACACAACCAGCAGAGAACCATATTTCAATGAAGAGGCATACAAACAAGAGCAGACAACCCCAATTGCCATACATAGCAGTGGCCGAGTGTATTAAATAGTATACAACACCATTATGGCAGAAGAAACCCTCATTCAAAGAATGTCCACAACAAACTTACAATCAACTTTCCATTCCACCGAACCAATCCGTCCCATCTACAAATGGCTTTGCACCTCAATGTATAACGTATGAAAATCCTTCAAATATTTATGGCAATTCCTCAATCACTATGTGAAAGTAAAAGAGAAAATAAGAATAAAAACTGTGCGCACTGGACAGGAGTCCATGGTTTGCAATTACAAAGGACTGCAAGGACATTCATTAGCCTGCATTTGTGGACTTGCTTGCAAAAGAGCCTTCCACCACAACAAAATGTTAGCAACACACCATTCCACTATATAGAATCTTGTCCAGAGATTGTACTATGCAAAAAGTCCTGCTTTAGAACTGGAACATTTTAATCACATTCTCTTTCAAGGCACAGCCAAAGAAATCCTTGAAGAAATAGATCACATACAAAGCAAATATTTTGGAAGTCAAGATCACTTAGAAAATCCAGTAACTTTAGAGAAGAGTAGTGACAACCTTACAAATGTCAACCTTCTAATGACCAAGCACAAAAAAGAAATAGCAAAGTTTAAAAGCACATCTGCTGAAGTACCAAACCAAATACGTGTGTGTTGTCACAGAACCTTTTATACAAAGAGCACCAGAACTGTAGATAGAACATACAAAATAGAAAACCATGAGGAATCCCAATGGTGCCAATTAGCTCTCCATCTTATGGCAGAAAACAAATATGAAATTACTAACCTCTCAATACTTTGCACATACTGCACTGCAAAGCTTGATAATGACCAAATGCCTTCATGGGCTATCACTAATAACTGGGATCTATGCCCACTTCCAAAACCTCTCCAACAGCTAAATTTACATGAGAGCATTATAATCCAAACAGTACATCCATTTCAAGCTGTAATACGCCTTCAACCTTAAACAGCAAAGTTGCCTCCTTCTGAATTACTGAAAGGCATTTGTGGCAAAGTAGTTTATTTGTCATTAGATCTTAAAGAAAATATAGACACTCTAGGAGTGCAACGGCCAATAGATCAATCTTTGATTATCCTTGTGAATGGTGTATCTACGAAAGAAACAAATTTGACAACAACTAGTAGACTTAAAGAAAGTTAGACAAGCCCTACAATATCTTAAAACCAAGGAGTACTACAAAGAAATAAACATTGAAAAAAACCTAAGGGATACTAACTTAATAATTCAGGATTCCTCATCAACTCGCCAATTTGAACTTTTAGATTCCATCACGACATCCAATATTTTAGACCAGTATACAATTCACCCACTGTTCTCCAAAGAAACCATAGATGATGCACTAGAAACATATCAAATGCGGCACGCTGAAGGATCTCCAATCATATGCCTCTCAACCATGATTCCAGATATTAACTCTCTTCAATAACAAGGTAACCTTTTGTTAAGCAAAGGCACCTTGCAATAATGATGTGGCTAATGAGTATTACCACCCTGTAGGCCTGCAATAACAGTATTTCTGAAGGTGCTCTCTTCAACCTTCTGGTTTCTTTCAACTACCAGTTGCAAAAAAAGCTTTTGTAATATGCTATTTTTCGATATTTAATATCAGGTTCGACCCAACAGCTAAAAATTAGAAATTTTGCAACCTTTGTTGGGGAATTTACAGTTAGGGTATTCTGGGTGAATGTGTTCCACTTTTACACACTCTACTTTAGACCTTTGTTAAGACCTGAATCCTTAAATATTTCAGAATTCATACTTCTGCTGTGAGATTTGAACCTGTCTACCCGCAGACCTGTGGTGTGCATCCTGAACCAGTGGGGGACTACAGCCCTAGACGAGTGAGCTCTTGTTCAGCTCTTACCAACAACCAGGGTAAGGACATTCTCACCAGCTTCCCCCCCCTTTTTTTTGCCACAATCCAAACTTATGATTCATTGCAGCCCATTAGTATCTGAAAACACTCCTTAATACTATTCTTTGTCTGCCTCCAAACACGGTAAAGTTTGCACTTTCCCTATTTTCACCCTGAGGAAGGCTTCAATCTAAACACTTCTGCCTAGCATGAGGCCCTTTCGCCGAAACGTGATATGGATGTTAATTTCACTGAAACCAAAAACTTTAAAAAGTTCACTTGGACCTTTTGTAATTTGAACTTCACATCGGATAGGAAGGTTCTACAAGAACAGAACTTTGAGTCCATGTTTGTTTCTTGGATCTCCACATAACACGAACACGTTGGCAGACCTGTATTTATGGGGCTTTGGAACCCAGTACATTATTAAAGGCTGCAGTACCCTTTGTGTTTCTTTCTCTCTTTTTGGTTGGATTAATTATGACCAAAGTCGGATGCATTTATTGCCTATTAGTTTTTTGCAACAAAAAAATCTTTTCTTTAATGTTTGACCTTTTGCGTTTACTTTAAAATTTGCCCATTGCACTTCTGCAACCAAGTTTTTTCGGCCCATTCTTGTAAATTGGATTCAACAACTGTGTGCCTCTATATTTGTACTTTTTTGCTTGTTTTTCCTGCTTGTTTTTCTAATTAGTTATGTCCCTTCTTATTTAGTAATGTCTTCTCTAACTTAATAGGTCTATAATATTTTTATTGTAATGAAATATGTTTTATTAAATATGCTTCATTAAATTTGGTTTAACAATAAGGACTGTTTTCAGTACCTAAAGTGGCACAAAATAACTGATATCTGTTTTTGGATACACGCACATTTTTAATTAACTAAACTTAGTTTCTATTTAGCTCCAGCATAGTGGATACCATTGGTATACACAAAGGATCTCCAATCAGCATATGGGAAAAAAGTGTAGAAGCACAAGCCTTTCCTCTACTGTTTCCTTCTTGAAAAGGCGGAAGGTACGTTGAAAGATGCACAGATAACAGCATCTGAATATCGCTCTTTACGAATGTATTCTGAAGACCCTAGATTCAAGTATCACAAATCTCTTGGCAAATATGCGTGGTACAAAAGAATACTGGTTCCGACGTCACGCACATGTACGTGCATGCTACAGAACCTTGGCCCACCAACATGGTTTGTCACTAAGTTGTGTAGAGTATGCATCAGAAGACTTGCACAACTTCCAATGCATTCCATGCAAACCAAAAGAAAGAAGGGATAGACATAAAAACACACCAGGAGAACTCTACTCTCTTGACCCTGTAAATGTATCAAGGTAATTTAACCACCACTTTATTGCCATGCTGCATTTCATCTGTAATAAAACAATTCCTCCCCTCGGAGAAGTGCAATACTTCTTTTGGCGAAAAGAATATCAGTGAAGATGAGCACCACACATCCACATGCTTTTGTGGATATAAGATGCTCTTAAATTTGTTCAGGTCAGTGATCCCACTGTTTTGCAGTTTATTCCCAAATATGTAATCTGCGACATCCCTTCAGAAACGACACATAGTGAGCTGCATACACACATGTTACGCTTCCAAAGACATAAATGTGGCAAATATTGTCGATGCAGATATACAAAATAAAGGCAAATACTACACCAAATGCTGCTTTGGTTTCCCTAGACCAGTTTCAGCAAAACGACAATAAAACCGCTTCATGTCTTCTTTTAGACACAGTGTGAAAGGCAAATCACCTAAAAACACATACTGCATTAAAAGAATCAAAGCTTCAAAGTAGATCAATGATTACAATGCAACCATTGCCCTCTTGTGGAATGCAAACAGATATACAGTACATTGCTGACAATTCCACTGCTGTTGCACAATATGTCACAGCCTACCTAACCAAAGCTGGAGAAAACAGAGCTAAGGGACATATCATCTGACAAAACACCATCACAAAAATTGTACAGCTTTGGCATAAAAATGCTCTCCCATAGAGAATGTAGATGCTACAAAAGCTGCAGACTGTTTAACAGGCACAGCCCTATATGACAAATCTGAAAACAGTCTGGCTAAGCCTTGGTCCTGCTGCATCCAGAAAAAGAGGGCTCAAATTGTACCAAGATATAGAAACAATAGCCAAAGACGATCCCAAAAGCCAGGACATTTGAAAAACAATGTATTAGACACATACTACCCAAACTGAAGTTGTGCTTTGGAAAACATGTGCCTATACCACATAGCCCAACATTTCTCGTACAAGAACAATATTAAACCAGATGAAAAAAAAGGTAAATACATAGTCAAAACCTGTGAAGGCAGTCTCGTTAAACTTATCAAACCCAGCATAATTAATCATATAAAGCCATCATTTAAAACTCCTGGACATGGAGTAGAGACATGTAGTAAAGTTCTCTAACTTTTTAAACCATGGAGAACAGAAGAGGATTTATTAGGCACCCAAGACTCCTTTGAAGATACTTTCAATGCACATGAAAGCAGTATAACAAATAACAATTTCAAGCAGTACAAAAACATGTTGGACAATGAACGCCAAAGTTCAAGCACAACTAAATGAAGACACTCCTGAGGGTAGTCAACCTTCTGTTACAGGAAGTCAAGAATCACTTGGAGAGCCATTCATAGTACATGAAGTAGAATGAGCCATGACTGAAGTAGAAAACACCATGTGTCAATATGAGACATCAGAAAAAGAAAACTTTGCCCTGCTGAAATCACAACTCAATGATGGGCCATTTTCCTAGAAGTAACTAAAGAAATGGAACATGATCTGCTGCATGAAAGTAAACCTTGTAGCTGTCAACATTATAAACCTGTACTCCTCTATGTAAGTAGTGAAGCTGGTTCAGGCAAAACATTCTTAATAGCATCATCAGCAAATTCCACCATAAATGTACAAACAATAAGCTTTCAGCTGTTGTAACAGCCCCCACATGTTTAGCTGCCTGCAACATAGCAGGTGTTACTTTACACTGACTGCTGCTCCTTCCAGTAGAACACAAAATCAAATTATTGTACTACAAACTTTCAACAGACGCTGCTATGGAGCTATGCAGAATTCCGAAGCAAATGTAAATGCTCCCAATAGATGAGGTGAGCATGGTCTCCAACCTAATGTTGGCTTTGATTCACCTTAGATTGCAAGAGGCCCTCAAAACGAACTACGAAGAACACACGTTATTGTTTTTGAAGATCTCCTACAATTAACACCAGTGAAAGGTGAACCTATAAAACCTTAGGACACAAATTGTGCCGTAACACACTTGGCAGCATAGGAAATGTAAATCTCTTTCAACATATCCAATACAGAGAACTAACTCAAAGACCTAACCTATGCTAACATGTTAAAAAGCATTTGGATTGGTCTTCTTGCTAAGGATACACAATCTATCTTACATAGTAGACTCATCCATGAGATGTATGGGCATGGCATATCTGTTCCTGATGTCATGGAACAATAAACACACAAAAATGTGAAATGTAGGTCCTTAAAGACAACCCTAGCAAGCTGTATGCAATTCAATGAGACAATGTTAAAATAAGAAATGCAAACAATAGTGCATATTAACTCCACAGACAAACTGGAAGTGCATGGCATGACACTCCCCATGTGTCAACAGGCAACAGCACGACTGAATAGCTTAGAACACTCCACCACCAACACAGCTGCCTTGGAAAAACTGTTAACATTGTGTTTAAACTATAGAGTAATTCTGAAACGTAACCTTGATGTGGAGCAAGGTTTACTTAATGGAGCACTTGGTACAGTTGTTTTCACGTGGACAAGTCTGGAAGCCAACATTCAGTTTGTCAACATCCACTTTGACAAACTTTCAGAAGTTAAAAGGATAGGATGCTCAACAACATCATTCCTTCTTTTCAAAGACATGTATATACGTAGAGAACAATTCTGTCTCTTGCATATGCAGTCACTATTCACAAATCGCAAGCTCTAACCCTAGATCAGGGATTGATTGACATTGGCAGCACAGTCTTTAAAGACGGTATGAGTTACATAGCACTGTCACGTCTACGTATACTCGAAGGAATATTTCTAGTCAATTCTGATGCAAACAAAGTGAAGGCTGACATTCCTTGCATCGTGGAGTACAACAGACTATGTGCACTCTACACACCCTATCTCGATATGTACCCGGGTACTCAAAGAGGAAAAATTGTTAAAAGAAAAGCACTGCAAACCCAACAGTACCACCAAAGAAAGTTAAAGCGGTGTCTTCCCCATCAAGTAGCACAACCACAAAACTATGTAGTGCAAACGCACGTGCACATCCAACAGCACAAAGAGAAATATGTCTTCTAAAAAGACAAGTGGAAGTCCAGCAAATGACAGACAGAACTCTCCAGTCCATTTAAATTTTCCAACACAACTTGTGTAAATTACTATGAAAATGTAGCAATCAATGTTCTGTTCCAATTGCCACCAATTGTGCAAAACATTTACTTGCATGGCAGAGACCAGTTGTGTTTGCAAATGCTCCTCCTTCATAGAAATGCAACAAACAATCCTGACAACACTTACAGTTTCTCAGGAATAAGGCAAGAATTGGACTACTGTGTGGGAATGGCAAGATTCACCATACATACAAGAAGGTCCACAAGAATGTCTGATGTAGTTACTGCAAGTGCTAGAAAGCATAAATATACCTATAAATGAAATCTTCCAGATTTCATATACATGGAAACATACATGCACTCTCTGCAACCATGTTGCACAGGAGCAAGTCCATAATGAACAATCTTTTTAATGTATCTATACCTAATTAATGCAAATCATGGCATATGATGTACTGTTTGCAATTCAGACAATCGTTCCACCTTACACATAAACTCACATAGCCAATACGTAATAGTAATGCTTTTAAGATACAATGCAGATGGTACCAAAAACAACTGCAAGCTTACTAGCTTCACAAATGGGCAAGTATCGCGTGGCAAGAAAACCTTCGCAACAGTAGGCATAATCTACCATATGGGTGCCACAACCACTGCGGGTCACTATACTGCATACATTTCAAAAAATGTGGTTGGTTTAAATGCAATGATACTTCCATTACTCTGAAATATAGATTACCAGCAAATCTAACAAATGCCTGCTTAATGTTCCTTAAACCTAAATGTACTCACTGACCTTTAAAACTAGCATAAGTTACTGCACGATAGACAACAAAAGGTATGTAAGTGCTAAAAAAAAATACCGTTCTGGACTGTAAAAGTATTAAAAACTTAGCAAACACCAACTAGTATGTGAATACATCCATAGCGCTACAATGCTGTTTGTGAAATGGAAAACAGTTTCAATATGGATATGGCAACAGATGTGCATGTTGTATATGTTTGCTAATGCTATACAATTTTTTTTCCCCAATTACCCAATGATAATGCACACAGAAACGACAACTGTGCAAAACAGGCACTAACATGGTTTCACCCACTGTACTTTAAAGTTTGTAGACCCTCTTAATCAGTACGTTTTGTCATTTACCTGTAAAACTATCAACTGTTACAATACGCCAACTGCTATCTAACTGCACCCATACCACTGCAATGAATACGCCAACTGGCATCCAACTACAACCATACCACCACCACTTTCTAAAAGCAAAACACATACACCATTTCAATTCCTCCTACTGCAACAGTGTTTGTAACAGCAAAGCCATGTATTCCTGCACCTTAAACATTTAAGTACTGCACACTTCAAACATAGTGTGACACGTAACGTCAAATAAATGTACTAGGTTGAGTTTTTAATCCTGCATGGATTATTTTTCCACAGACCCAATGATTATGCAACCAAACACAGCTACTGTGCAAAATGCACAGTAATATTGTTTGACGCATAGTACTGAAATGTACTAATTATGAGGGTCGACAAAGTACATGAATATGTGACATTATGTGCAATGCAACATTGTGAAGTACATTACCTAACATATTATGCTGTTTTTTCACAGAGAAAGAAGCAAAGATGTCTCCTGCATTACCATGTGCAACAAACACAATCTTTGCCCGCAATGGTACATCAAAGCAAAGTACTATTTCCACTTAAATGGTATTGTGTCACTGTGTTCCACCACAGCATAATATGGCCATGCAACCAAGAATCTGGCCACTGGCCACTACCAACACACAATAATTTGCCCTTTTTCACCAATGGCAATATCACCATATCAATCGGACACCACTCCACTACTGTAAGAAGCACTTGTGCAGTCACCAAATAAGCCCAGACATGTTTCTCCAACTGCCCACCAAACACTACCTACTGCAGTACATTCTTGGTTGCATGGCCTATTTGTAACCTATACAAACATCTTCATATCATCTACATTCCACTCCCCTACCCTAATAAAGCCTGCCTGCATTCACCAAATATGCCGCCCGCCCAAGGCCCTGTCCGCGGACTTCTGCTGTGTCCGTGGTCTGCTGCGCCCTGCAGGTCTTCTTCCACCTAAACAAACGCATGATATCAACCATCTTTCACTCCCCCCACCCTTCCCAGCCCCTCTTCCCAACACCAGATGCCCCAAAACATGTTTCCCAAACCCATTTCCCACTAGGCTATCTGCGGACAGCAGCGGCTATCAACGGATAGAACATGGCGGACATTTTGAAAAAATATGACGCACATCATGCTTTTCACCAGCCAATCAGCGGGCACGTTGGTTGTCCCAGGACATCACACCGCCCTCTGTGCCAATCAGAGTCCTGTCCGCAGAGCGAACAGGGTAATGGGCCTGCGGAGCAGATCCAGATATCTCAAATGCTCTTTTTGGGCCTACATTTTGCCTACTACTACTGTACGGATTTACACCAAATTCACAAAAGCACGCTTTTGGGACCAATCCGCCACTCCTGCCGTTTGGTGATTAGACCCTGCACTACCTGTTTTTAACAAGCACAACCTAGATTAGGTTACCTTTTCTTAGAGCAATGCCCCATGGATCAGAAAACTGACAGGGGGTTTTGTTCAAATGAAAAAATAAGTAATTCATTGCATCTGCCCCTCCCCTGCCTCCATATCGTAGAAACTAGAGGGCTTATTGCTGCTATAACGCAAATACGAGAGCCGATATTCAATAAGACAACCCTAACACTCTTATCCTGGAAAAATAGAAGAGATGAATCTGCAAACTCTGAAGAAATGAACACGCTGTAATTGAAGATGACGAGAGCAAGTGACATCACTGCCAAAATGACATTCGTAGATACACTGAACATGAAGCAGATATGCACTCACCATGAAGAAACACAAACACTAGGTCAAACTTTCATTTAGACAAGAATAATATTACCTGCATCAATAGACATGAGTAAAATAACAATCAATGGGCCTCATTACGATTGTGACGGCCACGGGACGAACGGTGCCGGTAAGGCACCGGCACTGTTCATACCAGGCTGCCACATTACGAGGTCTGCTCGTGGGTGCCGCTCTGCACGCCTGGTCAGACCAGGTGTGCAGAGCAGCACTCGCGAGCAGATCAGGATGGTAGCAACGGTACCGTAATGAACGGTACCACTGCTACCATCCTCCCCATTCCCATTAAGCCCTATGGGGGCTCAAATAGGAATGGGGATATACCGGCTCCCGGCCAGGGGAATTACCGGGCCCGCAAAGGTCGGAATGGCCCGGTTATTCCCCTTCGCAAGACCCTGCGCCGGAACAGAGTTTGGGGGTAGCCATGCCCTTATTAAGGGCATGGCTAAACTTGTAATGATGTCCAATGTATATGCTGAAACACAAGACAAACAAGATACATATAAAGCTTGCTAAACGTAGAAACGCAACAGTAATGAGTGGCCATTCTGAATAAAATGGACAGCAAAGCCATATTAGAGCAAATGGGAAGCCTTGGAGAAGCCTCAAAGCTGCAGGGAGATTCAATGTGCTGTAATTAGCTGAAATCCAGACCCGTGCAGGCTAGACAGTGTCTACACAGTCCCCTCCAAGGTTACTTCAAAAAGGGAGGATTGGATGGCTCAGAGAAGAACAGAAAGTAACGATTCACATGCATTAGGCATATTTCTCTTAGATTTGGTAAAATAATCAACAGCCGTTTAATGGACACCTGGCATTGATTAGAAGCTCAATACTGCATGGGCAGTAGCTCGACCAAGTCTCCAGTGGCCAGAAAATGTAATAGCACATGTATTAATTTGAGCTAAAATCATAATAGAGTAGAATCATTCAGAACATGGTCTCACACGTGATGTATAATTTAAGAACAGTGTCCATTCATGAACTCAAGACACTGATAGACACCTGCCTCAACTTCCCACAGATTCCCAGAACGTCAGCTGCTAGACAAGGTCAAGTACAAAGCTAGATACCCTGGCATGTCACCTATAAAATCAAGGATGGTGTCTTATTCAGTTAGAAGAAGCAGCTCCCTGATGTCACTCCTCCCACAATTATGTTTCCTCATGTGCTGATGACCTGCCAAATATCCACCGTTGGTAAAACCAATGCCAAACCAATCACCGCTCTCAAAAAGAGGCTGCTGTATATGTGTTGCATTAGCCAATTATCTGTTGCTAAAATGATATCTTTCTTACTTGTATCAATTTAGGGGTGGGGCCATCAGATAGTTAAATGCAATGAAAACACTAACACATATGTATCCTATATGTAGACAATTCCTCCAACCATTGCCTTCAACTCATAGGTTTTTGTAACCAAGAATGCAGTGTGAAGTGTGAGAAACCTGAGGGTATTCTCACTTCTATTACCCTTGGATCCTCTACGCATGTGGGCAGGGAAAGGCTATCGTTTTTGGACACTGACCATGGGGGTGGACAAGCGAGGGAGGATCACCTGGATGGAGGGTCCTTCGGTATTGGTAGTAAGGTACCTCTAGGCGAGACATGGTATCCGCCCCGTAGCCTTGTGACAATCAGCATAACTCATCCAGACCTTTATGGGTCATTATAGAGCAGTTCCCCTTCATTCCCTTCTTGGGGTACCTAGCAGTACAGAGAAGACACAACTGAGAGTTATGAACATTACACACTTTCCTCACTCTAGTACTGAGATGAGGAAGAAGCAACAGAGCAATAGACACCACATACTCTCACCACTTTCGTACTGGAATAAAGAAGATGCATGATGGTCAGGCATGTCATGGTAATCAGGGTCAGGCAACCTTAATGAATAGAGTACACATGCAGCCCATTGCAGGAACACAGGTGTATAAAAGGTGGCCTGCAAGCACGGCCAGCGAGCAGAGCCAGAGCTACGCACGAGAGCCGGTGAGTGCTGAATTAAGCATCCAGCTAAAGTCTTTCCCGCTCGGGGGAAGCCAGAAAAAGGAGCTGCTGGGTCCGGAACAGTGTCGTGGACACTGGAGTTACCCGGGTGCCCCAAGAGACAGTGAATGGAATAGTAGCCCATGGAAGCAAGCAAAGTTGCACTTATTAAATACCAAATTGAATGAAACAAGCAAAGTTACATTTATTAAAATACTGAATTGAAGGAAACAAGTAAGCCCTGCATAGGTTAAATACTGAAATGAGAAGAAGGCAAAGACTATTCATTTTGAATAGGGAGTTACGTCAACCCGCACAGCTGCTAACATTGAACCTTAAAGTGAATGCAAATAACCAACTTGCTAAGACAGAACAGAATATAATTGAAAATAGAGCTAAATAAAAGACTCTGATTGCAGAGTTGAAGTAAAGGATGAATAAGTGATTGTTGTGGAGCTGCATTTAATACACCATTGGTTCAGCTGCAATATTAAACTACTCAAAGAGAGCTTGAAGTTCCTGTTTGAATGAACTGTAATGAGTGGATTGTGTGATCTAACAACTGCACCTAGACAAGAGAACTACTACTTGATGAATAAAGAACTGTTGAAAGCAAATGCAAGGTTTGTGGTTGCATGACTGTAATGAGTTGACTGTTTTGGTCTAACAACGGCGCCAAGACCAGAGAAACCCTATACGCTAACACGTAAGGCTGCTGTTGCATAAACCATTGGTCCATACAAGTCTTGGGGAAGGGAACCCTGAGCTGTAAAGAACTATGGAAAAAAGGTTTAAAGAGAAAGCTTCAAGATGCTTCGATCTGTGACATCTTTTTGACATTGAACTTGGGGAAGGGCACCCGACATTTAGAAAGGTGTGTTGAACTTTGTTCAATTTACCTTCTTCTGGACTTGAATTAATATTGCGATACACTGGTTGACATTTGGAGAAAAGAGGCTGATGAATAGGCCCAGCTGGAAATAGCTTTGAACTTTACTTCTGGAACACTGTTTACAGTGTGTAGGGAAATCAACCATGCACTATTGTCTTACGTGTGAGATAGGCGTGGTATCAAGAGAGACACATATTTAAAAATCTTCATTTCAAAACCTTTTTGTACTAAGGTTTCTGGGTTGGTGTATTGCTTAACTGGCCCCAACTCTAAAGGGGGTTCCCTTTATAAAGGCCGTCAATGTCTGATAGTCCAAACGAAATGTCTGTCTAAACCTACTCTTGCCGTCACTCTCACCAAAAATGTGATGGAAGTCTTTATTTGCAGTGTGTGTTTAGCAGCGACAACGGCCACCACTGCTAACACTGCAAATAATCAGAGTAAGCATACAAATCTGATATTCATGAGAGATTTTATAAATCAGAGATAAATGAAAATTTGGTGTTCAATTAATTAGTGAAATTAACATGGATCAGGTTTAAAAAATTGTGGCAAACAATATTTGTTCATCTCTTTCAGTGAAATATGAAATAAAATATGAGAATGGACATTCCCCAGGCTAGTAAATAATTGACAAGACTCGAGATACATATTTTCAAGTACTGGAAAGTATCCAGCAACTTATATTACAATTAAACATTTCTCAAACTAAGATAAAAAGAACAGCATTAAAGATATGTCTTGGACAGAACTTTGATCAGCAAAGGCAATGCTATAGTGTTGTCAGTTTTTATTCTGCATGTGTTGTGACTTTAAAAGACTTTGAAATGTTACATTTCTGAATCAAGCACTAGCTATAGGGTTGATCTGACGTATGGTATTCTTCCTTCTCACAACCCCTGCAACAAGATGAGAAGGAAGATACTTTCTCAAGGAAATTAAACTCTTGAGTGGAGAAATGAAAACTGTCAGAAAGCCAGGACTGGCAATGAAGTCCAATTTTGACATTTATGGCATGCATATGTTTGTGGTTGGGCTTACAATCGTAAATTAACTATGATTTCAGCTTGGCCAGTGGTTCCATCAGCTAATATGTGATTGCAATCAGCCAGGCATTTCATGAATGAAGGAATAAACACGTTTCCGGACTGGAGGTCCGCTTCAGCCAGTCAGGCCCTGCAACTCCTCTAGGACGGCAGGGCTAAAGTCATATATGGCCCAGCAGCTTAAAATACAAAGGGCATTGCCATGGCAGCAGGACTCTGGGTCATAAACACTCCAGCTCTGGATCCCGGGCAGAAAACCCAAAGACTTACAAGTAATATTGTACAAAGTGGAAGAGAACAAAATGCATCATTGAAATTCTGAAATTTTGCTTAAAATAGTTATCACTAAACATACAAATCCAATGTAGAGGGCTAATTGTGTTGTTAAATGTTTAGCTTGTAAATCCTTATTAGATAGATCCAAAAAAATTGTGATATTTTCATTATGTATTTTGTTGCAAAGAAGCTGCACTCACCAGAGATCCATATATCTTAGCATACATATTTGTGAGCCCACTACTTTGAGATGGAAAAATAATTTGTGCATAAATGTATAAGTGAGTTAAAACCCAAAATGTGTAAGTTAATCACCATAAGTGGTGGAGATGAAAATTACATCATTTAATTCATGACAGAGAGAAAAATCTGATGACCCGATTGGTAGCATGATTACATGTGTGGACTATACTGTTTCAGAAAGTTTCTAATTGAGAAATCTCAAAGATTACATCACATCAAATGGGAGCGAAACATGCTTTAGATGTTACTCCCATCAGACTGTTCGGGCATATGCATGAAGGGGGCAGAGGGTGAGGTCACTTTTGGAACACTTTCCTAATAGGTCAATGTATGTGTTTGGACAAATACATTTTACACACCACAAAAGGGAGTGGTTTCTGTTCTATAAACTATCAACCCTTTAGATTCTGGGGGGAGACTCACTTGCTCACTCACTGACTAATTGGTAGAAGGATAGAAAGCAGAATTGATAACAGTAAGGAGATTAAATAGATTGCTTTGCTTTTGAAGCCATTGATGGGTTTTCAGTAGAACACTGTAGCAAGGACTACCAGGTGTTAGGTCCCAGGCCTCCTTCAATTGAAGAAACAGCAGACAGGCTGGAAACGGAAGCTGACCCCATCTTGCCGACAGATGTCCACCAATTCCTAGAGGGGGTGGAACCAGTCCTTAAGAGGGTGCCCACCTGTCTGAGAGACAGCCAAAACAATATATTTGTATATGATAATGGGAAAATAGTCCTGAGGGGACTGATACTATAAAGAGAAATATATATAAATCTCCTGTTATTTGTAAGTACTGAGGGGCAGGAATATATACATTGATTGTACATCCTGATAAGTTTGGGAGCTGCCTTTCTCACATAACAGCGTTAATGCAATAATCAACCCTTCATTTTTTCTCATTCTGTTTCCTCTCTCATCTCCTCAGGCTGACTTTCTATGGAGGGCCTAGTGGATACGAGACACCTTTGTGCATTTGCAGTTTTGCTTAATTTTTGGTTGCATTTTTTTTTATGGGGGACAAGCCCACATAACCCATTCCCATGCCTCCCCACTTCACCCCCACTGCCCCAAAAATCTATAAAAATGTTTTCCATACCCATCTGCATCATAAATTCCATCAAAATGGCAGCTTCACCAAGTGTGATGCAGTGGGTGCGACTAGATGAGCGGGTTCAAAGCCAGGAACCCTGCACACCCCTCCCTCGACTACTCTCCACACACAGCATCCCACTTTTCTTTCTTGGTGGTTCCTTGCTGGCTCCATTGCTCCCTCTCGAATGTAAATTAACAAGGGGGGTCCTGGGAGTCCCTCTGCCAGACATTAGTCCTGGTTACGAGAGACTTACCCAGAGTCTTTAGCTCACTATCTTTCACAGAGAAGAAATATCCCAAACATCAGTCTTTGTCCTGCCCTGGGACAGTCTAGCACCGAAATGCTAGGCAATTCTCCTCTGAACAAGAGTACCAACAGAAACCCCAGACACGTGTTTCGGTCTGGTTGGACCTCATCAGTAGGGTGGATCTGTGCCTCTCTAAGAATAGTGAGCAATTCTAGGCAATTCTCCTCTGAACAAGAGTACTCCCAGGACCCCCTTGTTAATTTGCATATTTAAGTAACTTTGGATCACACCCTAAGTTACTAGGGGAATCCAGACGTGGACCCCTTGCTCACTATTCAAATGACTCTGGCAGATCATGAACAATGTTTGCTTTGCACTTGGGCCCTTTGAGGGGAGCACAGAGTATAAGACATACTTCTGTGTCACATAGTGAGATACCTCCACTGATATGCTTGTTGGAAATTAAAATACCAAAATAGAGATTGGAACATTAATACACAAGTGAGGGCACTGTGCATGTGGTAAGGCAAGTGATGATAATCTTATGATGATTTAAGCATAAAAAAACATGAAGGAAAACCTATTATCCTTTGATCCATGTCTGGTTTGTGACTGATCGCAATCATAGGCCAGGCAGCTAGATATAGATAGATATATATATATATCTATCTCGAATGACCAAGTTTGGCAGGTTGGTCAGGAAATCTCCACAATATGATCACCTCCAACTATAGGTCCCCCACCCAGGTGCCTTATAATTTCAAAAGGAATAACAAAAAGTTGCCCAACACTAAGCAAGCCCAGGGCACAGTGCTTCCATGCCGATGGGCACAACAGAATAAAAAGACAATTATAATGCCAGGCTTGCAGTGTTGCCCGCTGTTATGAATTGCCATCTGGCAAGTCCTGGCTTTTTGATTCTTATTAAATAATTAAATTATGCAGGTAATTCCATCTCTGAAAGTTAAATCTGCTAATCAGATTCCCTTTACATATGTTCCATACCAAAAGCATACTGCATACTTGTGACTTGCTGCATCAGTATCTTGATTTACAGCGCATGCTCTACCAGTGGCACAGAGCAGGTTCAGAAGTTAGAGATGCCCTCTTTACAGCTTCAGCGACAACCAAGCAACACAGGGGCTGCATTTAAAATATGCACCCCTGTCTTTGAAGACGTTGTCCTGGTGGCACATACAACTGTAAATATAAGACATAAACGAGTTGGGGTATGATGGCCAACATCTTAGTGTTAACCCAGCCACATTAAATTGATAATGCACATGTGGCAGCCCTGTTGCCCCAGTTCAGCTTTGGAAGGGTTATGAGTATTTCCCCCCCCTCGTCCACCTCAACATGTTGGACTCATCCCCGACTTGCAGAAAGGTAGCCTAGTGAGTGCCTCTCTCTGATCATGTGTAAGGGCAGGTAACAACCTTCTCCCTGGGACATCAACTCCACAGGATGCTGGCCTGGGAGGAGAAACCCAAAGGAACACCCATTGATAGAAAGTCAGGCCTCACACCAGGGTGCTGTCTTTCTAAAGGACTTTGATCCTATTGAGAAGGGGAGGGGCAGTGTTAGGATAGCCAGAGCCATCTGTACCATTTGGGAGGGTTTTGCCATCTTGATTCTCTCTGCCTCTCGTTCTCTTTCCTGACCTCTCCACTACCTCTGGAGAAAAGCACTTTGATCTTATGATGTCACACCCAAAGTCCACACATTTCAAGAGCATGTATCAGACCCCTAAAGCAAGCTAGCTTTAGTCCAATCACCTGGGGACTTTTCACTATAAAAGAAGGTGTCTCCCAATACTACTTTAAATTAACTGTACTCATCTTGAACCATCCTGAAGATTTTGTTGGACCCTGCTGAGAATGCAGTCCTCTAGTTGTGGGGTGAAGGCAGAGGTTCCACAGGCAGAAGCAAGATCTGTCTCCTAACCATCCCCAGGGACCATTGGAGGTGAACACTGCTGATGGACCTTAAGCCTGACTCTCTGCCTGCTGTGACGATCTTCAGATTATGTCACTTGCCCACCAGGTGAGAAGCCCTATTCAAGAGGCTAGTGAGGTGGGGCTGCTAACCAATAGTCCCCCTGTGAGTGGTAACATGCAGGAGGATCTCATTGAGAGAGACTCCTCTCCTGGGGATAAGGAAATGATTGGGAGGCACAACCACCTTAAATCCCAACCCGGTAGGCTGACGATAGACCCTAAAGCGTGTGGGTCTAAGCACATGACTGAAACCATGTGTTACTGTGAAACATCGAACCAGCTGACAGTTGGGTACTGAAACGAATAATTTTCAAGAACGCTACAAGCGACTGGAAAAAATACCAGCCCTGCTGTAGTTAATGAAATGGACCGTACGTCAGGGTGCGTCCTACTATATCAGGGTATCAGAAACAAATGAAGGCAGAAGAGTACCAAGAAGGGTACAGAGAAGAGTACTAGAGAGAGTGAGAAAGAACAAAGAGGAAGAGCGAGGTGTGACTTGAGTGACCCACTTGTGGATGAGAACGGAGCCCGAGGAGAAGGCAGAGGTTGAGAGACTGAAAAAGAATGAGAAGGGTTTGGCAATCAAGGCCGAGCATATTACAGAAGGTAGAACAGGACGGCCCACGAGAGGGGTGTGAGGGCGAGGTTCAGGAAAGTGCACGAGGATGCCCCGCAGGCTGCCCTGGTGTTGGTGGGATTAGTAGAAGCAGAGACTGGAGCATGCATTCTGTACAAAAACAGAATGCCAAACCTTTTCAGAATTACACTTAGTAGCCAGCAGGTAAAAATAAAACCACAACAAAGAAAGAGTGGCATTTCGCCCTGATGAGACAAAGTTCCTTCATGAGTGTAAAGCATCACAGAGGGCTGGCAAAGTGCCTAAAAGAAAGACAAAGTGTACAGCAGCGGGGTGACCTGTAGGGCGTGAACCGTTGGGTCCGACTACTATGCCAAGACCGCTATCCCAGGCTTGCAACAAAGAAGGGAGAATGAGCCGGGGACAACTGCAAAGTGCTGGTAGCGCCCAAACCTATATGAGAAGGACAGTCGAAGCCACTATCAAGATCAGAGGAATATGCATGGTGAGGCTGCATGAATTGGCGCCCCCCCTGACACCCTAACAGAGAAGGCTGACGGCATCATCTGAAATCCTACCAACCCGGTGAAGCATCCTGGACCCAATACAGGTAACTGGAGTTAAAGAAAGTCTGGGGGAGAGTGGATTAACTATTTAAGAAACTCTTTAAACATTCCATGAAGCTTAAAGCAACAAGGGAGAACAGTGAATATTATGAACTGAAAGCACCTACCTCAGTAATTGAGAAGACACATTATATGTGAACCTGAGACACCCAATCCCTGAAACACCATAACAGGGGGTTATCTATCAAACCTGGAAAAAACAAAGGGGCTTAAAAAGGGTTGGATATCTGGGAAACTTTACACTCTCCTTCTCTATCTAAACATTGAATAGCCGGGGGTACCCCTGTCAAAGGAGTGAAGGGCCTGTTTTACCTTTATCATTGTGTTGGCTCTTGATTGGTAGATGTTTGAGGGTTGAGTGGGAATTTTAGCCTCTACTCATCCTTGTACTCCTGCAGGGCATTAGTCAACTTGTCACACCCACTATTTTTCTTGTTGTTCTAGCTTTCTCATCAGCTTCTTATCATCCTTAGGTTTATAGCATTGTAGAGGAGCTGGTGGACACATTCTCCTTAGTCTGTGCACCCTCACCCCCATTCTATTGGAATGACAGACTAGGAGTTACAAATGGGAACTCATGCACAAGTTCATGCAATATGTCCATACCCAGTTGGCTGTATGAAAGCAGATATGCACTCAGGCAGCCATTGAGAAGATACCCTCACGTTGACACAGTGGAAAAAAACTACCAAGAAGGACGTCCCTTACTGCCCTGTCGAAATGCAGCCATGGATAAAATGACGCGTGACTTGGATGTAGGTCAAACAAAGTCTAATGCCAGCAAAAGAGTGTCCTAAAGAAGATATGAACCTATGTTGAAACGATATGAAAATACTTAAGAATGACGATGTGATTGGAGCACTAAGAAAACATGTACTCCATGATGCAGTGTTTATGAATGCAAAGAAGAATGAAGTGACTCACTGGTCAATAACTTTAAATGCACTGAAACGCAAGGTGGAAAGAATATATAGAAGCTTGGTTATAAGAGTTAATATTCAATGTTTAGGACTACCAGCAGAACAATATGGACGACAGCGTATGTCAATCAACCTAACTACCTCGAAATACAAGCCCAGAATCTTAACATGGAAAGGTGATGAAAAAGCTGTTTTCCTTGCAAGATAGAGGGGGCATTGGCTTTGAACCAAGGAGACTATTGTGAGAGATGGAGAAAAGCAGGAAGGGAGTCTAACGAGCAGACCATGTGCAAGGACATCATTCTCAAAGATTAGGAGGAACAAGAACATTTACTGATGCCAAATATTGGATGATTAAAAGGGCATAAAGTCCATATGGGATAGAATGAACAAGTCTCTAAAAGGCTAAAAGGAGAACTGCACCGAGCATAATTAAATCAAATGGTGTTAAATGCACTGTTTAAATGCAAGACCATGAATTTGTTCAACACGTGATGAGGAGCTAGAAAACCTGGAGGCCTGGAGCTAAAATAGCGGTGTACCTATACTCACTTGAATGTCCCGAGACAGTACAGACTGGCAAGGTTAGTCTTCAAACAGAAGACATTGGCATGAGGCCTACCAATGAGAGAGGGTGACCTAATTGGGAAACAAGGGGAGAGCTGATGCATTACCAACCACCTGGGTTTCGTTTCTATGTACATGCTGCTAACAAGCTGAATGTCCAAGGTTGGATTTAGGTTGCCAACTAATTAGAATAGCCTGCTATGCAATTTGACATACAATGTTGCAAAATATTATTGCGCTGCCACATTTTCTGCTATGACGAATACCCCACAGCACATGTTTAGAAGTAACTCGGGGTGTGTCTCTCGGATATGAGACCACCAATGAGAGACTAACACGCACATTTTCTATAAGTAGATATGATCCGCTAATCCAATCCCACCTCTATATAGGTTTCTACAGTTTGCCACGTAGGATGACGTCATAGATGATGCAACTAGCATTATATAAGCTCAAAACGAATTATAACATAGTCTGATCTGGCATTAGTCGATTTGTTAAGTGTTTATTCGCCCTGCTTTACTTCTTGAGATTAAAGCAGCATTTTACCATGTAGCAGATGCTTCAAGGTGCTAGAGCAGAGCATTGAGTCTACCTCCTCGGTCCTTGGTTGGGTTATTAGCCTCAAATTGGGATACACTAGAGAGGAGGTGGACAAGAAGGCGATAACCTCAGAAAAATTAGCATGTCAACTTGTGAGTTTTGTCATCTTGTTTACTTGCATTTACCATATCCATCATTATATATTATCCAAGTAGTATGTTCAAATATACTAAAAAACAAGCTTCTGGAATTAAATAATGGACACAGTTCCTTTAACTTGCGTGCCCTTTATAAAATTAAATATCATGGTATCTATAAAATTAAGCAAACTGCAGTCCACGGACACCAAGACATGTATCAATCGAACCTAGCCTTTACTAAAATGGATATGTAAAGAGATTAAAAGTAAGTGGCACAACGCCATCCTTCCTGTTTCAATCATTATCAGCTCCTAAATCCTCCCACTTGTTTATGAGCTAACCATTCAGTTACCTAGATTTTAGATATAGCAATTGCTATACTAGGGTTCCCAAACCAGTTTTTTTAACTAGTTATATAGTTCCCCCTTCTCCCATTTTTCTGACCATAGCTTGATTTGACCAACGACTAGGTCCTTTCTTTCCCCCAGGAGTCCACAAAAATAGATTTAGTCTCAGAAAACAAACAATACCCTTTCTCTGGCATATGGTTTTTGACTCCACGCACTTCATACAGTTGTTTGCTTTATGTCTAAACACTACATTATGCTTCTTTGCATTTATTGTACATTTAGACAAATTATCATTGATTGTGTATTTGTATGTTTTGTTCATCAATCCCCCTTTTTTAAGCACTAGCTAATTTCTTTTTGACGCATTTGTTAAATGACCTAAATGTACCTTAATGTATTTGTACAACTAAAAAAGAAAAAAAACCTAAAAAGTTTTATGTTAAACTGAACGCAGAAAATCCTTTCTGCAGTTATTAACACTGGCTAAATGAAAAGTTTCAGTGCACCCGTTATGGGCTCGAGTGCTCGTCTTTTTAACACGTATGTCAGTTAACCCAATAAAATGGCCCTGGTCATACCAAGCATGCTAAATAACCTAGCCTTTACTAAAATGGATATGTAAAGAGATTAAAAGTAAGTGGCAGGACGCCATCCTTCCTGTTTCAATCATTATCAACTCCTAAATCCTCCCACTTGTTTATGAGCTAACCCTTCAGTTACCTATATGTATCAATCGAAGCCTGCTTTGTGTGCTTGTCTAATTAATTCAA
This sequence comes from Ambystoma mexicanum, assembly GCF_040938575.1. NCBI lineage: Eukaryota > Metazoa > Chordata > Amphibia > Caudata > Ambystomatidae > Ambystoma > Ambystoma mexicanum. The sequence goes on from NC_090931.1 coordinate 784,456,845, forward strand.
GATTGGTTAAGAATGCAGCCGCACTCAATGACCTTCTTGAGTCTAAAAAATTAGATGTGGTTTTGCTTACTGAAATCTAGTTTACTACCAGTGCCGTTACCAAATGGCTCAACCGTGAAACCCAGAAGGGGTTGTGGCAGGGTGGACTGCCATTATCTCCAGGCCTTCCTACTCTTTGCTGCCAGAATCCTGACCCTACGGGTGCTTTTTTTTTAGAAAATTGAGAGCTTTTCCTTGGCACAGAAGCCCTTCATTACTCTAACTTTATTATTCTTAGACGTTTCAATATCTGGTGTGAGATCCTCGAGGACCCAGACTGCGTCACTCTTAATGAATTAAATTCTCCTGTCCCACAATCTTTCGCTGCTCATGACCTCTGCCTCTCATAATGTGGACACTGTTTAGATTTAGCATTGTTTAAAGGTCCAACTATATCCTATCAGGACACTTTCCCAGTCGTGTGGTCTGATCACCACATCATAACCTTCTGTATTCAAACAGATCATGCAAGACAACACAAAGCTTCCCTGACCACTCATTTTATTTGTGGTACGAAGTCCTTTCATCGCGGGTTTAACCGTCACGGTTTTCTTTCCATGCAAATTTTACAGAAAAAAACTAATCGAAATGTAGAGGGGGTTATAAGTGTGTGTATGTATATATATATATATATATATATATATATATATATATATATATACACACACACACACACACACACACACACACACACACATTTATATCTGGGGTGTGGGTGTTTGGAATAGAAACAAATTAAAGGGGATGTGGGGTTTGGGGAGCACCCCCAAAAACTATTTAAAAAAGAAATTCAATGAGTTATTTCGATAAGATTTCCGCAGGAAAAAACCCAGCAAGGGTTAATCCCACGATGAAATTACTTATTTGCATAGCATAAAAAACTGAATGATTACAGGCAAGCAAATATCATCCAGACCGATTCCTTTTAACCCTCATTTTAATTGTGAAGACATTTCCCTCCAACATGGCGATTCTACATTAAGTCTGACTTGAATGCGCTTCTTAAATCCAAGAGCAAGTCAAAAAAACAAGAGTAATAAGTGGTACACTGAATCACTAAGGGCCCTAAAGAAAGTATTGAATAAAGGAAAAAGACCTGGATTGAATCCAGATATCCTATTGACCACCAGGCTGCCGAAAGAAGCATTTAACCTAAATAAAAAGGGCATTCTATCAGCTAAATCCATTTTACTTCAGAATCAGACAGACATTGCTGATAAGAGAGTAATACATAACTTAGTTAACCGCCCCATTGCATTTCACCGAGCCTATCCCCTTCTCTTGATTGGCCAATGATTTTAATGAGTTCTACATGAAGAAAGTTAACTATTCGATTGCATATGGACTCTCAACTCCCCAACATTCAATCCTCTATGGAAGATTCCAACTTCTTGATACCCACCATATGGACATCACCACAATTCATCTTTACCTCAGTTACCCCTGAGGAAATAAGCATTCTAATTTTTAAACTAAAACCCACAAACAATTATGATCATATTCCAAACTGTCTTGCCAAACAGCATGCCCACTTACTGTGAGATTTTATCACTGCTTTTTTCAATGTTTCCTTGGTGCAAGGCATTGTGCCAAAGGAGCCCAAAAAATATCCCAACTCCTTTGCTAAAAAAAACCCCTCATTGGACATTAACTTGCTCTCCAACTTCTGCTTCTGCCCTATTGCAGGCATGTTATGATACTTGAAAACATTCTTGAAGAAGGACATTTCCGTCTGGCTTCAGGCCCTGTCATGGCACTGAAACAGCTCTTGGGGATCTGTGGGATTTCATTTTGAGGTAGCATTCGATAGTTGATTTTGTTATTCTTATTTCCTGATTAGCCAAATTTCTCTGGTGTCTGAAGATTTGATGAAGTGGTTTATTTTCTTTTGAATCAAACCCAAAAAGTACAATTGGGAACATATTATTCTGATTCTAGACGGAGTGCACAATGTGTGCTGTTTGGATTTCTTGGAATGTTGCTACTTTGGTTTTGTGTTTCTAAGCAGACTGCTTCTAGTGTGCAAAGGTAGCGGGCGCCCCTCTCTCGAAAGAACAGACTTGATAACCTGTTCAGTGGTTATTAACCACTTGAGAGTTCGCAGCCACTGCTTTTACTCACTGTGCCTTTCACAGATGGGAAATATCCATTTGCATATCAGTCTTTGTCCTGCCCAGGGGCAGTCCAGCACCGAAATGCAATGGCAATTCCAACCTGAACGAGAGTACCACCAGCAACCCCATACAACTTGGGGTTGGTCACCCTAGGTGACCTGGGGGCAACCAGACGTGGACTCCCTGCTCACTGTGCTTAGAGAGGCTCAGCTTCACCTCACTGATGATGCCCAACAAGGCTGAAACACGTGTATGGGGTTGCTGATGGTACTCTTGTTCAGAGAGGAATTGCCATAGCATTTCGGTGCTGGACTGCCCTTGTGGGTGGGACAAAGACTGATATGCAAATGGATATTTCCCATCTGTGAAGGTACAGTGAGCAAAAAGCAATGGCTGCGAACTCTCAATGTGGTTAATAACCACTGAACAGGTTATCATGCCTTGTTCTTTCGAGAGAGGGGCGCCTGCTACCTTTTTTGTGCTTCTAGTGTGAACTGTTTGATCATTTTCTGAATTTTAACATTTTATAAAGCCATCCAAAAAACCGATTTCACTTACGTTGTACCACATCTGGTAATGTGAATTACCGCCTGCAGTAAACTAGGCTTACAACCTGTTGGACCTCAGTCTATAAGCTAACAATACCTAAGACACCTAAGAATGGTAATCCAATTCGTTTTTTTTCTCTTTTGTGGCGTTCTAAAATGTTAAAATTCAGAAAACAACCTTTACAGTGGCTTATACTCGAACATGGATAACATATTTCATTAGAGTGCTTGCACACATTGACGCTTATTAGAACGCTATTTAGTTACACGTGTTGCTGGCTGGCCAGTGCACAGTCTGATGAGGGAACCTTGAATGTTTCCCTCACAATCCTTGGCAGTTAGGAGACTTATCTTAACAAAAGTTCACTTCATAAATGGGAGTCCATGTAAGATATAGATCATGAATTACTTTAAAAAACAAACATATATATTTTTATCACACAACCTGTAAGCATTTCTCACGTATATTACACGCTCCTCAATTACTGTATCATTACTAAATCTGTTGGCGATATTCCCCAACTCAGCCCGGATAGTATACGACAGGAGAATTATTATCACATCACTCCCTTTTTGACTGGAACGAACAAGTCAGTGTTCAAACTCCCCCAAGTCAGCCAGAGATAAGGACCCTGTAGTCAGCTTTCTCTCTCTGCCAGTCCTTCTGCTACCTTCGCCAGTAGGTGAGTGAATGACCCAGCCCCCCTCTGCCTCAAGCCTTTCTCAAACTCATGTTTCATGCAAAGAGAACCTCCCCTTGACAAAACAGCCCATTAAATAGCATGTGATTTCCTTTGTGCCTTTGATGGAGATTCAAACTGCACCGCTGAAGAGAAAAACGTTACATTCATCTGGCGCAGATTCCTATTATGTGTCTAAGTTATTGTTAGCTTGTAGACTGGAGGTCCAACAGGTGGTAAGCTTATTTTACTGAAGGTGGTAATTCACATTACCACATGTGGTAAAACATTCAATAAAAAATATGTATTTTACAAGTTGAGTTTTCAGCAGTGCTAGGCATGCGTGTGAGTACAGCTATTTGGTTGTGAAATTATCAATGTATTTTGAAAAATAGCCAAAAAGGCATAATGTGGTATCATACAGAAGATGCCAAAGGAGGGGGCATGAGCTGATTAGTCATAGTGTACTAAGTCCAGTACGTCATAAGCGTTTAGTGACCTTTGTAACACTACTTATTAGGCAGCATTTTGAACTTAGTCTCACCACTAAAAATATACCCAATACATTTACCACAATATATTAGCAGGAGCTGACAAAGATAACACTATTCCCAAATACCTCAAGATACCACGAGATACTAAAAGAAATAGCCCAAAAAGATCTCCAACAAGCCCCCAGCGAGTGCACAATGAGTGCTATTTGCACTGCTTGGAATTTTGCTAGTTTGTTTTTGTGTCTTTCTGTGCAGACTGCTTCAGTGTAACACCTATTCTCTACAAAACACCCTGATTGGTGTGGAGCGCACATGGAGAGCATGACAAGTATTGATTGCAGTGCGCGATTATAGGCACAGACTGAAGGTGACTCAGACTGTATAAGGACAGCAGAGCTTCGGTGAGGTTCGTCACCAGGTGTGTTGTATCATGTATGCATCAAGAAGCCTCTCACAGTTGAGTAATGTGCCGCTAAATGAACAGATGATTATGATGGCTTGTGCCCTTCCTGTCCCGGTGTTTCTAGGGAGAGTGGAAGTGAACTAGGTAAAAATACCCAACTGGCAGGATGTTTAACTGGGCAGGTGTCTAAAAACTAAAATATGGAAAAAGAAATCCTGTCTTTTTTTAATATTGTGGGAAAGGATAGGTCCATCCATTCCAGTCCAAGGACAAGGAGGTGATTCAAATTATACCTATGACAACACTCCTCCAATTCCTTCAGAAGATAACATTGACAACAATGATACCTCTCTGTCCTCTTATATATCTGCTCCTCGTCCTGGGCAGTTTAGGAGGCACACTACTCCGCTTAAGCAAACAGATATGGAAATGGACGGCAGTGCTCAAGAAGCTCTGGTGGTGCTGAACTATTTGCTTTTGATGTTATTTTCTTTGAGAATGTAAAATCTGAGGTAAAGGTGTATATTATACTGCTCAATTTGATCCTAAAATAATTGGTTTACGCAGTAAATGAGTTGGATTTGCAATTGCTAATACACCTGGACTGTTATGCTCACCTGGTTCCCACAGAGGCGATCGGGCCCGGACAGATGCGGTCTCCACCAACGTGATGTGTAGTGCCGAGATGACGGTCTGGACTGGCCCGCCTAATCTCGTCTGCTTGATCCGTAGAAGTATTCTCCTGCAAGTGGAGAAAGGGATTTAGCCACCCGTGGACATGAGGGATAGCTCCCTCCCACTGTTCTCGTTCTCCCTCCTTGTCACCTCCGATATCCCCTTTTAGGAACCTCACCTTATGTATTTAAATGATGAGCTCTCCATCCTGCGTGGATTGCAGGGGCGCGTTGATGCCAGTTACTTCGCTGGTTTGAAGGTGTGGGAGAGTTCCAGAGAGTATTGACTCCGAGATTCCTGGCAAGGTTCGGTAAGTATCAAGTTCATAGAGTTCAATATGTCCGATAATTCACTCTTGTCCCCCCCCCTTCCTTCCTTGTCTTGCAACTAAGACCGTGCGAAGATACCCCTTGTGGCAGTTGGTGGCGCTCAGTCTGTATTACGCGACGCCGTCTGGTAAATGTTGCCGGTGTTTAACGTGTTGTTTTCTCTCCCTTTGCAGGTACGGCACATGAAGATGTGGAGAGTTATAGAATAATGCCTCCGGTGGTAATCAGGTAAGTAAGTGTTTTATTTGTTGGTTTTCTCGGCTCAGCTTGTTGTTTTCTTTTGTCCCTAAGGTGCCAGAGTTTGGCTTAGAAATGATGGAGGCAGCACCGAATCGAAAGATGCTGCGAGGACTGGTGAGTATGGCACGGCGCTGCAGCTGAAGATGCGACGCGTACAGAAATGATGTTCTTTCCAGGTCTGGAGGCGACATGGATCCGAAATCAGATGAGGAATTCGAAATAGTTAGTTTTCTAATCTTGTCCTTTTCTTTCCTCTTGGTTTTAGGAGCTCCAGATTCGAGGCGGACGTGGCAGAAGACTGGATGCAGACTGCAGGCACGGTGAGCGTTACGCTGCTGGATGCAGAATTACGCGAAGCGTGTGCTGTTGTTCGGGCGTGCTTTAAATAGCCTCCAAAGTAGTTCCAGGTAAGAAGTTCCCTAGAACCACGCCCGAGTAAAAAATAGTCCCATCCAGGCCTCACGTTGGCTTGGATTCACTAGCAGCGTGGTCTGCATCAGCTAAGTAAAGTCTATGAGCCTGCCACCTAAGGCGCCAGGACTGAACCCAAACAGCCCCCAGCCGGGGCTGTTGGGGCTTTAATAAGTATTTGGATGCCTGCTCCCGGAGCTGATGGGCTTGGTCCTGATGCCCGGGGGTAGGCATCATGACAGACCCCACCGCTGCCACTTGCTTCAAGCCATTTCTTTACTGCAGAACTCATCATGTTTGTCTCAAACCATACCATCTGAGCAACCGGATTCTGTAAGTAATTCCTGTGATTCACTGGACATAATACATGTGCCTGAATTGCTGCAGGTTTTGGCTCCAGTGGACGATGCTCGTATAACCTCGAAAGCAGTTCAAAATGTTGAGCCTCTGGAAAAGACGTTGGTCCAGAAGAGTAGGAATGGAAGATTGTGTCAAGGGAAAAAGTCTAAAAAAACATTAAAACGGAAAATGCAACTAGGAATGTTTGAGATATCTTACAATTTTTTACTTTTATGGTTTGGCTGAAAATGGTCAACCTTTCAATATTCTATACGACAAACTGACAAATGTATATACAATTAGATCGAATACATAAAGAATTTAATAAATCTTTCTCCAATTTCTAAAAACAAAGCCATTGATTTTCACAATTTTACAGCATCAAATAAAAAACCCTTCATGTTTACTTGGGAAGATCTTCAAGAACAGCAAATAATTCACTGCAGCTAAAATTGACCATTAAAAATGATGTCCCATATTTTATCCTTAGTCAGCAATTTATAATCTAAGTAGTATCTGGAAACATTGCATCATTTGTATCAGTAGATTTGGACAAGCGACAATAATGTGTGATAATGTTTCAAGCTCGTTCTTGTCTTGGCAGAATCTACAAGATCTTTGGTCATTTGACCATTTTGAATGGGTTACTAAAACTTCTGGTGATCCATAAGTTAAAATGTAGCCTTAAAAACAAATTGGAATTTCTAGGGTTCGGACACTTCTGCAAGTATATAGGAATTTGCTATTAAAGTGCTCCATCAAACATACCAATAGTAAACAATTTATATTTATTACAGTCCTCCCAGGACTTCCTCCTATCATAATTTAAAAAAAAACATTTTTGCTCCTTCCAAAATATTTAATAATCTAGGTCAAAATCTGCCTTTAACAATTTCCAAGCATTCCTTTACCTAAGATTCTAGGGATTTGTCGGTCTGTATAGTTAATATCCGAGCTAAAACCGGTAGCAAGCAGGTAGTATAGTGATTCATTAAACATTTCCTATACAGTACCAGAATACGCCAAATTACCATGCCTCTCAAAGACGGAAGACCAAACCGAAGCAGATTATCTGTATAGGAAAACTCTTTGGAAGTAGTAATACTCTTTTCCAATACAGTACCTCTAATTTTTCCCAACTGGGTCTATGCTCTTCTTATTTTGTCTACGCCCTGTAGATTACCGTAGGGATTGCTTTTTGCTTATAAAAAGGTCATCACTGGAATAGCTGCGAATTTCCCATATTTTTTATGGACAATGGTGCTTCAGCCACCATTGTTTCCATCTTACGTCTCAACACGAGTTTTAACAGACTATTGTGATTATTAGTACTATGTTCACTCCCAAATAATATTCTGGCGCAATCTGGGGAGGTCGATTGCATATTTGCAATCGGAATGAAGGCTTCCTATGCAAAAGTGCTGCGCTGCCTGTACTGCTTGTTTTCCATTAAGTTTAGGACAGACATTTCTCCCTTCAATTCCATCACCACTTCTTTGATATTTTGTTTTGAGACACCCCTTCAGTTTTTCTATCGTAGGTTCTGTCCACTTGAATCTATTTCTCCCACTTTCAATCTCTACCTTGTGCTTACAGCTACTTCTCAGGAGGGGTGAGGGGGAGGTAACTGGTAGTTCCCAGGATACTGTGAGGATGTCATGTTGACTTAGATGTTGAGTGGAAATGCAAACCTCAACCATTTCATTAAACGAGTGCATGGAAACAAATACGTAGTAGATTTTTGTTATCTGAGAGAGGTGCCTCCAGGTTGGATGCAGGAGAATATCTCCTTTAAGGGCCCCATTCAACATCACAAATCCTCTGTTGTTCATTAGGTGTAGCCATCGTCGTGCTCTGGGGGATACTAAGGTATCGCCAGTCTGAAAACACTTGCTGTTCAGGTCACCCGCTATAATGACAGTGCCAATGATCAACAGCCTGACAGAGATCCAACATTGATTCCACTGCCCCTATAAACTAGTCATCCACAATAGCTTGCAGATTCCAGTATAGATTCGGCACAGCATGCTGCTTCAAGTGGGAGACCTTTGTCTTTGGGCCATAGTCTCGTCAGTTGGATAAATGGATTAGGGCCCACCCAAGGTTCCACAGTTAATCCAGTATCTAATTTATATGCTGTCAATAAACTGGCTGATGGCCTCCCTTTTTTACCTTTAATGGCTGAAATCGCATGATTTCCCATACTGGCGGATCAAGAAGCCAATTTTCATTAAACAAGATAATAGTGTGGTGTTTATATGTGATAGTAAATGAGAAAAGCCTCCAGTGTTCCATGAGGCAAGTCATATATTGTGTTTTGTAGTAGTTATAAGACATTACTTTCGCGAGATATTTCTGTCCTTCCCTAAGGCACCTTGTAATCATGACCAATCAGTTTGATCCCTGATGTTTGTGGTATGTGCAATAACATCTCACTAAATTTCCCTGATCTCCTTGGCAAGAAACGTGCAAGGGTAAATACCCCAAATGAGGTTCCATAGTTGGGGATATTAACCTCTGAATATGAATGTTTACGGTTAGGATCACAGTTCTCCTTCTCTAATCTAAATCCTCGCTGCTTAAAATGATGTTTCGTCTCTGATAAGGCTTCCCTGAAAAGTGTTGATGGAACTACCAGCTTTACTTTGTATAGGACATTTTTATCAACAACTTGTGGGTTATATCTATATCTGGGTTATATCCCTAGACTGAATTGCTGCTAGGCCCAGGATTGCTTCCATAAGTGATAGAACATATGTTCTGTTGGGATAGGGGTCTCACCTCTGCCCATCCTTTATTTGTAGGTATAAGCAATGTTGATTATCCTTTTGCTGTCCCCTACCCTGAATGCAGCCTTTCCTTTTTTAAACATAGGAGAGGAGCTTAGTCTTCCATTTTCTTCATAGGATGTATGCCCTTCTCTCAGGGTGCTAAAGCTCCCACTCCTAGACCCATTTACATCCCTATGACTCCCCTTAGCCTTAAGGGGGTATATTCAGGATAATGAGTGGATCTCTCCTGGTCTTGTGATGAGTGGAATCTTCTCTGTTCGCGTATGGTGAAGTTTTCCAAATTAAACGCTCTTGTTTTCTAAATGCCTCGGAATACATTGCATATGGTGAGTTATCATAACTGGATCAGGGCCACTAGGCGTAGTTGGATTAGGAGTTGATCATTCACTTGGTATTGAATAAGAGATTTTGCAGGTTCTCGTCTCCTGGAGAGTGGTGTGTTCCCTTGCTTACAAACAAAGCCTGCTCCTAAACGTTGGTCTGCCCTCCCATCCCTTCAGTTGGCAATGTGGTGGCTTCTGTTTAAGTTTACTATACTGATTTAATTTTAAATTAAATTACTTTTGTGTTTCCCTGGTCCGGAGAGTGTATGGTCAATGCTCCTAGGAATTTGCTGAAGCCAAAAAGGTTGGTGATTTTATTAGCAAAGGTTTTTTTTTTTTTTAAATGTTGTCCAGACCTTGGTTTTTTCCTCTTTTTATTTCTAAATATATTGAAAAATGTCTGACGATTTCTACTATATAAATCAGGAGATTGTAAAATGTTTTGATCTAATGGAGTTTGATACGTTTCAACTTTGTCACAGTCCCATGGAATCAGTGTAATGTGCTTTTCCAAGACCCCTAGTCAACAATACATCCGGTCTGAATTTCCTCGGGTATAATATGGTTTACTGTAAGTAAAGAAAGGTTGTATTGGTGGCATTACCTCCTTGATACTCATTCTGTTGTAAAATTGAAGATGAAATTGTATTTACATTATTTTTTCCATCATTGCCACCTAATAGGATTGAACGAGTATCTGTTTTTTCTCCATTATTTCAAATATTTTTGTTAAAGCCATGATCCTATTATTCATAGCAGTTAGTGTAATTTCTAACAATGGAGTCCCCCTGGAGATTCAGACCAAAAGATCGTCCTGGAGTTGGATTTACAAAAGAAACTGCAGAGGATGATGAGGAGTTCATTGAGATTTTAATGAGTTCTTCATGAAGAAACTTAACTATTCGATTGAATATGGACTCAACTCCCCACCTTTCAATCCTCTATGCCAGATTCCAACTTCATGACAGCCACCATACTGACATCACCAGAATTCCTCTTTACCTCAGTTACGCCTGAGGAAATGAGCATTTACATTTTTAAAATACCACCCATAAACAATTATGATCATATTCCGGCCTGTCTTGCCAAACAGCATGCCCCACTTACTGTGGAATTTTATCACTGCTTTTTTCAATGTTTCCTTGGTGCAAGGCATTGTGCCAAAGGATCGCAAAAGATCCCAAATCCTTGGCTCAAAGAAAAGCCTCATTTGACCTTAACTTGCTCTCTAATTTCTGCCCTATTGCAGGCCTGTTATGGTACTTGAGAAGATAGTCACTTGACAACTCTAAAACCTTCTTGAAGAACATGGTATTATTGACACATTCCAGGGTGGTTGCAGGCCCGGTCATGGAATTGAAACAGCTCTTGGGGCTCTGTGGGATTTCATTTTTGGGGTCTGCCAATTAAGGAGATATTCGCATGCTCGTAATGCTTAACCTATCGGCAGCTTTCGATAGTTGATTTTGATATTCTTATTTGATTAGCCAAGGTTTCTCGGATGTCTAAAGATTCGCTGAAGTGTTTTACTTTATTTGGAATTGAACACAAAAAGTACAAATGGGAACAAATTATTCTGATTCCAGACCGAGTGCACAATGAGTGCTGTACGGATTGCTTGGAATGTCGCTACTTTGTTTTTGTGTCTTTCTGAGCAGACCGTTTCTAGTGTCAACTGTATAGTAATTTTCTGAATTTTGACATTTTATAAAGCCACACAAAAAATGATTTATCTTACATTTTACTACATGTGGTAATATGAATTACCACCTGCGGTAATGTAGGCTTACGACCTCTTGGACCTCTATAAACATTAACTAAGACACCTAACAAGAATGCAAATCCAATACATTTTCCTCTTTTGTGGCTTTATGAAATGTTAAAATTCAAAAAATGACTAAACAGTTGCATTATACTGTACTCCTTTACAGTGGCTTATACTTGAACATGGATAAAATGCATTTAATTAGAGAGCTCACACACATTAAATATCTTTTCTAATAATAAGCTTCAGTTACACATGTGTTGCTGGCTGGCCAGCGCACAGTCTGATGAGGGAAACTTGAATCTTTCTCTCACAATCCTTGGCAGTTAGGAGACTGTTGTCTTAACAAAAGTTCACTTCATAAATGGGAGTCCATGTAAAATATAGATTGTTAATTACTTTTAAAAAACATACATATTTCTATCACACAACCTGTAAGTATTTCTCACTTATATTACACACTCCTCAATTACTGTATAATTACTAAATCTGTTGGCGATATTCCCTGACTCAGCTTGGACAGGATAGGACAGGAGAATTCTTATCAAGTCCTCTCCCATTCTGCTTGGAACAAACAAGTCAGCGTTTAAACTCCCCAAAGACAGCAAGAGATAAGAGCCCTGTAGTCAGTTTCTCTCTCTGCCAGTCCTTCTGCTACCTTCACCTGTCAGTGAGTGAATGATCCAGCCCTCTCTGCCGCAAGCCTTTTTCTCAAACTCATGTGTCATTCAAAGAGAACCTCCTCTTGACGAAACAACCCATTAAACAGCACGCGATTTCTTTTGTGCCTTTGACAGAGATTCAAACTGCAGCGCTGAAGAGAAAAATGTGACATTCATCCGGGTGCCGTTTCCTCCTTTTTCATAAATGAACAATGGAGTTGGTTTGAATAAATCAATGAATAAATCAACTTGCATCTGACCCCTGTCACGTATTCACCACAGAACAAATCTAACTCTACATTTCCAGTTGGCTTTCCACAGTTCAAATATCTTTACATTTTATGAAATGGGCCACTTTGCCCCTATGCACCAACGTTTTGCACAAATAAGCAATGGCCTAAATTGCATTGAAGATTAGTAGGGGAATATGTTATTGGGTCCTGGAATGTTAGTAGAATTAGTGTGTTATTTTACTGTCATTGCATTTAGTCCATTGCTGTGGTGTGGTGCAAATGATAAAACCTGCTGTGCAGGGTCAAATTCAAATTGGCTGGCTTGTGCTTTTTGCGTTACAATACTGATATCTATTAGACACAGCTTGAGGCTCACACATGAGTCTCACACCGTTGGCCCAAGTTAAAATTCAGACCTTTGCTAAACTGTGGATGATGAAATGCAGAGCTACCTTGTTGAAATTCAGAATAGGGAAAAGTATTTCCCTATACTCAATCGTTCATTCATGAAAAAGGAGGAAACAGCACCGTATGAATATCACATCACATTTTTCTCTTCACCGCTGCAGTTTGAATCTCCGTCAAGGGCACAACGGAAATCACGTGCTATTTAATGGGTTGTTTTGTCAAGGGGAGGTTCTCTTTGAATGACACATGAGTTTGAAAAAAAGGCTTGAGGCAGAGAGGGCTGGGTCATTCACTCACTGGCATAGGTAGAAGGAGGACTGGTAGAGAGAGAGAGCTGACTACAGGGCCCTTATCTCTGGCTGACTTCGGGAAGTTGAAAGACTAACTCGTTCATTCCAGGCAGAAAGTGAGTGGACGTGATAACAATTCTCCTGTCATATCTTGTCCGAGCTGAATCGGGGAATATCACCAACAGATTTATGTAATCATGCAGCAATTGAGGAGCGTAATATACGTGAGAAATGCTTACAGGTTGTGTGATAGAAATATATATGTTTTTTTTAAAGTAATTTACGATCTATATTTTACATGAACTCCCATTTATGAAGTGAGCTTTTTTTAAGATAAGTCTCCTAACTTCCAAGGATTGTGAGAGAAACATCCAAGGTTGCCTCAGCAGACCTAGCGCAGGTCAACCAGCAACTAATGTGTAAACGGAGCTTATTATTAGAAAAGCTATTTAATGTGTGCAAACTCTCTAATGAAATGTATTTTATCAATTTTCAAGTATAAGCCACTGTACATGAGTACAGTATAGTGCAACAGGCAGTTTTCTGAATGTTATTTTATAAAGCCACAAAAGAGAAAAACAAAAACAAATTGGATCAGCATTCTTATTATGTCTCCAAGTCACTATTAGCTCATAGACTGAGGTCCAACAGGTGGTACGCTTATTTTACTGCAAGTGGTTATTCACATTACCACATGTGGTAAAATGAAAGAAATCTTTATGAGTTGAGTTTTCAGAAGTCCTAGGCGTGCGTGTGAGTACAGCTATTTGGTTGTGAAATGATCACTGTATTTTTAAAGATAGCCAAAAAGGCATAATGTGGTATCATACATAAGATATCAAAGGAGGGCATGAGCTGATTATTCAGGATGTACAAAGTCCGGTACTTGTTTACCGTTGGTGACCTTGGTAAAATTATTAGTATTAGGCAGCATTTTTAAGTAAGTCTCACCACTAAAAAGATAACCCAATAAATTGACCACAATATATTACCAGGAGCTGACAAAAATACCATGATACCATGAGATACTAAAAATATAGGCCAAAAAGATCTCCAACAAGCACCTGCAAAGTGCACAACGAGTGCTATTTGCACAGCCTGGAATTTTGTTACTTTGTTTTTATGTCTTTCTGTGCGGACTGCTTCCATTGTGACACCTATTCGCTACAAAACACAGTGGTTGGCGTGGGGCTCCCTGACACCTATTCTCTACTAAACACCATGGTTGGTGTGGGGCGCAGGAAGAGTGCATGACGAGTGTTGGAGTGCGGGAGATAGGCACAGACTGACGGTGACAGACTGTATAAGGACAGCAGAGCTTTGGTGAGTTTCACCACCAGATGTGTTGTATCATGTATGCGTCAAGAAGCCTCTCACGGTCGACTAATGTACCACTAAATGAATAGATGTTTAAGATGGCATGTGCCCTTCCTGTCGCAGTGTTTCTGGGGAAGGGCGGAAGCAAACTAGGTATCAACATCCTGCCAGTGGGGATTTCCAAACTGGGCAGGTGACTAAAAACAAAAAAAAACAAAAAATGGAAAAAGAAAACATTTTTGTAATATTCTGGGAAAGGATAGGTCCATCGATTCCAACCCACGTGCTGAAGTACAGGTTGCGGAGGGCTTGAAGGGCAAAGAGGTGTTTCAAATGATACCTGTGACAACACTCCTCCAATTCCTTCAGAAGATAACAGTGACAACAATGATACCTCTCGGTCATCTTAGATATCTGCTCCTCGTTCTGGTTATTTTATGAGGTACAGCACGCCACTTAAGCAAACAGATATGGAAATGGATGGCAGTGCTCAAAAAGCTCTGGTGGTGCTGCATTATGTGCTTTTGATGTTAGTTTCTTTATATGAGAATATAAAATCTGAGGTAAAGGTGTACATTATACTGCTCAATTTGATCCTAAAATAATTGGATAACGCAGCAAATGAGTTAGATTTGAAAACTCCAATACACCTGGACCCCACCGCTGCCACTTGCTTCAAGCCATTTCTTTACTGCAGAACTCATCATGTTTGTCTCAACCCATATAATCTGAGCAACCGGGTTGTGTAAGTAATTCCTCATATTCACTGGACATAATGTGGCTGAATTGCTGCAGGTTTTGGCTCCAGTGGAGGATGCTCGTATAACCTCGAAAGCAGTTAAAAATGTTGAGCCTCTGGGAAAGACGTTGGTCCAGAAGAGTAGGAATGGAAGATTGTGTCAAGGGAAAGTCTAAATAAAACATTAAAACAGAAAATGCAACTAGGAATGTTTGAGATATGGTTTGGCTGAAAATGGTCAACCTTTCAATATTCTATACTACATAAACTGACAAATGTATATACAATTAGATCGAATACATAAAGAATTTAATAAATCTTTCTCCAATTTCTAAAAACAAAGCCATTGATTTTCACAATTTTCCAGCATCAAATAGAAAACCCTTCTTCATGTTTACTTGGGAAGATCTTCAAGAACAAATAATTCACTGCAGCTAAAATTGACCATTAAAAATGATGTCCCACATTTTATCCTTAGCAATTTATAATCAAAGTAGTGTCTGTGGAAACATTGCGTCATTTGTATCAGTAGATTTGGACAAGCGACAATGTGTTTTAATGTTTCAAGCTCGTCCTTGTCTTGGCAGAATCTACAAGATTTTTGGTCATTTGACCATTTTGAATGGGTTACTAAAACTTCTGGTGATCCACAAGTTAAAATGTAGCCTTAAAAACAAATTGGAATTTCTAGGGTTCGGACACTTCTGCAAGTATATAGGAATTTGATGGAGCACTTTAATAGCAAACATACCAATAGTAAACAATTTATATGTATTACAGTCCTCCCAGGACTTCCTCCTATCATAATTTAAAAAAACATTTTTTTGCTTCTTCCAGAATATTTAATAATCTAGGTCAAAATCTGCCCTTAGCATAATTTCCAAACATTCCTCTACCCAAGATTCTAAGGATTTGTCTGTCTGTATAGTTAATATATGAGCTAAAACTGGTAGCAAGCAGGTAGTATAGTGATTCATTAACCATTTCCTATACAGTACCAGAATACGCCAAGTTACCATGCCTCTCAAAGACGGAAGACCAAACCGAAGCAGATTATCTGTATAGGAAAACTCTTTGGAAGTAGTAATACTCTTTTCCAATACAGTACCTCTAATTTTTCCCAACTGGGTCTATGCTCCTCTTATTTTGTCTACGCCCTGTAGATTACCGTAGGGATTGCTTTTTGCTTATAAAAAGGTCATCACTGGAATAGCTCAGAATTTCCCATATTTTTATGGACAATGGTGCTTGAGCCACCATTGTTTCCATCTTACGTCTCAACACGAGTTTTAACAGACTATTGTGATTATTAGTATTTATGTTCACTCCCAAATAACAATATTCTGGCACAATCTGGGGAGGTTGATTGCGTATTTGCCATCTGAATGAAGGCTTCCTATGCAAAAGTGCTGCGCTGCCTGTACTGCTTGTTTTCCATTAAGTTTAGGACCGACATATCTCCCTTCAATTTCATCACCACTTCGATATTTTGTTTTGAGACACCCCTTCAGTTTTTCTAGCGTAGGTTCTGTCCACTTTAATCTATTTCTCCCACTTTCAATCTCTACCTTGTGCTTACAGATACTTCTCAGGTGGGGGTGGGTAACTGGTAGTTCCCAGGATACTGTGAGGATGTCATGTTGACTTGGATGTTGAGTGGAAATGCGAACCTCAACCATTTCATTAAACGAGTGTATGGAAACAAATACGTAGTAGATTTTTTCTGAGAGAGGTGCCTCCAGGTTGGATGCAGGAGAATATCTCCTTTAAGGGCCCCATTCAACATCACAAATCCTCTGTTCATTAGGTGTAGCCATCGTCGTGCTCTGGGGGATACTAAGGTATCGCCAGTCGGAAAACACTTGATGTTCAGGTCACCCCCTATAATGACAGTGCCAATGTGATCAACAGCCTGACAGAGATCCAACATTGATTCCACTGCCCCTATAAACTAGTCATCCACAATAGCTTGCAGATTCCAGTATAGATTCGGCACAGCATGCTGCTTCAAGTGGGAGACCTTTGTCTTCGGGCCATAGTCTCGTCAGTTGGATAAATGGATTAGGTGCCACCCAAGGTTCCAGAGTTAATCCAGTATCTAATTTACATGCTGTCAATAAACTGGCTGATGGCCTCCCTTTTTTACCTTTAATGGCTGAAATCGCATGATTTCTTATACTGGCGGATCAAGAAGCCAAGTTTCATTAAACAAGATAATAGTGTGGTGTTTGTATGCGATAGTAAATGAGAAAAGCCTCCAGTGTTCCGTGAGGCAAGTCATATATTGTGTTTTGTAGTAGTTATAAGACATTACTTTTGCGAGATATTTCTGTCCTTTCCTAAGGCACCTTGTAATCATGACCAATCAGTTTGATCCCTGATGTTTGTGGTATGTGCAATAACATCTCACTAAATTTCCCTGATCTCCTTGGCAGGAAACGTGCAAGGGTAAATACCCCAAATGAGGTTCGATAGTTGGGGATATTAACCTCTGAATATGAATGTTTACGGTTAGGATCGCAGTTATCCTTCTCTAATCTAAATCCTCACTGCTTAAAATGATGTTTCGTCTCTGAAAAGTGTTGATGGAACTACCAGCTTTACTTTGTATAGGACATTTTTATCAACAACGTGTGGGTTATATCTATATCTGGGTTATGTCCCTAGACTGAATTGCTGCTAGGCCCAGGATTACGTCCATAAGCGATAGAACATATATTCCGTTGCGATAGGGGTCTCACTTCTGCCCATCCTTTATTTGTAGGTATAAACAATGTTGATCATCCTTTTGTTGTCCCCTAACCTGAATGCAGCCTTTCCTTTTTTAAACATAGGAGAGGACCCTAGTCTTTCATTTTCTTCATAGGATGTATGCCCTTCTCTCAGGGTGCTAAAGCTCCCACTCCTAGACCCATTTACATTTCTATGGTTCCCCTTAGCCTTAAGGGGGGTATATTCAGGATAATGAGTGGACCTCTCCTGGTCTTGTGATGAGTGGAATCTTCTCTGTTCGAGTGTGGTGAAGTTTTCCAAATTAAACGCTCTTGTTTTCTAAATGCCTCGCAATACATTGCATATGGTGAGTTATCATAACTGGATCAGGGCCACTAGGCGTAGTTGGATTAGGAGTTGATCATTCACTTGGTATTGAATAAGTAGAGAGGTTTTGCAGGTTCTCGTCTCCTGGAGACTAGTGTGTTGCCTTGCTTACAACCAAAGCCTGCTCCCAAACGTTGGTCTGCCCTCCCATCCCTTCAGTCGGCAATGTGGTGGTTTGTTCGTTTAAGTTTACTATCCTTTTTTTTTTTTTTTATTACTTTTGTGGTTCCCTGGTCCTGGAGGGTATGGTCAATGCTCCTAGGAATTTCCTGGAGACAAAGTATGTTGATTTTATTAGCAAAGGTTGTTTTTTTGATTTTTTAAATGTTGACCAGACCATGGTTTTTTTCCTCTTTTATTTGTAAATATATTGATAAAATCCCTTGACGATTTCTACTTTCTAAATCAAGGAGATTTTAAAATGTTTTGATCTAATGGAGTTTAATATGTTTCAACTTTGTCACAGACCTGTGGAATCAGTGTAATGTGCTCTTCCAAGATCCAATCGTCAACGATACATCTGGTCAGAATTGCCACGGGTATAATATTGTTTACTGTAAGTAAATAAAGGTTTTATTGGTGGTATTACCTCCTTGATTCTCATTCTGTTGTAAAATTGAAGATGAAATTGTATTTACATTATTTATTTCCATCATTGTCATCGTATCTAAAAGTGATTTTAATAGTATTGAATGGGTATCTGTTTTTTCTCCATTTTTTCAAATATTTTTGTCAAAGCCATGATACTATTATTAATAGCAATTAGAGTAATTTCTAACAATGGAGATTCAGACCAAAAGATTGTCTTGGAGATGGATTTACAGAAGAAACTCCAATAGATGAGGAGTTTCAATGTGGAATTTAGTGATTCAGGATATACAATTGGGGAGCACATAGATTTAACCAGATAGCCAGCAAGGGGGCTTCCAATTGTGTTTTTCTGTACTAAAATTATTTCATCTTGGGTGATAGATCAGAACAGTTTTCCCTAGTCAGTAGACCCAAGGCCTGGCTCTGGGCCTATTGACAGCTGTCGGTTTCCGTGTTGCTTTCTTGATGAGCTAATCAAGATCTGAGATGGTTGGGTATTAAGTGTCATTCTTACTGGGTCTGATCAAAATTAACCTGTACCTCAGTCATAGGAAATAATGGAGGCTGAAGTTATTCCTCCTTAGTTGCCCCATTGGTCTGGCCAGAGAGTCCGTCCAATTCAGAATTTATAATGATGTCCCCATTTTGTTTGTCGGACTTCCTCCGCAAGGACAGAGTCTGGAATTTCTTCAAAGTTTATTAAAAGGATCTCCCTGTTCTCCCACTTTTGTAAAGTGGGTTTTTGAGGCAGACAGGGAAGTAATTCAGTTGGAGTTTGGTTAGGAATCTGTATTTCCTGTTCTTCTGTATTTGTCCAATAAGATCTAATGTTGGACGAAGTAATTTCTGGACAGAGTTCAAGCGGCTCTAGTTGAGCAACTGTGTAATTTCTTTCTTTGCCCTGAGCTCTTTGCGTTTGCAGAGCACTATCACACCCTGTCCTGTTCCTCCAGTGGCCCGCAGTTACTGATTTAAGAGAGACACTAGGTCAGTTATTTCCAGGTATCAATATCAGTGCAAGTTCATTCAAGGCAAATCGCTGATAAGAAACACTGAGGAAAGGAAAAGTACACGAGGGGCAGACAAGGCTCAATCAATTCCCACTGGTGAGCCAACCAGTTTCCTCAGAAGCTGAGACGTGTGTTTCCAAAGACTTGTAGTTGCAGACAAAACCGTCAAAAGGAAGGAGGGCTTCATATCCTTAAATCTACCACACTGAGCAAGGCATATGGTAAAATATGTTCTGACCTTTAGTTTCTAAAGGAGAAACCCACGCGATGGCAGATCGTCTGGATACAGTCCACACGGACGACTCAGACTGCCTCTCAGAGCCGCTCCCACAGAAGGAAGGGGTTTTTGTCGATTATAACGCCGCCTCCACAATGAGCAGAAAAAACAGACTGAAAAAGTCAAAGGCCTTGCTCCGGCTGTCTCTCTTCGCCTCTCTGCTCACAATTCAGGAATGTTTTTTACATGTTAAAAGTCATGCTAATAATCAGATAGGAGTGAGAAAGGCGAATCCGATACAGTATGGATCAAACTGATCCTCTGAGGATGAGCGATGTCTGGTTAGTGACTCAACTTTGTGCAACCCTGTTGTGACGATATTGTTGCGACTAGCTATGACCATTGTAGGCATAAGGTTAAAAATACATCCCTGGTCAGGGCTTCTCTTTCGATCGTGGTACAAGCAGATCATGTATGAATTAGCTCGTCATCGGGGAGCAACATTACACAAATAACCACTTTGACCAATGGGGCCCTTTCTACTGCTGTACAAACGGACAAAGTGTATTCTGTCCTGTTAGTGCTCTTGATACCAGGGATGTGGGGTCAAGAAGTAGTCCTCTTGCTTGTGGTATGGATAAGAAGCAACCTGGAGAAGACGCCTATACAGCAGTCTTGAGATCAAATCAATCTGTTACTTTTCTTGAAGGAAGGACTAAGACACCCAGTATGGGAGAATCATCTGGGCTTGGAAAGCAGCAAGTGCTAGGGATCAACTCTGTTTTTAGTATTTTGAGAGGTATGGGAGGTCCGGATAAGTCTGCATGTGCAAGGGACGACAAGCTTCTGGGCTCAAAAACCAGCAAAGGCAGCAATCTTGGTCAGCAAATTATAGTAAACCTCCTGTTAAGCCTAGGTCGAACAGGATTTTGCTGGAGAGTTTATGTAGAGAAGATAAGCAATTGATCTTGTATTAGTTGAATATTTTGTCCCTCTTTGCTGAAGTTCTGAATCTTTGTGCTATCTCTACTAAGGACATCGAGAGAGTGGAGTTTGAGTCGATTACAACCAATTTCATTACACTAGACATTGGTTCCAAGATTGTTTTTAAGTTTGTTTTTGATCCCATTGTAAGAGCCTGCTCCTCTTAGGCAAGTTGGCTTTAATATCACTGAATATAAGCCTAGGAATTTTCACAATTATGTTATCAATTCAACTTCAAGGATCAAACTTGTAGAAGGATATTATGATCACGGTCTCTGAGGTGGGTAAGGAGCCTAGGGAAGTTCAAATGGTGCACATTTCAGTTGTAAAGTCAAATGAAAAGCCTGATTGGTCCTGGTTAACAGGTGCATTGTACAACTATTCCAGGGGGCCCCAGGGGGATTATAGCCTTTCGTGAAAGTGTTAATTTTAATGTTTTATCCTGGAACTCTCAAGAACTCGCAGATCTCTTTACGAATCCTGACCTAGGATTAATATTAAAAAGGCACGAGGTCATCCTGATACAAGAAACCTGGTTGGTTGACTGCCCTGTTTTTGACGGGTATAAGATCTGTTTCTACCCAGCTCGTAAAGGTTCTGGTGGGCGTCCGGCAGGTGATTAAATGCTTATCAAATCAAGTCCAGATTTTACTATTTTTAAGGAATATAACATTCAGCAGGTGGGGTGCGGGGGGCTTTAGCTGTGGAAGTGAGAATTTGTATGCCAAAAGAGATGAGAAAAGGTTTGTTAATATTTTTTGCCACACAGGGAGGTGTCTACCAAGTAAGTTTTTAGAGACTCAGATTTTATTCTGAATTTGCATGGCTCGACTGACAATGGATCAGTGCCATTAGCATAGGATTTAATTCTACCAGTCTTAATGAGGATGATAATATTAAAACATGGTCTGCCTGCCTCCTGTGAATTTTTTTTTTACATGGTTTCAAATGGACTTCGTGCTGAGGATAATCCCGGTATGATGACCTCGCATAGAGTTAACCATTTTTCTGTTTTCGATTCTATTCTTGTTGATCATTTTTTATTCAATTGCTGTAGTCTCATGAATGTTGTACAAAGTATGTGGAGTGACCACAATATTTTGATGGCTGCTTTCGATCTGCAATTGTCTAGGTGTAATATGGGTGGTCCTGTTCATCTAGAGCTTTATCCAGGTAACAACATAGCTATCTGGAATGTTGGGGCAGTTACTCGCTTTAGTATCATTTAGAACAGATGCAATTCGCTTATTACTCACGATTTACATACTTTTAATCTTACCAATAATTCATGTTTTATAGATAGAAATTTATAAGGACACAATATTGAAAAACAAGGTGACAAATGCAATTGGGGAAGCCCTGTAAATATAACAATGATTTTGATTCTATTGTGGCGCAGAAGTAACGTGTGGTGAGGTACTTAATAAGGGGAGTGAAGAAAAATGAATTTGTGCTTGATGAAGTAAAAGAAATAAAACTATTTAGGTAAAGTTTTAAAAATTGGCACACGCAACTGCGTGCACATCTTCAAAAAGATGTTGAAACAATGTTTGACATCCTAAAAAAGGGTGATCTGGTAAACTTCTGGCGAGTGGTTAACTCTTTAGGCTGTGGGCAGTCAGAGAAACACATTAATGCAGTAGATGTGGCTGATTGGGTCTGTCATTTTGAAACCCTTTATTCAATGGAGACAGTACATTCTCCTTCAATTAATCCTGTATTGGATCAATGTGTCGATTATGGGACATTTTTGATCAAGAGAAGGTGCAGGATATTATTGGGAAAGTAAGTAATTCAATGGCCCCTGGGCATAATGATCTTTCTAACTGTTTATTCAAGGGTGATCGATTGGTATGGAAAACTATTCTGACCATCTATTTATATAGATGTGGTTGACAAGGGGTGCTTTCCTACTTTCTGGCACACCTCATTGTCCCAGTGTATAAAAAGGGTCTGAAAATTGATTGTAGAATCTATCACCCAATTATCCTTAATGCGGACAATAAGGTTTTTGCCACTATCGTGCTACAACATCTTGAAGAATGGGCGGTAGGCGTAGATACCTATAGGGAACCTCAAACAGGCTTTAGGAAGCTACATAGTACCAACTTGACTGGCAACTTTCTGAGATGTCTGCAGGAATTGACCTGGTCTCGAAGGTATGAGTGTATATATGTGGCCTCAACTGATTTAACATCAGCCTTGGATCTGATGAATCGCAACCATCTCTGGACTAAGTTGTATAATAGGGGAATACCTGTGGGACTTAATTGGGTTCTACAAGCCCTCAAACATACTGGTGCATCTAGATCAATCAGGATCTCTCTCAAGAAAAATCTAACTAGGACAGGTTTGAGGCAGGGGTACATATTGGCCCCCTGCCGCATTAAAATGTGTATGTCGGATGTACACGAGTGTTTGGAATTGTGCTTTTTTATTCTTCTAAAATTAGGGTTGTGTAAATTAGTCTGGCTTTCTTATGCGGATAGTTTTCTGGTATTTGATCGCACCGCTATGGGTGTACAGCAGCTGATTACAGCTTTCTCATAATGTGCTGAAGATAATTCTTTAAAAATTAATACAAGGAATACCAAGGTTTTGAAGTTTAATAGGTATAGCAAAAGGTATGTTTTTAATTGGAAGATTAACCAGGATTGTATCAAGGTGGTTGACAATTACATTTATCTTGGTTTCCCCATAATTGGTAAGACTAGCAAGCAATACATACTTGAATATATGATGTAGAAGGCCGCTGCTTTGGCATGTCAGATGTTAGGGATCAAATCTAAGAATAGCAAATTCTCATAGACCTCTGTAGTGAAATTCTATGCAGGGAAGGTTATTCCGAAATTGACTTGGGGAACCAAAACTTTGCAGTTCTGTGTGCTTAACATGCTCAATAAGTTAGAAAGTTTTATGTGGCACAACAGCAGTGAAGCCAGATCTGTGCTGACTCCAAAAATGTGCAGCAACAGCAGATACAGGACCGGCAACTGGCCTAGCATGCCTGCTGTGAACCACAGCAGTGAAGCCAGATGTGTGCTGGCCTCAAACCTGCGCAGCAATGGCAGTTGGAGATCTTTGGGCAGGTGCACATATAATTAATTATTTCTCTTGTGATGTTAATGTTTTGTGATCTCCATTTATAGAATCACACCAGAAGCCACAGCAATAATGCAGTGAATCTCGTCTGGTTCCAGTTTGTCACATTTCACATTTTTGTCATGATCGGTTGATTTTATTGAAGAGTTTCCTCTCTGGCTAAAATGTATCTCTTCAAATTAATTTCTCCCTTGCTCTTAGTGTCAGTGCCATGAAGCCTCATGTTGTGCAAGAGCGTTATCAACTCCTTAAACATATTCCAAACAGTAATATATGATAGCAATTGTGATTAGTAGTAGGTCTTTACTAGCAGCTCATATAACCCATCTACACAGAGCGCCCCTGAAATGCTCCTTCATTCAGAGAAATGCTTCTTTATGAAATACAGCTGGCACATTCATTTAAAGCTCCATCTCACGTATTACTAAGAAGGATCACTGCCTTTTTTTCTTTGGTAAATTCACATTACCTGCTTTTTCCATGTTTTGCAGGTATTTTAGACATCCAGTGAAACAAAATCCAGGAGATGTCCTTCCATCATCTTATTTTGAAAGGATCAACTTCTGTTTGCATTATCCTTGGTTATCCATTTCATACAGATTGCAAAACTTGTGAGGTAATCGGAAGGTCATCAGTCACTATGCCCTCACTGGCTTGAGCGCTCCCATACTGCCTCTCTTCCGATGGGCTCAACTCGGATCTTCTCTCCCCCCCCCCCCCCATCACGCGCGCTCCCACACTGCCTCTTCTGATGGGCAGAGCCCGCAGCCCCGTCATGGCACTCCCAGGCTGCCTTTGATGATCTGAGCCTAGAGCCCTGTCATGGCGCTCCCAGGCTGTCTCTTTTGGTGGGCAGAGCCCAGAGCCCCATCACGCGTTCTCCCAGACTGCCTCTTCTGATGGGCTGAGCCCAGAGCCCCATCACACGTGTTCCCAGACTGCCTCTTCTGATGGACTGACCTTCAGAGCAGTGCATGTTCAGAGCCGCCTGGACACATTTTATGCTGTGGCAAGAAATTTAAAGCCGCAGCATTCTTTCACATGCTATTAGTTTTCAATGTTAGCATTTTTTCAGGTCTACGAAATGATTTCTGTATTTCATCAAGTGTTCCATTCCAATATCTGATTTTACACATGACATGATGTCTGCAATACAATATACATGCCATTTTCTAGTTCACCTTACAGAATAAACTTCAAATGAAAGGTCAGGATGCACCCTTGATGACGTTGCAACAGACTTTTATTCTAAAAGTTCTAAAAGTGAATGGGGCTGAAGGCCCTCTGACCTCCAAAGGAATGTCCGGGAGCTCATAATGTAACGGATGGCAACATCTGGCAAGCACATAATGTATTTACAAACATTATCTAATAATAGGCGTGATGACAATGCTACCATGCAGCGCACCAAATTGTGGTCTGGGAAAATGCACTACTTAGCAAACTGATGCTCTACCGACATGAAAGGGCACCGGGCCTGTAATTCTAACCATCGGCACACCGACCTTAATGCATCTTCATAATGAAATAAAATTTCCCCCACTTGCTACAACTTTTGTCCCTTTAGAAATGGGAATGAGAGTGCGGGGTGAAATGTAGCCCCTGAATGCTAGAAATTCAGAGACCAGAGTCAATTGTAAAGCCTTGCCGAAATCTAATGCTAGCAAAGAAATGTCAGACATAAGGCCTATTGAACGTAAATCACCAACGAAAGGAAAGTGGGCATAAACCAAAAGCGTGAAGCTATGCGCAATGCATTTCAGGAGGGAAAAGAAAGACATGTGGCTTTCAATACATGAAGCGCTGCACCGATGCATAAAGAAACGGCAGTGTGTACAATATCTTCAATGGAATACCAGATTGTGCTCCAAGCACCTAAAGTGAAACTGAGCGCATTGTAAATACAATAAAAAGAATGTCATTTTCGTTTTTTCCTCATCCAAATTGACAGTATGCTAAGAGAGATGCTCACTAGACTTTCAAAGCTTTAACATGGTTTTCTCATTTAACAGCCTTATACATATGGAGAATTCAGAAGTAATACTCCTGTATTTGAAACTGTGAAAGCCTGATAAGATGTCATGTATAATGCAGTTAGGTGGGAGTTTAAAAGGCCATTTGCTGCTGGGTACAGGAGTGTCATTTTTCCCCAACATGAAACTAAGCTCCAGGACCTTCAATCTGCTGCCCTGAAGACAGGCGTGGCTGTCATCAATCAGGGCCATTAATTATAAATATAAGAAATACACTTCTTAGATCGAAAACACAGTGAAAAACTGATAGTCATGTCTGTTCTTGCAGCAGGAGTGACCTTGAGCGCACAAGTCCCATAAAATGTCCATTGCCTTGAAGGGGGAGGCAAATGTAAACATGAGCCAGGCCTTGCCTAGGTCACATGTAAGAATAAATACAACTTACAGGAAAAAGAGTTGGGGCTAGAGTGCAGCCTGTGAAGCTGGAGTTTGAGTGAATGGAAAATATTGCATAAAAAGGGCAGCGTATACGCCACAATCGTCATTCCAGACTTTTATTAAAGGTGACAGTCACCCCCTTTTAACCATGCTAGAACAATGTTGGTGTGAGAAAGTTCCATGGGTGTAATTATAGGGGGGACAAGGGTATTTGTCCCCCCCAACTTTCATTGTACACCAGTTTGTCCTTATTGATTTGGCAGGGGCATATTTCCTTTCGATGTCATGTCCCCCCCCAACATTTTCAGCAAAGCTACTCCACTGTGAGAAACATAACTAAAGTTATTAAAGAAAATGTGATTTGTGCCTTCCTTTGATTCTGAAAGATGGTATGAGCGTGAGGGAGATAAGTAACATGGCATATTTTCACTGATATAGCTCCTCAGTAAACGAAGAAAAGCTGTATCTCTGCATAGGAAGGGCGTGCCGACTTCAAACTAGCCTTAACCAATTTGGCTTAAAATGTAGTTCTCAAAAATATATGCATACATGTAAAGATTAGAAAATGTAGGGTACTTGCCATGTTGAGAGATTGTGTTTAAAGCAGGCTGAGCCCACCTTTCAAAGTGGGATGATCCCACAGTTGTCATAACTCACCCTCCCATCCCCTTGTCCTATTAGCAAACAGGTGGGAGGTGGGTAGTGAAAAATCAACCAGTCCCTTTCGCGAGAATCATGACAAGTTTGTGATGTCATCTGCCATTAGAACTGGACTTCTTCCACTAATTCCGAGAGGCAACCTGCTGCTGAAATTTTGCGAGAAACATAACAGCAAAGAGGCCTAACTCTTGCATTGGAGACAGGAACCAGGAGACATGGAAGCCGATTGGGACCCATTGGAGGATTCAGAGGAGATCCTTGACTGACCCCCTTGATGTTCCCTGATGCCCATTTCAAGGCCTCTTAAGTAAAACTATCCCAAAGCCATAGATTGTGTAGGCCCGATAATCTTTAAAGCATTGTTTGGGTTATTTCCCGATAGAAAAATATCCTGTTTGTCTGTGTAGATCCCTAGTTTATTTAAATAAAGTAAATCAATTAATTCACCTATAGAAATCACGGGTGGTGGTTTGTTGGCATTCAAAACCAATAAACTCTTCAGTGTGTTTTGAGCTGGTATAGACACAGAATTGCCAAAAGAATTAATCCCAAAACCCTGTTTCCACGTGAGTGTACAGGGTGCAAGACAAAATTCCCCATTGATCCCCTTCATTTTAAAATCAGTAGTGTGAAGCCTGGTAATGTATTTGCATATGCAAGCTGCAAAGAAAAATTGCCCCTTTGTATCCACTGTGCTCTGACCAAAACCCCAAAGCCCTGCCTGTTCTTTTTAGATGTGGCAAAATGAATTTTCCCATGTGTTTCTTTCTCATATTGCATCTGTGATTCTAATTCCAAAACCGATTTCCCCATTATGTTGCCACTCTCTGCCACTGGCCTTCAGTTCAGAGGGGCCAAGTCGAATTGATGTTTGGAGGAGGGGGTTGCTGGGAGAAAAAATTATTCTGACCGAAATCAGAAATCACTGTTAAATTGTTATTTTTCTGCATTGGTGGATGATTTAAAACAAAATAATTGTGACTGCATATTTTAGCATCATCTCTGTGTTGGTGCCTGTACGGTAGTCATTTTTGTTCTTGTGTTGCCACAGCATTGGTGGCTGATGGTAATGGTAATGTCTTTGTGAATAAATATATATTGCGAATACACACCGGCTTGGTTCATAGGCCATTGCAGCAACGGGTACTTGTTGGGGGTTGGGTGTGAAGGCGGGTTGGAGGCCTTAGCACATTGAACCTTAACAAAAACTAAAAGTGCTTTATTGATCCGGCATATACATTGCGGGGAAAGAAACTCCCAGAGTTGGGTGTGACCATGTAATAAATCACAACAGGAAGGAGTGATCCAAAGTTAAAAGGGTGAATAATGTTGCATGCTTTATGAAATAAGGACTATGGCTTTATAACACAAGGGGTATTTGTTATTTTCACATTAATCTGTGTCATGCTATTGTGACTTTGAATGCAGGATGGGGAGAATAAAACTAAAGCCATACTCTTATTTCTAAACATATTTCTATGACAATGTTTATATAGTTAGTTTACTACGAAAGTCTAAGGTTATTATTTAATTGGTTTGCTTCCAAGGCATTGCTATAAATAAAGTATTTAAGCACATGAAATGCAATGCAAAACCTTAATAAATATCTAAAGCAACTAAATCTGTGAAGGTGTGCTCAGTTACTTATATTGTCCACAACCCAGTTTTACCATTTAACCAAAGTGTGTGATCCTGGGCAAATAATTTACTCGCAAGGTGTTATCTGCAGCTTTCTAAGTGATTCTGAATGACTTCATAACAATATCGCATGCTATTTTTTTTTTTAAAAGACTAACGACTATATTTTCATTCTGCCTTGTCCCGAAGTGCTCTACTCCGCGTAAGCCGCATAGAAACTTGCTACCCATCCAGAGCAAGGTTTGTAAAAGTAACTCGCAATCATTCATACACACAGATGTGCGACCCAGGGTACAGCCGCATTTGCCATTTATAAACCCACAAAACCTGCCGCGCCTTGCCAAACAGCATTCAACAGTGCCCCAACGCATGCGTCCTGCTCTTGTGGCAACTGTTGGGGCATTCCCCCACTCAATGTAAAGTGGCCATCATTGCGTTCACGCGAGCCTGCATCTGCCCCCCCCCCGGACCCTCAAATGTATTTAAAATGAACACTGCTGCCCTGCATTAGGCATTGAACTTGGGTCGCCAGCACTGCAGAATAGCTAAATATCTGCATCTACTAAATCTGTGAAGGTGTGCTCAGTTACTTAAATTGTCCACATCCTGGTTTCACCATTCAACCAAAGTGTGTGTGATCCTGGGCAAATAATTTACTCGCAAGATGTTATCTGCAGCTTTCTAAGTGATTCTGAATCACTTCATAGCTTATGTTAATATTCCATGCTATTTTTTTTTTTTTAAACCCTAACGACTATATTTTCTTCAGTTAGGCAGTTAAGTGTTGTTGTTAGGCGCTTTATACAACCAAATAGTGTTTCAAAGTGCCAAGAGTTGCCCCATACATAGTTGGTGCAAAATACCTAAATTGCACTAAGTTATTTGCCACTTGGCTTACTAATAGCAACTTATTCAAAGAATGATGATGATGCTCCCTGCAATGTCCTTTTCTGTGAAGTCACTTCTGTTGGTGCAAACCATGTGCAAATTAGGAGGGTTGCATGTATTTTGCTCAGAGTGCCTGGACAGAGCGCTAATAGATGGCTTTTCTGCAACAGTTCTGAAGTTTTTTGTTACGTGTTAAAATGCCATCTGCCACTAATGTTACCAAAAAAGTAGATTGGGGCATAGGTGGGAGGTGTGGGGGCACGAATGTATGAAATTGTGCGGTCTGCATATGGAGTGGGGGGGCAGGGGAGAAGCAGGACATTTGGTTCTCCCACCCTCTTGCAAGGATGGGTACTGCCCTACTAGTGCCTCATACCACCGTCTTCTACAATCGTACCCCCTTAATCTCGCCTGAAGGCCACAAAGCTTGGATGCGGAGTCTGCATCCGACCTGGGCGGCATCAGTGCCTTTCGACCCTTTCAAATTAATTTGGGGTACAGCAACTGTCTCCTTGTAACCCCGGCAATACATTTGTTTCTCCATTTTCGTTCGGGGTATATGTGCGCTTTGATCACTTGCAGAACAAGCTTCCTTTTCCCCCTTCCCCTGGGATAAGCTACAAGCTTCCTTTTCCCCTTCCCGTGGGATATGCAGAAGTGTTATAACCTCATTGCCTTCTAACCCCAAATCCTCCACCTCAGCCACTTGCTGGCAAAGAATGGTTTAGCCTCTTCAGTCGGCAATTATTGTCTAAGCTCCATGCTAGCTGCCATCTCCTAAAAATCCCTGCACCACTTTAGCTTTACATTTAGAAAACATACTGCCTTGCCCCAAAGGGCTCTACTCAGCGTAAATCGTTAGCTGCATAGAAGTTTGCTGCCCATCCACAGCAAGGCTGGTATAAGTAACTTGCAATCATATTCATACACACAGATGTGCGGCCCAGGGTACAGTAATTTATAAACCCACAAAACCTGCTGCGCCTTGCCAAACAGCTTTCAACAGCGCCAGCGTCCTGCTCGGGCATTCCGGGATAGCTCAATTGCTCTAAAGTTCCCCCACTCAAACGTAAAGCAGCCATCATTGCATTGCATTCACGCGAGCCCTACCCAAACTGCGGAAATGGATGAATGCATTCATGCTTGCGGTCCACCACCGGAGTAAACACACTGAACGTGCATACAGCACGTTCAGTCTAACGGTGTAGGTCTTTAAAAGCAAGAACGTCTAGATCCGCACTGTCAGAAAATCCAGCCCTGCCAATTACTTACTGAGCAGGCATAGGATTTTGTGTCAGCAAACGAATGCAAGAGGCGAACCTCATGTTTTCCAGTTGGCATAATTTACACGCTTTCAAACACCCTCCCATAGAAGACGTTCATTAAGACATGAAAAGAATGAACATAACACAAATATCAACGGTCTAGCCCCACCCCCATCACTCAAGCGTGCAGCGGTCCAACTACAAACGTGAATTTTAACTAAATGTAAAAATAACGAAATGTAAATATAACGCGGGCTGCTTCAACCTTTTTTACAAAAACTAAACCGTTCCCTACCCACGTAGCAAGCTAAATCAACCCCCTCCCCTCCACACCACACCACACAAAAAATCCCGGCATCCATTGAGCTCATTTAAATGTGTGACAGCCAATCAAATGAAGCTTCATTTTTAAAGGCACATGGAACCCTTTCACCTTTTTCAAATTAATTAGGGGTACAGCAACTGCCTCCATGTTGCCAGTCAGCCTTCTTATAACCCGGTAATACACGTGTTTCTCTATTTTCGTTCTTGGGGTAATGATGTGCGTTTTGCATCGCTTGCAGTACAAGCTTCCTTTTCCCCTTCCCATAGCTCTCAACCATTGGTGTCACAAAGGCGGGTGAAAACACCTGATGTTGTGTATGGTGGGTGAGAGCCCATTGAAATTAATGGGCGTGCATGAGGCTTGGCGGGTGAGTCAGCTCTTTACAAGGCGGGTGACACCCACCAAAAGCGTGTGAGTTGGGAGCTATGCCCTCCCATGGGATATACAGAAGTGTTATAACCTCATTGCCTTCTAACCCCAAATCCTCCACCTCAGCCACTTGCTGGCAAAGAAGGGTTTAGCCTCCTCAGTGGGCAATTATTGTTTAAGCTCTCTGCTAGCTGCCATCTCCTGAATATCACTGCGCCACTTTAGCTTTTCATTTAGAATACATTCTGCCTTCTATGAAGTGCTCTACTCAGCGTAAGCCGTTACCTGCATAGAAGCTTGCTGCCCATCCACAGCAAGGCTGGTATAAGTAACTCGCAATCATATTCACATACTTGCCAACATTCTGTGGCCAAAAAGATGTAGGATTTTTCAAGTTTCACAAATAATAATGCGCCTAACAATGACATCACAGGACAATACAAAACATACATTGTTGGCACCATTCTAAAATACACAACCCATCAAATAGCACAACATGGAAAGATGTTCTAATGTTAAAAATGTATAATTCTGAATGGTAGGTTAACACTAAATGCAATTACCTAACGTCACAGAAAGTAATCACACAGAGCTGGTAGGTAATCACACAGAGCTGGTAGGTAACATTTGCCACTGCTCTGTAGCAGCAGCAGCATGGGCACTACATATGTGTTCCTGCAGTGCAAGCTCAACACTGAATGACATGGAGACTGATACCCCCCTCGGTTTCATAGGCAGATGCAGTGTGATGTTGTTACGCTCTGCCACTTGCCTTCACTGGTGGTTCACCTAAGGGTTGCACCAGCAAGAGTGCAGGACAGAGTCACATAGCTGTCCGGTCAGTGGATTGGTCTGAGCCCAATCAAAGTAAGCACGTACCAGTCCACTGCACAGACAGAATAATTAATGTGTTTCATGCTTTGACCTGGAGCCTGCCTTAGAGTCACATACATTACCTTTCTCTGTAAAAAGCGGTATGATCTGCCACCCAAATCTGTAGGTGGTAGGACTGCTTAAAAAGCAGTAGCCTACTGCCTAAATCTGTAGGGTTGGCAAGTATGTATTCATACACACAGATGTGCGACCCAGGTTACAGCCGCATTTGCCATTTATAAACCGACAAAACCTGCTGTGCCTTGCCAAACACAGCATTCAATAGCACCACAATGCCTGAATGGGAGGTCCTGCTCTTTATTTATTATTTTTTATTTATTACATGTATTACTCGCCCAGACCCATGGGTATCACGGCAAAATTACAGACATGTTATAACTTATTATACAGTGTTACAGGAAATCAAGTAAGACATTTTTATACATTAGTACAGTTGTATTAGAATAATTGCTTACTTATACTATATTGCAGTCAGTCAAATGGGGTGGTAATGAGGCTAGCGGAGGTTATTTAATATTTGTTGAATAACCAGGTTTTCAATGCTTTTTTAAAACCTAATAAGGTAACCTCATTTTTGATACTGAGAGGTAGTGAATTTCAATGCAACGGAGCTAGGATTTTGAAACTGCTTCCTCCTGCTCTGCTGTATTTGTATGGTGGTACTTCCAAGAGCGCCAGCTTGTTGGATCTAAGTGTCCTACAGGATGTTTTTTTCTTTAGGGTATTGTTGAGGTAGATGGGAGCTTTGTTTAAGATGCATTTATAGGCTATACTAAGTGTTTTGAAAATGATTCTGGCTTCAATTGGCAGCCAATGGTTTTCTCTCCTGATATTGGATATGTGATCGGATTTCTTTATGCCTAGCGCCGCCCTAAGAGCTTTGTTCTGGAGTAATTGCATTTTATTTATGTTAGATTTAGATGTTCCTAGATATAGTCCAATTTCGATAAAATCAGGGCTCTGGCCAATGTGATACAATTTGTGGGAGTAAGGATTTTGCGGCTGAGTGCAATAAGTTTAGCTGTGTAAGCAGTAGAAGAGGAGAGGGCAGATATTTGTTTGTGCATGGTGAGGTTGGCATCAATGTATACCCCAAGGGTTTTGACTTGTTTGAGTACTGGGATTTGTGTGCCGTCGATGTTGATATGTTTGTAGTCAGGATGGAGGGCGCTTAATCTTTTTTGAGAGCCCACGATGAGAACCTCCGTTTTCTCGTCATTGAGGCAAAGTCTATTTAGGGTCATCCAATTTTGAATTATAGTGTATACTTTGTTGATGGTATGTGTGTCATAGGTGTAATCCCCCGTAATGGGGATGAGGATCTGGGTGTCATCTGCAAAATCTGTGTAAATGACACCCATATCGTCAAGGGCTGAGAATAGGAGCTTGGTATATGCATTATAAAGGGTAGGGGAGAGGCAGCATCCCTGGGGGACTTCTATAGGAACTGCAATAGGGTCAGCTGCATATTTTCCGATGGCAACTCTGGAGGTACGGTCCATTAAAAAGGATTTGTTCCAAAGTGTGGCGTTATTAGAAAAATTAAAAACATTTTTTAGTGCATTGCATAGTTTGTCATGGTCTACCAAGTCAAATGCTGCAGATAGGTCCAACAGATAGGTCCAACAGCAGTAGGGTTGCTGGTTTTCCTGAGTCTCTGATGGAGTCTAGTTGGATTTTCAGGTCCAAGAGAGCTGTCTCAGTACTATGGTTGGGTCTGAAGCCGGATTGTCTAGGTCCTAGTAAATTATTTTGTTCAAGGTGGGTTTGTAGTTGATTGTAAGCTAACTTGTCGATGATTTTTAGTAAAAAAGGGACTTTTGTTATGGGCTAGTGGATCTAATGTGGGTTTTTTTAGTACTGGGGTGACCCACGCCTCTTTGATGCTAACTGGGACCAGATTTGATTTAAACGAGGCATTCACAAACTTAGTAATTATAGGAGTAAGGGTGGGGGCATAGTTTAACTAAATGTGCAGGGAAGTTATCTCCTTTACAGTTAGAAGCTTTGCACAGCAACCTACACCGTGTGGCAACTGTCCTTTCCTGCCTCTTTGCACAGGGGCTACCTAGCTATGGCAAGTTTAATACCTCTTGTGGTTGATATTGCCAACATATCAGTGGATGTCACTGGATGTTATACCCTTAGAAAGAAGGGCAGTGTTGAGTCGTCCCTTTAATGGGTGAATTAATTTCTATACGAAACAAGGTGGTTCTCCCATTCCTTTAGAGGAAGGTAGTGCTTCATTCACTCATTTGCAGGGTTGTCTAATCACCTGTGTAATGAAAGATCTCCCAGGTGTAGGTTGCTGTGCAATGATTGTTTAACAGAAAATGGGACCTGTGTTTTAGTACATCGAGGGTGTGTTTCTCTCTTTTATTTTACTAACCGTAAAGGTTTTGCAGCTGCCAAAGATGAGGGAGAGGCTGCCTATGGACCAAGAATAGTGGGAAGGCGGATGCAATGCTGATGTAGAACATTCCATGGGTAGAACTTTGACCCAAGGAAAGAGGATTCTCTGTTTAGCCACTGTGGTGTGAAACTATTGGGGCATAATTTCATTTTTGGGATAATGTTATCTAACTTTGTGGGTCCCCCAAATTTTTAGCTGGTTCCATGTTTTATTTGCCTTTCTTTTTGTTACTAGAGGGACATCTACTGATTTACTCACACCAGAGGGACGACACTCAACTCATTTTCAGGCTGCCCTCGGCCACCTCCTCTCCCTCTCTCATCTCTGATTGCCTAACTGCCATTCAAGATTGGTGTGCCGCCAATGATCTCTGTCTGAATGCCAGCAAGACGGAGATCCTCCTCATCGGCACACCTTCACCATCCTTTCCCCTCACTCTCTGGCCGGCCTCCCTTGGCCCTCCTCCTACCCGCACCTGTGAGGCTAAGAACCTCTGGGTCATCTTTGACTCCACACTTTCCTTCTCCGCCCACATCCCTGATGTCTCTAAAAAGCAAAACTTCCTACTGCACCTCCTCTGAGGTATTCTGCCTTTCCTCTCCTTCCCCCAGAAGCTCATGGTCTCCCAAGCTCTGGTTCGCTCTAGGTTGGACTATTGTAACAGCCTCTTTCTAACTCTACCTGCCTCTACTCTCCGCCCTCTGCAACTAATCCAGAACAGGACTGCAAGACTTGTCCTTGGGCTCAAGTCCTGGGATCGTATCTTTCCAGCTCTGAAATCTCTGCATTGGCTCCCAGTGGATACAACGATTAAATTCAAAACCCTGTGCATTGTCCACAAGGCTTACTGGGACCTGGGTCCACAATACTTTCAGCTATCCCTCTGCAAAAACCTCCCCTCTCGAGCTCTTCGCTCTTCCACCTCTAACTCCTGCATGGTCAGTCGTTTTTCAAAGAAACGAGCTGGGGGTACATCTGTTTTTAGCTGGGGTCTCCCTCTGGAATAGCCTCCCTGCCACTCTAAAACTTGAGGAGAACCATCTCCGGTTCGGGAAGCACCTTAAGACCTTCCTCTTTGCTTCTGCTTTCGCTCCCTCTCTCCCCTGCTGATCTGCTCTCTCTTGGCACTGTGCACCTGGGCACCCTCTGTCCCCTGGGCCCAGGTACCTGCTCACCCTGCCACCCGCCTGCACTGCCTCCTGGCCACCCCTTGCACTGGGGACTGTATCTGTACCCATACAGTGCCCCACTTCCCCATTATCTTCTTTTTCTGCACTTATTCAGACGTACCCAGTCTGCTGCTGCCGTAAACACAGCACCTACCACTTGCTGGCTGCACTATCACTGTTTATTGCCTCTATTTTCTATTTATTTTTATTTATTATTATTTATCTATTCTCCTTTGCTCCGCACTTTCTAGTCTCCCCCTCCATCCACATTTCCCCTTTCCCTTTCCCATGCACTTGTGCATTCTCAATGTCACTGGGTCTAGTAAGATCATTGTTGTATTATCCCCTGTTCCCCTCCCTTGCCTTGTCACGCTCTGAAACACTTGTGTAGGAGCACGATACAAATCAAATATTGTATCATATCATAGCATACTGAAGCCTCTGTGTTACTGCAACCGTTTTTGTTATGTGCTGCTCTTAGTATCCCATATGGCTGCCTGGGCAGGTGTCCACCCATTTTCATCCCAAGAGGATTCTAACACGGTGTTGGAGAGTAGGCTGGTGGGAGCTGAAATTTAGTTTTGGCTACACCAGGGTGGTAGCATTTTACCACATTAGTAGCCAAATGCACTTATATGGTAGAAATTGAGGCATAATGTTAGT